>NC_137055.1:39429207-39766707 GCF_032717465.1 Coenobita brevimanus
AGGGATGCCTTCAGGTGGAGGCACCGATATGACCGAGCTATGGAAGTGCCTGGTTATACAAAGGTCCCTCATCCCTCTCCCTATTCCTCGACAGGAGAATTGAGGACTGCAGCAGAGAGGAAGCTCCGACCCGTAGTCCACTGGGTTTAGATGAACTTGGCTTTACAATAACGACATTAACTACTAGTACTACTCCTACGACTACTGCTACTACTGCTGCTGCTGCCGCTATTATTCTTCCTGCGACCACTGCTGCTACTACTACCGCTACTACTACTAACACTACTACAACCACGGTACTACTACTACTACTGCTATTGGCTCTAGTACTATTACTACTACTATTTACTTCCAAACTTGAACTAAATCATCTGGTTGTGACAAGAATAAAACAAAATAAATCCTCGAACAGAAGGATTCCATGGTCTCTATTCCGGAAAAATAAGCCACACCATTATTTTCTTTTTTCGTCCTTTTTATATTTCCGTGTCCATTTTTCTTGATATAAAATTTCACTCTTGAAAATGTAGATTCCGTGTCACCATTAATGATCTGAGTGGCAGAATTTACAATATGTTATGTACAGCTGTTTACCTGTCTGTCTGTCTGTGTGTCTATCCTTCTGTCTGTCTGTCTGTCTACCTACCTACCTACTTACCTATCTATCTATCTGGCTGTCTTACTATTAGTCTCTGTGTGTCTGTCTTCTGTGATTCTACCCTATGTCAATCAGTCAATCTATCTATCTATCTACTCTTACCTGTCTATATGCACGTAAGTATCTATCTGTAAGTATCACATTTTCCAGCAATTTTCCAACTAATTTCAAGATATTATACTACTGGCAATACAAACTGCATTCCAGCATTAATGATCTCGGCAACAGAAATTTTGACCCACTTACATCAAACTCATATTTCTCCCACTGGCCAAATTCTTAACAAATATTTACTTTTCACTACTATTATCTATCTATCTGTCTATCTATATATTTATGTATTTATTTATTTACTCTCTATTACTATTATTTATTTATTTATTTGGTAGCGGTTCTCAGAGACGGAGGAACAAATCGATTTCATTACCAAAATCTTCAGTTCTTTACGTTTATATATTACTGTAGTTATTGTTTTATTGTCCACTCAGTCATCACCTTATAATGAGCTTCTCTCTTGCTGTGATAATTCGATACCTGAGTTTCTTTATTTTTTCATTTCATTAGCAGTCCACAGCCAATTACCTTTTTTACTATATCACTGTAAGTTTTCCCGTAAACTACCATCAATTTATAACTTTCTCTGCTGCTGGGATTTTTCTTTTCACCATCTTTTTTCATTAGCAGAATTTACAGCCCATTACGTTTATATATTTCTGTATAATCATCGTTATAGTTTCCCGTAAATAAAAATTAAATTATTACTGTATTGTAGTGATTTTCCTATGACTTTCTTTTTTCATTAACAGCATCTACAGCCCATTACGCTTATCTAATACTCTATAATCTTTGTTATATTTTCCCGTATGTCACCATCAAAATATAACTTTCTCTATTGCTGTGATTTTCATTTGACACCAATTCTCGATCCAGTCAGGTACAAAAACGACTTAGCCATAACTAGTTCGCTGGCAAATATTTACGCTGCTTTCCATAACATATTTTCGTCCATATTTTTCCAGTCAATGGCTATCAGATCTTAACAGCTAGTATGGCTATTAGTAAAGGCCTTCACTGCTTATTAATTTCCAGCAAACGATTTCGGTGTTCGCTACGTATATATATATTTTGTCATTATCAAACTTTCCTGCAGCTCACGATCAAATCTTAACTGCTTTATTGGTATATTTCAAGACTCAGTTATAAATTTACTTTCAGACTTAATTTTTTCCATAGTAGGAGATACAATCCATTACGTATATATATTTTTTGTCATTATCCAGTTTTCCTGCAGATCATCAAATCTTAATTTCTCTTCAAACAACAGGAAAATTCGATAAGGCATATGATTTTCTGTTTACATTAGGAGTAACGTTAACTACATATATGAAAAAGATATCAGAAAAGAGGACCCTGATTCACTGCATACCTTTTCCCGAAATTTAGATGGGAAGTGATATATGGTTGAAATTTGTGGTCCTTTGACACCATAGAATTAGATATATATTAATTGTTTTGGATATAAGAGGAAAAAAAATGTTCATACTATGGTGGGATGTGTGGTAAAAATGGCGGTAATATTTTGAGATAGATAGATAGATAGATAGATAGATAGATAGATAGAGAGAGAGAGAGAGAGAGAGAGAGAGAGAGAGAGAGAGATGTAGTCATGTACTTGCAACATTCCTTCAACCAAGCCCCCAACACACACACACACACACACACACACACACAGGTAGCGTCATCGGAACATCTGTTAGTAGCGGAAGTGGGTGGGGTTGGCTGAAGTGGGTGGTGTGGGTGGGATAATGCGAGTTGGGTGGGATGGGGTGGGATAGGGAAGATGGGTGGAAGGTGTGGGTGGGATAGGGAGGATGGGTGGATGGTGTGGGTGGGATAGGTAAAATGGGTGCATGATGTGGGTGGGATAGGGTGGAGAAAGCGGGTAGAGTGGATAGGGTGCGAGGGGTTGGCGTAGTGGGACAGTGGGTGGCGTGGGATGGGAGAAGCTAGATGGGGTGGGAAGGGTTGATTAGGGTGGATGAATGGGATAGGGTGGGTGGTTGGGTGGGTGGGGTGGGCCTGAGTGAGTGGGCTTGGGGTTGGATGGGGAGGGTGAAGTGGGATAAGGTGGATGGGACGGTAGAGTGAGTGGTATAGAGTGGGACTGGGTGGGACAGGGTGGGACAGGGTGGGATATGACTCGTCCCAGTACACAGATTATCTCCATGATATCTCTCTCCTCTCAGGCGTCGGGGGGAGGAAGGGGGAGGAAGGGAGGAGAGGAGGTAAGAACAGGGTGCTGCTAAGGGTGATAATAATACCTGATAGTTATGATAATCTGTGATAAATATGATGAAAGCAGCAATAATTACAAGCTGACGGTGACCATTATCTCTGCCCCAGCACAGTGACAGTCCTTGGTAGTAAAAGTTCATTATCCGGTTCCAGTAAAAGCAGGGGAATTAAGTTTAATTTATACGATGCGAGTGGAGTAATAACCGCTCTAATGCTATCTTATTCCGCTTCGTTATTTGTTTGTATTTATACGTATGTTAGCTACTGTGTATTATTTGCAGCCTGATTATTGTGCTGTATATGCTTAGTTAGCGAAGACCAAACTTGTACTGAAGAGAATACAAATTGTGGTTTTGAATTTGAATACCGAGAGTGAAGCATTCACAATGTGCGCAAATATTAGTAAACTGTGACAGTCATGAATATTTCTTAAATATTTTATCTCTACAATATATTATGAGTATTCTGTTTTATTCTTGTACCATAAAAACAAATGAATAAGAACAAAGAAATATTAATTCACCTTGGAGTCTATGAATGCTTACGCGTGACGTCACTAGGCGGGAAATGTCAGAAAGTGTCGCGACACTCGCAAGTAAGCAGCCTCCGTCGTTTTCCGAAGTTTTAAGTTATATTTGTGTATTAACGGCTTTTACTGACTCTTATGTGGCCCAGCAGCTGAAGACTTTAGAGCGAAGGCTACGATACGTTGTGAATAATGCGATCGAGGCTGATAAAGTGATATTAAGTGATGAAATATAGCTCCTTCCGTCCGGAGCGGAGAGGACATCGAGCAATCGGTAAGTGGAATCTGAATTTTTACGTTGTACAGTAACCGATATAACTCCATAATATTCATATAATGACCGAAAATATGAGGCTACTTGAAATAATAACGCATATAACAAATGACTGTGGTTTTCTTACGCGTAAATTTGAGAATAATACTCACCCGTTTGGACTGCCTTACGATGAAAGGGTGTGATAGAAATTAATTGCATTATATAAATTTCGATTACAAACACCCACTTTTCTTTTCCTTTTTTTTTTCTTTTTTTTTTTTTTTAGCATATCGGAGCGGCCAGGTCCGTTTGTCACTCATTAACTTTTCTGAAGGGTTTCAGTCAACCAAAACGACATATCGGCCATCTTACTGCACGTATCATTCTGAAACAGGGGTGAAACCTTGTGATGTATGAGGCACCCTGTAATTATACGTGCAAATATTGTGCATGGTAATTACTACGACTCGAACTCGCATAAACCGTCACATATTGGATGATATATATATATATATATATATATATATATATATATATATATATATATATATATATATATATATATATATATATATATATATATATTAGCAAATAACGTTTTTTTTTTTTTTTTTTTGGCTTTTAAAGATATTCGTAAATAGGGGGTTCCATTATTGTACTTCATACTGAGTATAACATTTTACGGAATGTAAAGTGTTTTAATTTAATCGCCGAGCGTTATTTTGTTAACCTGTATCGTATTTTACCGGATGTCTTTTGTTTGATGTCTACAAAGATATCGCACCTACCTTTTCCATCACAAGGTCGTGTGATGATTACCGAGCGCGGCAGGGTTACCGAACGCTCTTAACGCATGATGCTGTTTTGGCGCAAGCTTTACCTAATGCACATTTAGTTTGCACGCTGTGAGGTAAGTTATAATCATTGGGGGACAAAGCCCTCCAGTTAGGTTTCAACGTCTCTTTAGCTGTGCTTCCACTGCTAAGTTGTGTACATTTGAGTTTGGTGTATTGACGTGGTGTCCAGTCAGCGGGATCGGCACACTGAGCTCTATAGTATGCCATTTACCTTGATAGTAAGCTCAGTGGATCGGCAGCAAACACGCTGTCGGGGGCGTTCAGGCAGCTTTCTATATTTGCTCTTTCTCTTCGATATTTTTTGTTTGAAAGTCAAATGTTGATAACCTGTGATATATCCAGTACTAAAATTATTTTCCATAAGAACATGGGTTAATAAGAAATCTTGAAAAGCTGCGTGACTGTCGTCCTGTTTTACCCAAATAATTTTTCCTACAGTATGTGGTATTACCAGAAGCCTTTACAACGAATACGATACCTCTAGCAACATTAAAAAAAAAAAAAAATGCAAATAGTACTTTATCAGGCATAAAAAAAAAAATGCAGTAATGGCAAGTGAAGGTATGTTACTGTATAACTTCCCGTTTATCTTGTTCAGTTTACATATGCGTTGCAGCCTTCCATTTAGCTGTCTTGTTTTTTCGACATAGCAGACCACGATTACCTTAATGACCGTCATGCATCCGGCAGGAATTAATCTGTCTCCCAGCAAAAGCAGATCTTAGTTACGACAGGAAATTACTGTTTGTTAATCCGGGACCAAGTACTTAAAAATGGGTGGTAGAACTCTCGGATCTGAACTCACTTGTCTACGCGCCACGGTTCGAGTCCCAAAGGGGGCTATGTTAGAACATTGATTTTTAAGCCTTTTCGGTCCCGATATCCCCAGGTTCAACTCCAAGTCAACCTAATACCCCCTCCCTAATATTATTACTCCTTTCATTTTCAATTTCCTCTAAAAAGAGAAAAGAGAATCGCTATGGCTGCTAGTTATTCGAAAAATACACACAAAAAAGCAGAAAAAAAGCGATAAAAAATCACTAAGATATTTTTCTTAAATGTTCTCGGCGAAAAGTCAACTAAGTAATGTCAAGTTTTAGGAATTATTTATTTACCACTTTGTTTTACTGTGGACAAGGACATGTTGCCTCACCACACCATTCTGTAAACAAACAACACTACCGCCACCAACAGCGTGGAGAACCCCAGCAGTACGATAGAGAAACGTGCAAGTGGTCGTCACCACTACAGAGTTGCATTTTTCCGATTGCAAGGTCACGCAACGTTAAAATAACTTTTATTTCTGGCGTGAGAGCCTTGTTTCTTGCCGTTGGTCTTGTTAGGGTTTCCCACACCAAATCTTTCACAAAAATTATGCCTGCACGGTCCAAGCGGTATCTCTTTACCAGTTCTGCATCACTTAACTAATTTCCTGTCACGAAAATGTCTTGGTTGACGGTGGCGAATATGTTGTTGTGGTGAGGCGGCCATGTTCAACGATATGATTGTCATAAGCCGCGTCCTAAGCGCTATACCAACTCGGGAGGTGTCTAGCTATGACTCTGGTCGAACATAAGGAGTTATGACGCGCTTCTGTGAATTTAGGACAGACTTTCGCCTTAGGACTTAGTCTGTGTTTTATAAGTACGGGCAGGCCCCTAAGCTCCAGAGGGGGCAGAACAGAAGTGAAAATTACCGTTACCGTTTTTACATTAATGGATTTCACTATTTTTAACAAGCGATACGACTCAGACACAGAATTAATAGCCTAAGAGAAATAAAGTTGACTTGCAAGAGAACTTTACAGAAGAAAGGTGTTCGGTTTACTAATGACCACTGTGCAGTACAAAAACTCTTGAATCCAGCAATGCCTTGGCCCTAAAAATATTCAGATATAGTATAAAAGTATGAATCCCATGAATGTACTGTCCAAAAGTTTTCCAAAATTGTAACAAAGAAAAAGCAGAAATCTCTGAATGTATTATCTTAAAATTTTTGTGAAATACCGGTATGTAGCGGTATGTTGCGTACATCCGTTTTTGCGCGCTGCATGCACCGACGAAAACTAATAGGGCTAAATTAGCACCATGAAATCCTTAATTACTGCCGATAAACAAGTATTATCAGCGCTATGAGGTGCCACCTGTTGATTATACGGCATCAACACCATGGACATGTACAGCATTTATAAACTCTCCTACGCTTAAGTCATGCATATTAGACTAATTGTGACTATTTACTTTTGTTTTTATTCATTCATACAGCTTTTACTCTGTTTAGTCTGTCTTGAATGGTGAGTTGTTGCAATACTGTAGATTAACCCTAGAATATGATTTATTTGCCTCCACTCATGTAGTCATGCTCTTTTTACGCTAACCTGTCCCAGTTTTGTTTCAACTTGAATAATGAGTGGTAACGAGTAATTAACACTAGAATAAGATGGTATTCAGAAAAAAATATCATGGAAGGGATGTGGAGATGTAACAATGTCTTTTTCTGCTACTGATCAACAAGAAATAAACAAAACAACGAAAATCTGCTCTAAAGTAGGATGAAAAGAGCATAAGCGGTTTTGGATATTTCATAACATATTCCTTAGCGATTTGCTGTGCACATTGCACGGTCCTCAGTATCCTCTTGTATGTTATTGATGCAGACTATGTCGATATGAAAGGTACATGAATAACAAACACGCAAAAGAAGGTTAAAGGAGAATATGCTAAAATAAATCACTAAGGTAAGAGGTGTTACGAAGCCTCCAATGCCACAAAATGTGATCTGATTTTTGTAGGCTATTTAGGTTCACTCGTACACCTAACAGATACTTTATAAACTAATATTAAAGTAGAGTGTAACCAAATTACTTCTGATTACAACTTATGGAGGCTTGTATATCAGAAAAGAAAATTAATCTTGGGATCTTAGGATCGCCCGTGAACTGCCAGGTGTTGCTGAGCGTGGAAATTAGAATGGAGGGTTTGTAAATTTTAGGATTTTGTAATGGTTATTGTCGGTGTTACCGGCATATTATTCCACCTCATACTTCTATTAAGCACAATCAGTCTGCTTCATACATAACTTCCATTAATCACAATCAGTCTGCTTCATACATAACTTCTGCTACTCACAATCACTTATTCTGAAACACGCAAGCTAGTAAATTCGCCTGTAGAGTTTACTGCCTATGTAACCTAGAAGTTAGATAATTAGCCCACCACAATATTTAATATTTTTTGAACTAAAGAAGCCAAATTTTTCACACCCAGCATATTTTATGAAAACTAGGCAACAGGGTTAGTTAATTTACTCCCAGCAGTTTTTACCTGCGAAAGTTAGATATAGAATCCTGCTCTGAGCAACCCAATCATTACATCAGTTCAAAGTAACACATTAGTTGGTATGGTATATATTCAATCACTCAGTGCAACAGCCACTTTGCGTGTTTGGGTACTACCAGAATTTTGTGAACTATGAACATAAAACAGCTTGACGGTTTTCATTAACATGCAAAATATAACATTGGCCCTGTTATCTTGGCAAAGTGGTCTTATGATACCATGGCTTTGTACGAGAGATAAGGGCAATACATCTTCCCTCCGTACGCATTTTACTGTATAATGTTGCTGGACGGGAAATAGTATATATATGATGCCTGGGAGAACTGATAGTATTATTTTTTGTAAGCCGATACAGGATTTACTTTAGAGTTTGTTGACTTGACAGTCTTACGTGGCTGTGGAGTGAATAATGATTTTTATTATTATTATTATTTTTTGCCAATATAGGTAGCTGTTAGATTTATCGTAGGTTACTGGTTCATAAGGTGAAGACCCGGTAATGTAAGATGAAATTTTTATCTGCAAAGTGTATAGTGTATAGTATAGTGTACTATGTATCTATTTCATCTAGTGAGTACTCGGTATCTCAAGATGGATTTTTTTTTTTTTTTTTGGTGCAAAATGTACTATGTATAATTATTAGTACTTATAGTGTATACCATTATTTCATATATAATATTCTCTTACGCAAGGGGTTTAGAATGGCTGATGGCCAACTTAGTTTAAATGGACTACGACAGTAATTTGCAGTTATATATTGTAAACTGAATTCAAGTCTATATTTTGCAACACTTGCTTAAGAAACTGCTAGTGGTGGGTAGAGCTTTGTTATGATAATTATGCACAAATGTATTAATGCCCCACTAATATATGCCCACATTCTTTTGGACATATTGCATGAGAAATTTCGAATGGTTGTTTGCTCACAACTAGGTTAAGTAGACCACTGTAAGTAGGTTGCAGCGATGTGTACTCAGCTGAAACAATGATTACATTCTTCTGACACTATTGCTTATGAAACTTCGAATCATTTTTAGGTCATTATTTGATTATTCAAACAACGATATTACTGTTCCTGCAATATACAACTGAAATCCTAAATGCTTAATTACTTTCTTGTACTGCGCAAAACTTTTAACAGCTTGTTTGTAATGTAATCAGACACGGGTAGATACCAATATATTTTCCGGTACTTGTAAATACTTAATGTTATATTCCTTTTAATACATCTAGGCCAAGTAGATTACAGTAAGACTGGTGCAGTGATGTACAGGGTCGTCAGAAGATGGACAGTCAGACTAATAACATTAAATACAGCTAATCTCCCTTTTAGACAATATAGTAAGACAACGATTTTAATATAACTAAGTAGGCCCACGTGAGCACCTTCTGTAGCCCTTCATACATTCATTCGGTAGTCTGTTTTCCATTACGCATCATGCAGCATATCTACAACAGTTGCTATAGCTGCCAAGATTTTCCCTCACACTTAGGCACCTGTACAGCACACTTTAGATAGCTGTCGTAGGTAGATATTCCTTCACACCAGATACTTATGAGCATATTTGTACACCTGTCTTCAGTAGCTCTCAACGAAGTTCTACACTGTTACAAGTGATGGATTTGGGGCCTTCTTTACACAGTATTTTGATTCAGTTCGTGGTCTCCCTGGTGTTATTTTCTTTAAAACGCTTCATAAATCCTTGGTACTGAGTAAACAATTGAAACGTCTGTAAATAGGTGCCCGGTTTCCCTCTGTAAGTCGGAAAGGGCACACATGTAAAAAATGGCCTTGGACGACGTTAAACGATTTCAACTCGGCATATCACTGCACGCAACGAGCCTTCAATACACCATCATGACGACGGGGAGGGAAGAGGGATCTGGGGGTAGCACGTCACGTGTCTGCGCATATTACCTAGTCAGGGCATCCCGCCACTTACGTGTCATGGGCATTTTGTATGAAACTTAGATATTTTTTTAACATTCCATCCTTTAACAAAATACGTTAATGTAGGTCTCACATTTGCTGTAAGGAGGAGCATTGAAATCTTGTCCATCTTCTCCGATGATCCCCCCAGCTGAGCATCTGAGGAAATCATAATTTCAGCCTCGACTTTGTAAGCTCATTTTAATTTCTATTTGGCGTTCTTAAAGAGTGTCTAGAACAGGGAAAATTTTACTCCGTATGATTCGAATCTGATAAAGATTGCTGTGTGCACATTTGGGTTACCTAACATTCATCAGTTTACACTGTTATTTACTAGTTGTTTTCGGTAATGAGAAAATAATGATAACAGTTATTAAGCAACAGTATAATCTTGCTGATGTTGGACTAGTGACGATGCAAACTGTGGGAAAGTGGCAACTGACCCCATTGTTTGGGAGTGACTTAGATATGTAGTATTTTAAAACCACGAAATACACACCGTCTATATTGCAGGTACTTAAAATTATGGGCGCTGTATTATCTAATTGAAGCAGTCGGATGTTAGACTCTACACCTGCTCTTTTGTCGATACCTGGCTGCTTCAGGGATAGGTGTCTGTTGATAAACAATCTAGAAAACCTGACATTTTGGAGGGGGCTTGTTACTGACGTCATAAACGCCAGTCATGAGCCCGTCTAAATTTAAATGGTGAAGTTCATTCGGGTAGATTTTTAGATAACATTTGAAAATTTACTGCAATAACTATGCAAGGAATGACAACCAAGTGAGAAGGACTACCGTAGTTACCTAAGCAAACGTAATTGCCAGGCAGTTGGGCAATAACTAGCATTTGACAGAAGATTATTTAGGATTGCCTATTGCAGTTGTATGAAGAAAATTATGCTTTCAGACTTACGGGAGACTTCAAACTGGGAGGCATTACATATATCCTTACATTAGATCATGAGCTACAGTCGGTCTCCCCCAGATTGAATGAAATCATCAGGTGTTGGCCAGAGTAAGGTAAACAAGATGTGCTAATAGGGAAGCTGTTAACCATCAGTCCCGGGGATTTTTAAATTTTTTTCTTGCTGTCATCCCAACGAGTTCATTCAACTTAGGCTGGACTCTTCGAACCAGTGGGATTACATACAGCTTTAATGATGCAGCTGTAGCCTTAGGTTCACCTCAAACGTGAACCTGGGGGACTGAAGGCTGAAATAGCCCTGATCCAGCAGTCCACCATCTTCCAGTTGGGGGATAGGGAGGAAATTAAGGGATGTGTGTATAACCGGACAGAGGAGTCGTTCGGTTATAATCAACCTGTGAAAAGCCTTTTGTATCCTTTATCCCTGAGAATACAAAAGGACGTTCGTAAGTTGAATAATATCGTCCGGGAGCAGCAAGATTGAATGAAAATGGATTCAAGGGATTATTAAGCAGTAACAGACATACTTTCGACACGCATGATTCGACTGCTTAGCTGGATTTTTTTTTCCTTACAAACATTAAATTTTAAAGCTAAGAGGGTTATTTTGTATTATTATGTTGCGATACAGATAAGGACAGTGGCTACCAGGTATATTATTACTACCTGGAATGTTAACAGTCACGGTATCATAGGATTATTATAAATACCGGTTGTAAGAATGAGAAAATCAAGTGGCTGTTACTTTTGACTGTTGCAGCGCCACTGTACTGTTTATCGTTGATCTTATTACAATACTTTCGAGCATAAACATCAGTACGATTCGTATTCATGAACTCTCTTGTGCTTACGTTGTGTATAAGATTGCTCCAGATTACTTATTTCTTCAGTCATACAGCTCCTGTACACTTCACAATCAAGTCACAGTGAGTATTAAAATAATACGGCTAAACAAAATGACACGAGCTGATAATTATGAACTACCATTGACACAATATCCCATTGGCGCCCAGAGTCCTTAGTGTAGGACGGAACTGGGCATTTTCAAAATTTAATAAACAAGGGAACCCCAGGGATGGGACCTATGAGCTTCGCGACTATGAGCCGACAGGCGGAGGGCGGTACGCCTAGCACCGTTCCAGCAAAATCCCTCGCACAGGAGCTCTGAGAGCCAATGGGATATATAGCGTGTTTAACCTGTCTCAAACTCTTTTGAGTTCAGTTGATGGCCAGCTACAGTCACATTGGAGGGGCGATTTGACATGTAAGGAGGATCCATACTTTATAACTAAGGCTCATCAAATTTCATTCAACCGCAGCTTAGCATCCAAGTTCTACGAGTAGCCCAGTTCTCTCAGATGAAAACAGTGCGACAGCGACTACATTTTACCGTAGCAGTAGTCTGGTAGCAGTAGTTGTAACCTCAGCCGCATCTAAATGTGAACCCAATAGACTGCAGGCTGATGTTGCCTCCATCCTGCAGTCCATCAACCCATTTTCAGGGGAGAGGGAGGGAGTTAAGGGGCGTTTGCATAACCAGGCAGTGGAACCACCCAGCTATGTCAGTGACTCCGCGCGAAGGCGCCCTTCGCCAGCAGCATATTTTATCGTAAAACAAACTGGATACAGTTCGTTTATAAATACGACACTACTGCTTTCTCGCAAGACTTCCTCAGAACCCCACTGCTGTCGATGGCCTCGGTGATAGGGGGAGAAATCGGCTGTATAAAACAATGTCATAATCACTCATGACTTATCAACCCAGTAGGATCAGATTCCGCGTCAGATGGGGGTCTGGACGTGTCATTTGTTCTCGCCTAGGCAAATTAGACACAGGGGATCGGATCTAAACATCACCTCCACCAGCCCGTTGTGGAGTTTATGATCCCTTCCTTCTGCAGTGCTAAAACCCCCGCCTTATCGTAATTGCATCGATAAAGGCAGTAACAGCGGTCCGGCATGATGATAAGGGTTAAGATGATTTAGCTACTGATTCACTGATAGCCCCCGAAATCTACGAGGCGAGTATTCTAACAAGGAAGGTGATAAGAGGGGATAAGTGGCAGATTTTTCTTTTTTTATTTTCAGTCCTCCCTCCCCCCTTTTTTTTTTCTCTCTCTCTTTTTTTTTTTTGAGGTATAATATGTGCTACCAGAGGTGTATGTTTGGTGTGTGAGGGAGTTCAGTATATAGAGATCTTAACTTAGCTCGGTCTTTTTCGTGCCCTGCTTCTCAACCCTCATACTGTATTTTAACCTACTTTTCACTGATGCATTTTTCCCAAGGCTGAATAAAATCGTCTGGCGGTAATGAGAGAGAGAGAGAGAGAGAGAAATGAAACCGATAATAGATTGTCTTTTTCTCTTCCCAGTACGATAGGTCCCCTTTGAGCTGGATGAGAAGATAAAAAAAGAAAAAAAGGTATCCTATTGTAGGAATTGACGGCCTCCTCCACCCTGATACCTTCTGCCTCTTCCCTGGTACTCCCTCCCCAACCTGATACCCCCTGCCTCCTCCACCCTGATACATTCTCCTCAACGTAATACTCTCTGTCTCCTCCACCCTGATACACTCCCCCTCCTCCACCCTGATGAACCCTCCTCCACCTTGATCTTCCCTCTCCACCCTGATACTCATTCCGTCTTTCGCCCTGATACTCCCTTCCTCCTTCACCGAGATACCCTTTCCCTTTACCCTGATATGCACTGACTCCTTCACCTAATACTCCTTCTCTTCTCCACCTTGATACTTTCTGCCTCCACATCCATGACACTCCCTCCTTTTGTCGTACTGTAATACCTGTACTTCCTGCTTCTTTCACACCCTCTACTCCCTCTCCGTCCTCCACCCTCTTCCTTTAATTTTACCCTGACACTCAGTACCCTCACCCTCGCACCCCATACCCTCACCCTCACTCCCCTTACCCTCACCCTCATACCCCATACCCTCACCCTCACTCCCCTTACCCTCACCCTCATACCCCTTACCCTCATGCTCACGCCCCTTACCCTCACCCTCACATCTTTACCCTTACCCTCTCAACTTTATCCATATCCTCATTCACCTTACCCTCACCCTCATACCTCTTACCCTTATCCTCACATCCCTTACCCTTACATGCTTTACCCTCACCCTCACAACCTTATCCTCACCCTCATACCCTTACCCTCACCCTCATAATACCCTCACCCTTACACTCCATATCCTCACCCTCATACCATTACCCTCACCCTCCCACCCCTTACCCTCACCCTCACATCCCTTACCCCCACCCTCATACTACTGCCCTCACCCTCACATCCCATACCTTCACCCTCATACCACTACCCTCACCCTCACATCCTTTACCCTCACTCACATATCCGCTACCCTCATCCTCACGCTTACTACTTTCACCATCACCTTTGTACCCCCTATCCTCATCCTCACCCTAATAACCTGACCCCTACCCTCACCCTCCTCCTCATTGTCCTTATTTTCCTTATTCTGCCTCTTTTACCTATATTCCTGTAATATTTGCCTTCTACCCCTATTTCCTCTGATGTCGCCTCCTTACATGCCCCGCTACCAGTCCTGTCACCTCCATTTTTACTTTCGTCCTCTACTTCCTGTCATTTTCCCAACCCTCACACCTATTCCTCAGTTCACCATCAAACCTTACACCTATTCCTCTATTCCTTCTCTCCTCATATACATATTCCTCACTCCCTTGCCTCATCTCCTCATTTTCTCCTGTGTCACATCATTACTTATATCTTCCTCCTCCCCTCCTCCCAGCACCCTTATTGCCGTCTTCACAACTGCTTCCTGTTTGTACTCTCACCACTTTCTCTCTCCCTCCCTCTGCCACATAGTGCTCGTCTAACTCCCTCTCTCTCTCTGTTTTTTTCTCTTTATTCTTTCTCTCTCCCTTCCTCCTGTACCTATTTTCCTCTCGCCTAACCCCCTCTCCCTCTCCGTCTCTCCTGCACATGCTTCCTCTCGCCTAACTCCCTCTCCCTCTCCCTCCCTTCTGCACATACTTCCTCTCGGCTATCTCCCTCTCCCTCGTTCCTGCACCTACTCCCTCTCCCTCTCTGTTGTACTCTTACCTCTTTCTCCCTCCATCCCTCTCCCACATACTTCCTCCCGCCTAACTCCCTCTCCCTCCCTTCCCTCCTTCACACTTCCCAGACACCGGATACACTACTCAGACCCCTTCAGTACGATGACGTCTATTTTATGTTCTTGGTATATCTGGACGATGTTATCCGTATTGCATATAAACTCGTCAAACTATAGAGGGCTTAGATATAGTTTTTGTCAATGTCTCCGCTTCTAGGGAACTACATCTCTAATCGTCTGCCAGTAGAAAGAATGCAACAAAACATCATCGTCGAGAAAAGGTTACACGTTTCGTCACCCTCCTCATGACCTCACTCCTGCAAGCCTCTTCAATCCGATGACTTATCGTCATTTTCTTGCTATCTGAAGACGATCATTTTCACCTCAGGGATCGCCTTTTGGAACTGAAGACCTCCCCGAACCTCGTCACTATAAGGGCTCTCCCCTAAAATTGTTTGAATCAAGTCTGAAAGTTGCAAAAATAAAAGGTCATCGGACTGAAGGTGTTAAACAATTGTCACCCCACATCCATTCTCCTCCTGCTCCTCTTCCTTTGTCGTCATCCTTGTCCCTCGTATTCTTAAGATATCAGTCCACCTTTTCCTCCCTAATTAATATCATTGTTGCTTGTTCCTCACTTTCATCCCACACCCCTCCTCCACCTCCTCTTTCTTCGTCTTTCCTCTTGTCTTTCCTGTCTGTCTTCATTATTCTTAAGCTTTCCCCTCTCCTCTTTCTCCTGAACATTTTCATTGCTTCTTGTCCCCACTTTCATCCCACACTCCGCTTGTCCTTCTTTCTTCATCTTCACTCTTGTCTTTCCTCTCTGTCTACAGTAGTCAAACATACATTTCTCCTCCTCCTCTCTAGTAATTTTCATTGTTCTTTGTTTTCTTCTTCATTCCACCTTCCTCATTCGCTTCCTCCGTCTTTACTTCTTGTCTCTCCACTCTATCTCCACTTGTTAAGCTGTCAATCCCCTTCCTCTTCCTATTATTTTTTGTTGTTTCTTGTCCCACCACATCCCACACTTCCTCATTCTGTTCCTACCTTTTACGCTTACTTTCCCTTTCGTCTAACTCTGCCATTCTGTATTTTCCCATTGTCATTTTTTGATCCTCTTCATTTCCCCTGTTCCTAGTCACGTCTTTTTCCTTCATTTTTTACTGCACCTCACATTTCCTTCATCCCATATTTCTCTCATTGTTCCTTCTTAATTTCCTTTCCATTCTGGCTCCTCCTGCCCCTCCTCTTTCTCGCCTCTTCTTAATCATTATCCTTCTTACTCTGTTCTCACTCATTCCGTTTTGTATCCTCCTCCTCCTCTCTCTCGTCTTCGCCCCTGTGTTTCTGTTCCTGCATCTCCATTCATCCTTTTGTCTTTCCAGTATCCTTTTCTAGTAGTCCTCATTTCCCTGTTCCCACTCTCATAAGTCCTTGCATCTTCCTACTTTCACAATAATTCTCCTTGATTTCGATCTCCTCCCTGCATATCACCGCATCCTTATTAAGAGAATATGTAACACCTCATTCTCAGCTATCTATATATCGCATCCTCTTGGCGGTCGCTGTTCTCGTCAGATAAGGAAACTCTCTAATATCTTTTCCTTAGCGATTTATTTGCCATACTATGTCTTACTGCTGTTTTGTATGTTGTTTATATCTTTTAAATACCAACATGGAAATAAAAGTAACACCAGGGATTATTAATGAGGTGTATGCAAAAATAAATCGATAAGGAAGAGGTGCTAGGGAGCCTCCTTAACCGACGAAAATACGGGCCCTTGTGTGTTACTAAGTCGGTATTAAAAAGGTATACGTAACATACAAGAAAATATTAAGCTGTAGTGAGGAAAATGAATCGCTTAGGGAGAAGTGTTGCGAAGTCTCCATTGCCAACGGAGATACGGTCTTTAGTCCTTTCAACCTTTTTTAACAACATGCTTTGATTTTCCGTCTTCTGTTAGCTAAGGATTTATGGGGTGACACTACTGTACAGTGCCTGCGATATCAACAGTGCAAATGCAATTGAAATGATGACTGGCTATAAGTTATTTTAACTCTTCTAGATCCCTTAGCCTAAGTGGTCCATCCATCTGTTTATCTGTCTGTCTACATGTCTGTGTCAATCTGTCTATATCCCGACGCCATCAACTCGAAAGGGGTGGCCACACTTAGATAGGTGACCACAAACAGATCGCCTCCCATGTGGTCCTGTCCTCTGCCATTTGCTTTAGGTTCTGTACTAAAATAGATGTTGGGCATTAGTAGGACAGATGTGAAAGACTTAAGCCTGCTTAGGAGTTAATGGAGATTATTGATAACAGAGATTACGTGCAACCCCTTCTTTGCGGGAGATCTCTCCTGTGGTGAATATAATCGTCTGTGTGTAGCAGGGAAAAGCGTCTTCAACTGCAAATCATGAAGCGTTGTGGTGGGATGTATAGGGTGGTCCGTAAACAGCGCTCCACTAAAAACTCATTCATTCATTCATTCATTGCCAGACTCCATGTATCCCAAACGGGGTGGCCAAGGGCTTAGAGTTAATTGTTTTACAGGGAGGGGCACTAATCCTCCACCAACCCCACTTGACACCTGGCTGTATTTTATGTGTTCTGGGGACGGGTATATCTGCTGGTGTGGGCGTGAATGTGGCAGTGGGAATAGGAAATGAATACACGATACAGGATGAAATTTGTTAATGTTGACTGAGAGGTCCCTGCAACACGAGAAACCTGGCGAATTGCAAGAGGAGGGTTATATCTTGGCTGCTGGGGCGATGCTGGCTAATCCTGTCATTACATACGTTGGCATTACCTCTTCTGTTTACCAGCTGCTGAGATTTCTGCTGTCTTTCCCTCCCTCCATCTCTCTCATTTTTTTTTTCTTTTTAACTATCTTCATTCCCCCCCTCCCATTCTCTGTCTGACTTTCTGCCCGGTTGTCTCTCTAGTAATTTCCCCTCCTCGTACCGCCTGAGGTTTATATTTTCACCATTTTTTCTTTTGCCTCCACATCTTCTCTTTCTTTTCTTCAGTCTCCATTTTCTTTTTTACCGTCTGGTGTCTCAGTTTCATCCTCAGTTTCTTTTCGTTCACTCTTGACTTCTTCCCCTTGTTTTCTCCCCTTTATTCTATATTATTTACCTTTTCACATTCACAGTTTGTTTACTTTCGCCTTTCTGCTTCTCACTGCTGTTGCGTTAATGGTCCCACAGTTAGCAGAAAAATACCGAGATGCTTTATTTTGAAACAAGGCGAATAATATTATACCTTAGCGCTGTTATGTATGTCTTATTAACCGTATACTATTTTCATTAGAATGTGTTATTTACTGGGGCAGAGTATTATGCCGTCAACCAGAAATTCTAATTACTCAGATATATCAAACCTAACGAAACAGGTACAACTGTTACTCAGGTCAAATTTCATCGAACATTGGGATCTATGCTTGTTTGATTATCCTGCTCCAGCATCCATCTGTTATTCTCTGTTTTCGAAAATCGTTATAATAAGCAAATGTGCCCCCGACCAGAAATTTAAGCCACTCAGAATTACCATCCACGAACATATGAAGAAATATACCTCTGGTCAGGTGTAATCGAGCGTTGGGATCTCGATACTTCTTTTATTGATTGTATATACAGTTAACGACAAAAATGCCAATTCGCTCTATAATGATAAAGAGCGAGTCAGGCTTATCATGCAAGAGTTTCATATTTGTTCGACTAAAAAATTGGAACGATAATATTGTCCACAACTCTACAGGGACCATCAATATTCCTCTCCACCATCACTTTTTTTTTTTTTTCTTGTAATCTCCTTCCCTTCCCCAAGCCTTATCTATCCCGTGTACGAGGTAATGGGAATGGTCAGAGTAGCTCAGTCTGTTATCATCACACCAAGCATCATGATCAGAATATCCACAGCCTGTAATCACCATACCAGGCTTAATGTTCAGACTATCGACAGCCTATTATCATCACACAAGGCTTCATGAGTAGAGTATTCCCACTTTGTTATCACCACTTCAGCATCACGAGTAGAGTATCCCCAGCCTGTTATCACCACACCAGGCTTCATGATCAGAGTATCCAAAGCCTGTTATCACCACACCAGGCTTCATGATCAGAGGATCCCCAGCCTGCTATCATTGCACCAGGCTTCACACAATATATCAGTAGAGTCTCACACCCGGTAAGGCTTATCTCCAGCAGAGGGAGTCGTCTTCATAGTAATTTTCTTATCAGTGTAGGAGGTGCCGGGAGTGTAAGTGGTGAGGGACGACAGAGGTCCACATAAAGCTTGGCCTCACCTGGTAATGGAGGCTTGTCAGCTTGTAAGTCATAGGGGGCAGTGTGCACGAAAAAAAAAAAAAAGGAAAAATAAGAACAGAAAAATTGAAAAAAGAAAAAATCCTCACCAATGCTAGTCTTAACATTTTTGGGACAGAGGACGATACGTTTGGCAATATTCCCCAGTCCCCTTCTCATGTGTTTATGTGCTTTCTATTTTATCAGTGCAACCGAACACTGTAAGCACCACGCATTTTGAAATACCGGTATATGACCAAAAAATATGCAAACAGCTCTCTTTGTGTTAATCTGTCAAACACTAGAGCTACATACATCTGCGTCGTGGCTTTAACCCCTTCAATCCGATGGTGTGTTAAAATTTTTGCTGTCTCTGAGCGTTTCTTTTTTTTTGTGGGGGGGGGGGTTAGAGGGACTTTTCGAACTGGAGGGGTTAGATACAGCTTCTATGAACCATTTCACTAATACACATTCCTTCATAATTGAATAAAACTGTCTGGTAGTGCACTGATTAAAATAAAAGAAAATACGTCCACTGAAGGGATTAAAATAAGTCATTCCCCAATCGTGCACACTAACCATTCCGAGATGACAGACTTCATCCTGCCCATTTTCTCATCTCTCGTGCTCAGGTGTTCGGGTGGTTTTTGGCTGTGCTCGCTCCAAAAAATATCTTTAACCAAGGGATCCATGATTTCGCTGTGAGTTTTGTTGGTGTGTATTTTTCCCTTGAAGCAAATATTCCTAAATGGGTACTGTATTTCATAGGCTGTTCTTTGCTCTTTGTGCCGTATTGGTAAAAACAGGAGACATACACAGTCATGAAAAGTTGCTGGAGATTATTTTCAAACGTTTCTTCCACTGGTTCAAAATGTGAAAAAAAAAAAAAGTTTTAGTTACTGTTTGGGACGAGTGTATAGTCAATATTAAAGTACTGTCTTGCTTCACTTCGAGGCGTCTTTACCAAGCTAGATAACATCGTCTGATAGTAGGTAATATCTATCTATCTATCTGTCTATCTATCTATCTGTTTATCTATCTATCTATCTGTCTTTCTATCTATATACCTAGGCTGCTTCCCCCAAGGATTTATGTTTATAGTTTTTTACACATTCCCTAAGAGGGATTTCACTTATGTTGGAGAAAATCGTCTAGAGGTACCCTAGCAATAATAAACTAGAGAAGTACCCCATGTTTGCTGAAATGGTTAGCATTTTGAAACACAGAAGGAGTAATTTTGAAACAGTTCTTTTCTAGTACGTCAGTTACTCATTAAGGAAAGTTACAGCGCAAAACAGTTTCAGTTACTCCTACTAATCTGATATAAGAGAACATGGAGAAACATCGCTCTGGTCCAGTACCACAGAATTGTTGGACAGACATTATCACTGGGCTGACAATTTGAGTCTGGTACTGGGTTTACCTTTTCTGCACTTTTTATATTTATTTTTAGCCAGATGTTAATGAATCTGTCATAACAGGTGTTCGCGTTGCTGTGGCGTAATTGCCTAATTCCTGAATGCCGATAAGATTTGAGCAGGTGAAGCAGCACCTTTGATAACCAGGGATACCAGTGTTGAGCAATGCCTCGTGGACCTCTTATCAAAGTTTTTATTCGTGAAGCCAATTAGTTACGAGTAGGAGTTGTAGTGTGTGTGTGTGTGTGTGTGTGTGTGTGTGTGTGTGTGTGTGTGTGTGTGTGTGTGTGTGTGTGTTAACATTTTCCCTTTCCCTCTCGGGGCCTTATAATTTTACTTTGTAGCAAACATCTCTTCAGTGGCACTTCACTATGCATTCATTATAACACCCATGGATTTACCAGGGAAGAAAAAGAAACCACAGATTTTACGCTTATCGATTACACGAGGATCATTAAGGCAGACATATATTATTTTTTCAAAGCTCCAATCTTCCCCCAGAACACGACTCATATTAATCCCTTCAGTCCGATGACGCCCTTTCTAATTTACTCTCACTACCTCCAGACGATTTTGTAAAACTCTGGAGAGACTGTCTGAAGTGCGAGGCTAAAAACGACTTCCATTAACCTCTCCACAGCCTTGTTTCTCCCCCTAAGCTGAGTAACATAATCTGAAGGCACGAAAAATAAAATAGAAAGTACGCCATCGGACTGAAAGGGTTGGTCGTTTTACACCCAGGTCTCCATCTGTACTGCTGGGTGAACAAACGATTTGATTCAGAATTAGGTTACGTTATGGCAGCCTCGGAAGACTGTAAAGGAATTACTGATAATGACTTATCTTGGGACAGGTGTGGTAATGGTTGTAATATAAACCTTCACAAAATTCCCCAGAATTTATGACCTTTGGAAATATAAATAAGGATTTTTTTTTTTTTGAAGAAATGTTTTCTGTTTCGTATATAAAGAGCTTGATATATAAAATCCGAAAATGTTTTCTGAAACAAACCATGAATCATTCAAAAGCAAGCATTAACTATTTTGTTTCCGTTGAAATTATAATTTACAATGTGTAAGCAAAATACCAAAAGAATTTCGCCTTTTACGAAAACTTCTTTCTCATTTTTCTTCACATGTATTGCGCTTAGACTGAAGAGAATGAGTATATTTGTATATATTAATTCAGCTATGAGGGAGTAAGTGTGGTGAATATTCAGTATCAAGGCAACCTGATCAATATTTGCCGAAAAATCTTACTGCGCCTTGAAAGAAGATATAATAAGTATACGGTATTCTACACGATCTGCATCGAAGTCTCCAAGCGCTAACCCTTTCAGTACAATGACGTCTTTTCTTTTTTCTTTATACCGACTGACGATTTCATTCAGTTAAATTCTTCCAGGGAGAGACCTCTTGGAATGAAAAGATTAATGTTGACCCTAATTTCCGCCTAAGCGTAATTAACTTTACCTGAATTTACAGTGTTTAGAATTAACCTCCTCAGTCATATGACGTATTTGTAGTTATGGGAAAATCTCTACACTCCAGGCTGTCCGTCAGTCACTGTCTCGAAAACAAGGTGTCCAACTTAACGAAGCCCCATGTTAGGCCCTGATGCTCCACATTTAGTACATAGTATTTTTTGTTTTCTTTCTTGTTCTTGTTCATCATTATCATCATCATCATCATCATCATCATCATCATCATCTTCTTCTTCTTCTTCTTCTTCTTCTTCATCTTCTTCTTCTTCCATTTCTTCTCATCGTCATCTTCTTTAATCCTTGCTATCTCCACATAGTTTCATTCAGTTAGGGAAGACTGTTTGAACTGGCCTTAGTATAACATTCATTAACTTCTTCACTACTAAAGATAACTAAATTCGTCTCATAGTAGGCTGAATAATCGCTTCACTTCGAGGTCGTCTTTCATATTTTACCCTCGCTAGCTCCAGATGATAATATTTTGCTTAGGAGAGACCTTTCGACCTGATGGAGTTAGATAACCTATTTTAATCCCACCAAAACGATACACTCTGTCGTATTTGAGGAAAGTTATGTGCGGTGGCAAGAGTATGTTAAAATATGACGTCAAAACAGTGCAGGGGCTAAGATTTGAGAGAGAGAAAAAAAAACGGTGAAAGGGTTCAGATAAGAAAACAAAATAACTGCAGTGAAAGAAGTTAAAATGAGAAAGAAGCCATCGCAGTGAAGGGGATGAAATGAAAGACAGCGTTGCAAAAGAGTTAAAAGTCGCTATGACGAGGAAGAAGACAGAAAATGGCTTAGTATTAATTCCTACCAAGGTGCTCGAAGGGTCATTAAAGCTAGTAATCAGTTTGTTTTAAGGACTAATTATCCCCTAGAATACGATCCACAGTAGCAGCAGCAACAGCAATAACAACAACAACAATAATAATGATGATAATAGCAAAACAACAGCAACAAGAACAACAACAATAATAATGATAATAATAATAATAATAATAATAAAGTAATGAAGGGGTTAAAATAACATCCGTGAAAGGCCCTCCGACCGTCCTCCTCGTGCGCACCGCCCCGGGTCAGGGAGCAATCACGTACACCAAAATATTATGATTACTGAAATTTGATGGATATAATTAAGATTCCCGCAGCTGAGGCCACCATCCCACACGACATTCCCCCTTGGCCACCACCAGACGAGACGTGTGATAGTGTGTGCTGTGGTAGTGTGAGGAAAAGTTAGTGTGTTATGTGGCGTGATGTGAGTGCGAATAGCATGGGGCGATGTGGTGTGGCAGCGGGTGGTGTGGTATGGTGGTGTAGTGTGTATTGTGGTGTGGTGTGTCAGTGTTCATTGTGACAGTGTAAAATGCGGTAGTGTGAGATGTGGTAGCCTGTAATGTGTGTGGTGTGGCAGCGTGAGATGTGGTAGCTCGTAGTGTGGTCTGGTGTGCCAGGTTTGAAGTGTGGCAGTGTGAGGTGTGATAGTGTGCAGTGTAGCCTAGTGTGGCGGTGTGAAGGGTGGTAGTCTGCAGTAACGTGGTGTGGCAGTGTTTAGTGTGGCTCTGTGAGATTTGAAATGTGTCAGTGTGGCGTGGCGAGAGAGAGAGAGAGAGAGAGAGAGAGAGAGAGAGAGAGAGAGAGAGAGAGAGCACCCATTCTGCATGTTTAAGTTGACAGAGACAAAGAGGATGGAGGTGATGGAGGCAGGATAGAGGCGAAGACGAGAGGGAAAGGATAGAGAGGGACAGCAAAGAAAATATTGAAAAAAAAAAAAATCTAAAGCTTATGATACATAACAGTCGCATTCAACTGCTTTCCTTTGTTCTTTCTTTGGCAATTGAATCATTATAAACCATGATTCGTTTAAACAAACGAAGCATTCAAACCCCCAGGTTCATAAGACAGGTTACTGTATAGAAGTGGTGGTTGTGGTTGGGGGGGGGAGTTTTAGGGGGGTGGAGGGAAGTGGGGAGAGGGAGGATGTGGGGGGCAAAGGGAAGGGGAGGGGAAGGGGTGGGGATGCAGGGAGGTGTGGAGGAGCTGGTTTGGGGGAGGGGGAGATGCGTGAAATCTGGATGCCTGAGAGATCATGGAGCATGCTTTAGTTATAGTCTAATTACAGTAAACGCTTCTCTGTAGTGTACTGCTTATATTGTCACTTTTCTCTGTATCATCTGAAAGACTAATAGAAAAATAATTTTACGTCTCAGTTATAGTTGGTTGCGTCATTTGAAAGCTGTAATTAGCATTATTAAAGGATCTGGCAATGTTGCAAAGTGCGGGGGGTATTGGGAAGAACTCGTGAAATATGTACCCACCTACCTCCAATAAATATCAAATATATATTTTTATTATTTAATCCTCGATTCCTTCAGACAGATTTAAGGAAGGCTGAAATGAGAATGAAATTATGTGGGTAGAGAAACGGGAAAGGCGATGGTATATTTGTTTCTTAGTTGTATTTAATTGGAGAAATATTAAATACTTGATGGCAGCTGATTAGGGCAGAAACCGGCTTATGAGGGTCTGTTGCGGCCATTGCGGGTAGAGTGACATGCTCTTTTATCGGGTTGAGATTGATTTTTTCTGTGTTTTAGCGTGTGTGATGATATTAGGAATATTGGAAATGGAATCGAGAACTGTGTGACTTGCAGTGGGCGTGAAGATGATAGCGAAGGGAACTAAGTGACAAAGAGTGATTTATAAGGTATGTTAAAGGAAGAATTACAGGTATGATCTTGTCGGTAGTTTAAGGTGGTAAGCGGAAGAAGGGACTTATGAGATTTTATGATGTTCTTGCTGATAGGTAACGGAAATGAAATGTAGAGTTAAGTGTGTAACAGTTAATGTAGGAATTTGCACAGTTTTTATTATCTTCATGTTTGGTAGGTAGTTAGGCAAACTACGAAATGTAATTAGTTCAGTAGGGAAGTAAAGGGATAAATTATATCACATTGTTAATGAATTTGATTAAATTGCTTGTGAACCATCGTCGCCACCATCGTCATCATCGCCATCGCCATAAGTCATCATCCATAATCCTCATCATCAGTTGCTGCTGCTGCTGCTGCTGCTGCATCAGTATCCCAACACTGTTCCCACTGTACAAACAATATGTGTAGTCCTTTAGCTGTTGTGGGAGCACCATCATATTGCCCTGAGGTTAAAACTAGGTGATTTTTGTTAACTGAGAAATCCTGGTAGTTAAAATGTACCCATCTTAATTTGCCGATTTACTGTTGTTGACGCACTTTGGTATTTGTTTCATGCTAATACCAAACGAGATTGTTCAGCTGAAAGTAACAATCATCAATACAGCACAGACAGTCTTGGATCCAAAATGTCGGATGTCCACCAGCCGCATAAGGAACCTCTAAAGCCAGCAGCAGCAGCCACCGCGTTCCTCCCTGCCGCCTCCCGCTCCCTCGGATAATCTCAGTCATTAGCAATTATTAAGTTTCAATCGAGCCCGCGTCAATTTTGCCTCGTCCCCTACCCATCCTCTCTGTCTCACATCCTCGACCGCCTTCGTCCCCCTTCCCCCCCCCCCTCTCTCTCTCTCTCATAGGCGCCACACCTTTCCTTTTATCTCCCCTCATTACCAATATCGTGCACCTGCCACCTCCAGTCCCAGTTACAGAAATGATAATCACTCTACTTAGCAACACTTTGTCTCCATTTCCAGTCTGTCTTCTGCATATGGAAATTATTATTATTATTGTTATTATTATTATTATTATTTTTTTTTTTACGGTCCACCTCACCAGACAACTTTCTAATTCATTAACATCGTCGCTATCAATACTTGTTTGTTTTCTTCACCTTTTAAGTAGCAAAATACTAACTGTATAACGTTTGACTAAAGAGGTTTGTTCGAGATTTTTTTTTTTTTTTTACCAAGAAACGAATAAGGAAATAGCCATGAATGGTGCACAGTTAAGATGACGTACGGTACGTGGACAGTGGAAGATGTGTCACTGTCACCTCACACCAAAGGATGAGCAAGAGGACGCATTGATGCGTATGAGTGCACATGGAGAATTACTGTACTGTGCATGAAGACGGATAATTGTCCAAGTATCATCCGGTAGATACAGAAAGAGAAACATTGTACAGCCACCAAAAGAGACATCCTTATCCGTAGTTCCTATCATACAGGGCTTAAGCGATTTTTCTCCATATGCATCGGTCTGTATAGTTAATACAGTGTTAGTCCAGTGCCTTTTGCGTCCGGTGCCAGTCGTTTGATCTCTGGTGAATGAATAGAAAATGTTTGATACGATAATTGAAATAAAAAAGTACGTATCACAAAACGATTCGTTCAATGTTTCAGGAAGCAAGATACAAATAAGAGTAATGATGCTTATTCATATATTAAAGATAGCAGTGACGAACAATAAGTATGGCACACACACACACACACACACACACACACACTACATTTTAATGCACTGCTTCGGTTAAAAAAACTCGAAAAGCGAAATCATCAGACAACCACACCACACACAAAAAGCCAACATATATTCATTATAATTAGTTTTTCATTCGGTTCGCGGACACACACACACACACACACACACACACAAAAGTGAGGAAACACAGTCTGACATTAACCAAAACATGCACAAAAAAGCGAAAATATATCCATCGTAATTACTCAGTGGGCAGGAGAGTCACAGGAGCAGGTGTGGATGCAGATGTGGGTGCATTAGCGTAGGACGGGAGCGAGAGGGTGAGGCTGGTGGGAGGGAAGGAGGTAGATAGGACCCGCGGCAAGGGGATCACTCGTAAAGTCAGGCCCACTCGCTATCATCACCGGAGTTATGGAGATTATATCCTCTACTGACTTTGGGAGGCAGGTCCAGGTGGGGAAAGGGCGGAGAGAGGGAAGAAGAGGGACATATGAGGTGGAGGAAATGGGGAGTTGGAAGGGGACCGACCAGAAGAAAAGAAACACGTAAGCAAGAGGAAATGGGAAGGGGGAACACATGAGGAGATGGAGAGGAGGAAAGGGAACACAAATGGAAAGAAATAGAGAGGGGAAAGGTATTACCTGAAGAGAAAGGAGAGCACAGGAGATGGAAATTGGGAGGAAGGGTAACATATACAGAGGAGGAAATATGAAGGACGAAGGGGAACACGTAGGGGGAGGAGAGAGAAGGATTAAATGGGATGGAGGAAGGGAATCATACAGAGGAAAAATGGGGAGGGAGAAGGGGAAGACATGAGGACAAGGAAGAACACGAGCAGAAAGTGAGGGGAAAGAGAGGGGACTTAGGAGGATGAGGAATGAGAACACCTGAGGAGGATCTGAAGGGATATATAAGGAGGAAATAATGAGTAGGAGGAAGGAAAGACACAAGGATTAGTAAATGGGGAGGATGAAGGGGCCAAAGGGAACACTTGAAGAGGAGGGAATGTAAATTAAGGGGAAGACATGAGGTAGAGGAAGTGGGGAGGTGGAAGGGGAACACACGAGGAGAAGGAAATGGTGAGGTGGAAGAGGTAATGCTGATAAAGTGGTATGTAGAGGGGCATACACTCTAAACCCCTTCAGTAAAATAGCCCGTTATTTTATTCTTCCTACCAACAAATGCTTGTATGGAAGAAGAAAGGAGGGAGAATACTGAAAATAGAAAGGGATAGGAGATGTGGTGGGTGGAAGGGAGAAGAAAGGAGAGAAGTAGGCTAGTATTCTACTAAGGAGGACGTTGGGTATGAGAAGGCGGAAAGATTAAAGGGGGGAAAGCCAAGAAGGAAGAAGAGTATTAAGGAAAGAGGTTGAAAAAAGGATAGTAGGTGGGAGGGGGGAGGGAACTTACTTAGAGCGTAGAGGGTGAAGTGGGGGGAAGGAAAGGAGGGAGTTAGGCACGAAGAAGAGAGGAGTATACTCATGCGCAGTGTCAACGTAGAGGAGATGAGTATAGCGTGGCAGAGAGAAAGGATGAGTGAGAGAAGTATGAATGTAGGTACAGGGGAAAATTTGTCATTAGGTTAAAAGTAAATTAAAGGAGATGGATGTATCTCACTGAGTAAGGAAGTAATGGAGGGAGAGTGTTAACCTCAGAGCTCAGTGGGGTAAAGACAAGATGGTTAACCCTCCAAAATTATAACCTAAAATCGTGTGAGGGTTACTGGAATAAAGGACAGCGAATGGAGGGGTTAATGTTGATTGTTTTAACCTCTTCATTACCAGAGATCTGTTTTTCACTGAATAAAATCGTCTGGTGGTAAAAAGAATGAAATAACAAAAGGGGTAATGAACATCGCCTTTAACCTCTCGAAGATGATGACGTATTTTTCACTTTCTTCTTGTTATCTCCAGACGATTTCACTCAGCTTGAGGGACACTTCCGAAATGGAGAGGCTAGACATGGCCTTCATTTGCCCCTCTACATTACAAGAAATCTCCCAAAAGCTTAGTAAAATCGTCTGCAGATAAAGGAATGAAATACGTCAAGGATTGAAATGGTTAACTCCTTCACTACGAGGTTTGTAAATTCATGCCATTCTTCATCGGTGAAAAATCCGTACCATGTAAAACGATAAATGAAGAATGAAAGAAACAAAGATTATTAAATGTTACACAGACTTCCTCCCTGTTATCGTAATTTGCTTTTTTTTTTAATTACTGTTTAACGTATACAAAAAACTCTTCTATCATTATACAGTTCCTTATCACTCCCGACCACGCGCATTACTCACATTATCCCTGTAGTACTAATCCGCTTTTTTTTACAGTTCTTTATTACTCTTTAATGGAACTCGTAGTACCATGTAGTTGCTTATCATTCACAATCTCCTCACGCTACCAACCTTTCCTATTGTACTTCCAAATTGTACCTCTTATTCAATTTTACTGCAGCCCCTGAATCCAATATCCTCTCATCCCTCCAGTGTTACATATTTCTCTTTATTACTTTTTCATGCATTTCCTTGTCATTCAATACTCCTCCCAATATAAATCTTTCTCCATGTACTGCTAAACTGTGTCTGTTATTTTTTCTTACCGTAACCTTTAAACTCTTTTCCTGTAAACCAGTATCCCCCTATGTTACAAATTTCTCTTCATTATTTTTAAATATAGCTCTCAGTTCTACATTTCCTTGTCATTCAGTATTCCACCAACTACAGACCTTCCTCTGTGTTCTTCCAAATTACACACTTTCTTACTGTATCCTCTGAGCTCTCTCCCTGTAGCTCAGTATCTCCCCGTGTTATAAATTGCTCTTTACTACATTTTAATACAGCTCTCAGTTCTACATTTCCTAGCAGTTGAAAACTCCTTCCTCTACAAACCTTCTTCGTACTCCCAAATTACACACCTGTTATTTTTTCGTACTCAGACCTCTGAACTCATTCCCTGTAACCCAATATCCCTTCCGTGTTACAATTTTCTCTCACTGCAATGCTAAAGTCTCTACCTTGTTGTCCTTTCCACCCCTGAATCTTAAGCTCCATGGTAACGATAGCTAATAACGCGCCTCCACCCACACTTATCATACATTATCGCCGGTGATGACTGGAATGCCGCAATTTCTCGCAGTTTCCCGTCGCTATCGCCGGAAATACGCGGGTGCTTGACGTAATGGCCGCCTGCGCAAAAAGTAAGCGGGAACTTATGAGCGCATCCATCAACATCACCTCAAGAAAGACTTCGGAACTGGAAAACGACGGCGTGAGCTAAAAGGGCCGTCTCGTAAAGAAATGGGGAGTTCTAGTTAATGTGCACCGCCGTTATTATTAAGGTGTTAAAAATATACGCCGAAATATAGTGTCACACGGCCTGGAATCACTATTAGGAGCGATTTGCACCTCATGAGCTCCTTAGTTTCTTATGGTTTTTCATCGTTTTCTTTTTTCTTTCCCTTCTCCCACTCTCTCCCTCCCTCGTCTCTCAGTTTTTCTCTCTTTTTTCTCATTTTTTCCTGCCATCCTTGTTTCAAAAATTGGGTTCAGGGGCCAATTACGAGGGCGCTGTGGATACGTAAGACGCCAATTACAGGAGCCACCGAGAAGGACCCTTAAGGAGGCGCCGGTGTAGTTTAATGGCCTCTGATGGTCCTACTATCACGACGGTAATTGGCCTCAAGTAACTTGTTAGATGGCCGCGGAAGTCAGTAGGGAAGGAGGGAGGGAGGGGAGATGCAGGGGTCTGGAGAAGGAGGGAGGGAGGAAGGGAAGGAGAAGGATACGGGGACTGGAAAGGGAGGGAAGAGGTGGTGGAAGTGGAGAAATTCGTAGGAGAGAGAGAGAGAGAGAGAGAGAGAGAGAGAGAATCAAACCAGTCATGTCATCGTAGGAGCAAGAAATTCCTCTTACTCCCACCATTATGTCCACAGATGACTAAAAAAGAAGTGAGGGGGAGGGGGAGGAAAGGGGTAGGAGAAGGAGATAGGGTCGAAGTGAATGAGAGGACGGGAGGGACTGGGATAGAGAGAAAGATGGAGGAGGTGTAAAGGGAGCACAGAAGCTGTGGAAGTGGAGAGAGAGAGAGAGAGAAGAGAGAGAGAGTACTGGAGGAATAGGAAAGGGAATGAAGATGAAAGAGAGGGGAGAGAAGAGGAGAGGAGGAGAAGTAGAGGGGAGGTGAAGAGAGGAGAAGGAAGGACGAAAACAGAGAAGTGAGGAGAGATATCAAAGACACTGAAGGAGACAGACACACATCTCCTCACCACCAGTCATCAGCGTAGGAATGTTTTGAATAAGGAAAGGAAAAAGTAGTGGGGAGGGGGGTATGAGAAGGGAGAACAGTAGAGGGGAGAAAGGGAGAATAGGAGAAAGCAAGGGAGAAGGAGATACGGAGAAGAGTGGGAAACGCGCCCTCTCCCCACCACTCACTCATTCCCACCATTTACCGGGGTAGGAAAGGAGAGGAAGATAGGGAAGAAAGAGAGAGGAAAGAAATAGAGAGGATAGATGAGAAGGACTGGAGGGAGGGAAGGGGAAGAGAACAAATTTTATTATTACCAATCATGAGGTCAGGAGGGAGGGGAGAGAAACGGCATGGGGAGAAGTGATGAGGAAAGGAGAGGGGAGGAGGAGAGAATACAATTGGGAGGAAGGCAGACTAAGGAAGCAGAAAAGGGGAGAGGAATTAGCTACTAGAGGAAAGGAGGGAGAAACACATCACCTTCCCACCACATTCTAGGTAGGGAAACAAGGTGAAAAGAGAGGAGAGGAAGAGAAAATGAAACAAAATAGAACTGGGGAGAGGAATTAAAGGAAAAAGGGGGAAGAAATAAACAATGGAGGAAGAGAAACGAGAGGGGAGGAAGAGAAAATGAAACAGAGGAGAATTGGGATGAGGAATTAAAGGAATAGATGGGAAGAAATACACACAGCATCTCCCCATCACCGTTCATCAGTTCAGGAATGTTTTGAATAGGGAAGGGGTTACAATGGCGGCCCGGCGGGGGAGTGATGACTGTGGCTGGAGTCCTAAATACCCTCCCCAGACCGCCCTCGAACTCCCTAGATAAAAGAAAATAAAAGCTGGACGAGGAGGGCACCTGGGCACATTACACGCCTGTCACTTGTTGCCTTGGGAATGGTGGTGACATTGTTTCTCTCTCTCTCTCTCTCTCTCTCTCTCTCTCTCTCTCTCTCTCTCTCTCTCTCTCTCGTTATTATTATTATAGTTTTTGCAGGATAAAATCATGTTCCTCTAATATCCCTTGCTTATTTACCGCTTCATTATACACTTTTTTGAATATATGAATACATTTTTGCACACACAGGACTTCCTCTGGTAACTGATTTCACGACCCTATCGCTGTCATTCGAGGCTACAAATTCCTTTTATGTTTATCACCTCTTATTTTAGCAATTTTCGTCTGTGACCTCCTGCCCTTTTTGCGGATATTATATAATCATCTTTGTTTCTCCCACTCCCGTCACACACTTGTACAACATTATCATATTTCTCTTTTCTTTCGTTCATCCAGTGAGGGAAGATTTAGTTTTTAAATGTCTTCATAACTTACTTTTCTCAAGCTAGCAATCCATCTTGTGGCTGCTCTTTGTTTCTTCAAGTGTATGTGTGTGTGAGCGCTCGTGCATGCATTCGCACAAGGGCTTTAGATTTGGCGTTAAAAATTACTCGGTTGTTTTAAGGACGCGAACTTTACATTGGTTAGGTATTTCCGCCCGCACTGCGATGATTTTTTAATGGTGTGGTTGTTTCTATCGCCACACGTTTGGATTCTTCTGAAAAATAATCTCGTCCTGAAGGAGATAATCCTGAACTTCCTCTGGCCTAAAATCACGGCATCATTATCATCATTAACGTCTTACTCTTTTTACTTTTTTTTTTCTTCTCATGTAACCTGCAACCTTCATGGTTTCCAAACTCATCAGCCTGTTCACTGAGACGACTTCCCGTTCTACTGAACTACCCTTATGTTTCCTTAGACGAGGAGTAAATCGTAGCTTTATTTTCTTCAAAATAAAAGTGACCTCTCTTAATGATGGGTGTAAAAAGGACCTTCTGTCTGGGATGACTTCTTACTAGCATGACATCATTTGTATTTCACTCTTGCTTTCGCCAGTCAATTATACTTAATGACTGAAAGGTCGTTGGTAGTGAAAGAACCAGCAAAAAAAAAGTAACATCGTTCTTCTTCAGTCTTGTTACCGCCACACTATGGCTGGTTTATTCTCACGTGACAGAAGACTGCTATCTCTTCATATTTAAAAACAGAGATGTTGTAAAATACGGAGAAATGAATGTTGCTACTGGTACCTACAAATTCATTTTAGGAAATGGTGTCTGGATGTAGTGTTATCTTCTGGTACTCTGCTAAAAAAAGGACACAAATCTTTCTATCAGCTGTGATCAAACTGAGTTCTATATACAATTTACGAGAGAGTTTTGGCAGAGTAAGGACCAGAAAAAAAAAAAAAATCCCCTGAGAACAACGACATCTATACTTCGTTCGTCCTGTCGCCAGACGATTTTATGCAGCTTATGTGAGATTTCTTGTAGCGAAGAGGCCAGACAAACTTCCCTCGAGTACAGTGGCTTCTTTTGTTTTCTACCCTTGCTACCGTCAGCCGATTTTATTTAGCTTGACCCCTTCGATACAATGACGTATATTCCACCTACCAGCCTCATTACTGGGCTAAGGATAGCGTGCAGGTATTAGAGGGAATTACTGAAGGCTGCATCCAACCCCTCCAGCTTTAAAAAACTATAAATCTGAAAAAAAAAAAAAGAAACGTGCAGACGACAAGAACACACACACACACACACACACACACACACACACACACACCTATGCCCGTGCACGTCGTCCAATTGAAGATTTGGGAGGAAGCAGATTTTACAAGTGAGGTAATATGAACTTTCCAAGATAAATCCCGAGAGAATAGAACACCAGGTATGTTTAAAGTTGATGCAGGACTGGGTTGGATACTGTTAGTAATTAGAGGATACCCCTGCGTAAGGTTTTGGGGAGTTGAAATGTGTACCTCTGAGCTCTGGCGGTGAGAAGGTTAAGTGGATGTGTTCAAGGGGGTCCGTAACTATAGGGTGTTGCCTCATTAAATAGAGAGAGAGAGAGAGAGAGAGAGAGAGAGAGAGAGATGCGTAACGATAAATAACTAGCCAGCTAGCTAGCTCGATAAACAGAGAGATGGATACATGCCCAACGATAGGTAGCTAGCTAGCTAAACAGAGACAGATAGAGGAGGAGAGAGCGAATAGGATGATAGAATAATATTAAAAACCAGAAACTTGCCATTATCTTCCTAATCAGCAGTATGCATAAATTTACCGCCTGACGGATGGGTGTGTTGGTTCACGTAGACGTCATTTTCTCTGGCAGATGTTGTTGCTGGTGGTCGTTAGGAAGTCCCTTTGGCTTCTATTTACAAAGAATCCTAACCAATCTATTATATTTACAGAGAATCCTAACCAATCTATTATATTTACAGAGAATCCTTACCAATATCCATGATAAACACTGGTTCTGTTATTAAAGGTGCCATACCAATTTACAGGATAAACAAGCCCTCCTAACATCTGTTCATTATCAGAGGTCGTTATATATGATTTCATGTTTTGTCTTTTCATTACCCAGACTGATTTGAAGACGTGTTTTGTACTTATTCGAGAGACGAAAAACGTTTAATGTTTCCAAATAAGAGGTGAATGGGGGACTAAGATGAGCTTCCAGTACGATCAAAGCTGCGAGATTTATATATATATCGACATTTTTAACCCTGCGTTACAATGGAAGAATTGAAACTCTGTTTTTGCCTTATGCCCAACCTGGTGCAAACGGTGAAATTGAGCTGTACACACACACACACACACACACACACACACACACACACCAGAGAACTATGTAAGAACTCTCAGACAATCAATCAATCAATCATTTCCTGTGGCACCCTCGGGGATGCATAGGGCCTCGATGAACTCACACCACCACATCCTATCTTGTGCTAACTCCTCAAGATCTCCCCAACACTCATCTCCAGCTTCCCGTCTCATTGTCCTCACCCACGTCTCTTTTGGCCTTCCTCTACCTCTCCTACCAGGTGCCACCCACCCTGGTGTACCTCGTACTATTCCCTGTCTCCTATACACATGTCCTAGCCACTTCCATCGTGAGAATCTAACATATTCATCGATCGGCTGCACTCCCGTTATTTCTCTAATTCTACTATTTGGTATCCTTTCCCACCACTTAACTCCTAATATTCTTCTAAGTGCTTTATTTTCAAACACCAAGAATTTATTTTCCATAGTCACTGTGCTGTACCAAGACTCGTGTCCATAAATTAAGATACTCCTAACCATTACCTTATAAAGTTTGATTTTTGTATGCACAGAGAAATTGTTATTATTCCAAATATTTTTAAGCATTCCCATTGCCTGATTAGCCTTCTTTAACCTTTCCTCGAATTCAAAGTTCAAAGAACCATCCTTGGCTAAATAAGTACCTAAATATTTAAACCTATCAACTTGCTTTACAACCATACCTCCAATTACACATTCCTGCGCATTTTCCATATTCATATTGATTATTTCAGTTTTTCCACAATTAATAACCAAACCCACCTTGCGACCTTCACTCACCAAACAGTCCAACACTCTCTGCATCTCTTCTGGCCCATCAGAAATCAAAACTATATCATCTGCATAATCTAAATCCAAAAGTTTCCTGTTCTCTCCCAAAGTATACCTGCACCGGTTTCTGTTCCAACACGTTTCATAATATAATCAATGACCAATATAAATAGTAAAGGCGATAGAACACCACCTTGAATTACTCCGGACTTGACTTCAAACGAATCACTCAGACAACCATCAACCATCACTTTACAAAATGTGTCCTCATGCATGTTCATAATGACCCTCACAAACTCCTCTGGTATTCCATAATGTCTCATGATCTTCCCCATAGACTCTCTCGAAACACTATCAAAAGCCTTTTCAAAATCAACAAAACAAAGACTTAACGGTACTCTCATTTCATTAACTTGCTGCATCAAATGCCTAACTATAAAGATCTGATCATTGCAACCACGTCCCTTTCTAAAACCAGCCTGTTCATCCCTCAGAATACCCTCAACCACCGGCTCCAACCTATTTAACAACACTCTACTGAAAACTTTCAAAGCTATCGGTGACAAAGAGATTCCCCTCCAATTACCACATTCACTCAGGTCTCCCTTCTTCGGAACTTTAACAATTACACCATTCTTCCAAACTGATGGTAGTAACCCCGTCACCCATATCTTATTGAATAGCTTGGTCAAGATCATTATTAATCTATCCCCCTCCACTTTAAACATTTCCGGAAATAAACCATCCTCCCCTGGTGCCTTATTATTCTTTAACTGTTTTACTGCTTTCTCCACTTCTGCAAGCCTCAACTCTCCTGTTTCCATATTTAAATCTTCCTGAGCAGACGGTATATCCTCTTCTGGTGGTATTGGTCTATTAAGAACTGTCTCAAAATGCTCTTTCCATCTATTTTTAATATCTCCATCTTTGGTCAATAAATTTCCTTCCCTGTCTCTAATTGGTATTTCCTTGCGTTTACCTGCATTACCACTCAGTTCTCTAATCGATTCATATGCTATTTTTTGACTCTGTCCATCATTTTTGTTTATTAGGATTTCAGTCTCTGCAACCTTTTCATCCACACATCTTCTTTTATCTCTCCTAGCTAACCTTCTTACTTCTGAATTCAAACTCCAGTACGCAGCTCTTGCTAATTCAATCTCTCGTTCATCAGACAAAAATAATAATAATAATAATTGGAGGGGGGAGGCACAGTTCTACTTACTCGCCATTCAAACCTTCGAGACTGCCTGGAAGATTGCTAAGTAACTGGCAAATAAAGCTGTCCAAATATATGCACACAAAGAGGTCGCGGGAGCTGGCTGAAGCCGCTCATAAATGGCCCTGATATCGGGGAAGTATGCGATCGAGGTCTCGTTTGAAACCACGATTTGCGCGAGCTGCCTGAGCATTAACGAGCGAATTTCCGGAGTTGTCGACGATGAAGAGGCTATTGAGGCGTGAGGAACCGGTTAGGAGGCGAGGGGAAACAGTGGCGGTATTGATAACCGGACACACAGAGAGAGATAAAGGTGATAGTAAATGACGGTGTGTAGGAAGATGAGTGCATAAGTGGCTTCGTAAGTGTGACCGTGGGAAGGATGGATGGTGCAACATTTAATAGCTTTGTAAGCGGGGAGGAAAGTAGGCTAAGGAAGGATGGAAGGTTCGCAAGTAGCTGTTTAAATTTAAGTGTGAAGGACTGATGGAATTTAGAGTACCGTACATGAAAAGTTGTGTGAAATGGGAAGGTAAAATGGGTAGGCAAGTAGACGAGACTCATCCATACACTGACAGTAAGCTATAGTATTTGGAATGGAGGTACAACAGTTCATGTCCAGCTGTTACAGATTTTTTATGAATCGAGAACACCTGTGCTCTGGTGTATGGCATTTTTTTTTTTCCTTCCTCTGCTCATCTTAAAAACAATATAAGTACAGTTGCAGATATAACAGTGTTGGTTCATTTCACTGTTCGACTCGGGTGTCTTCATTCTTTGTGAGTTGGAAAGTAAAATGGATTGCGCCAGGCTGGAGACAAATGTGATAACGTGGATGATACAGTGGCCCTTTATACCAGAAAGAGCATGAATATCCCGCCACAGGGTCAAAGAACCAAATTAAGGAGCTGAGCACCGCGGATAAGCGCCTCATGGCGTCAACCCCTTTACTTTACCTTTCCCTAGCGATAAATATCTTGACACTGAACGATATTCTTGCCTGCAACTTTACATGATTTGCTTTATAAGTAGCCAAGGAAAGTAAGTAAGTAAGACTGATATCAAAACAAAGTTGTAAAAAGTTAGCTAGTATGAAGGAAGGAAAGTATTTGAACCGCTGTGTAAATAGATGAGATTGGTACGCATGCATTCAGAAAGGAGGTATTTCTTACATTTAATAATCTCCACCACAGTGTTTGTTGAGGTCACACCAGATTAATTTTACTTGTTTTACCTATCTTTTATGGGTTTGTTTCTTTAAATTTACCTTCCCCATGTACTGTTGCGGGAAAAAGAGGTGTGGTAATGCTGATGGTGATGCAGGTGATGCTGTGACGGTAATGATAATGGCGATGGTGATGTATCGTCCTCATGAATTTTCATTTCCTGTATGCTAATGCTCTAAACAACGTCATTTATAGTATCACTGAAAAAGGATACTGATCGCTGAAGCATTCTGAGTATTAAATACCTGCAAGATAACTAAGATAAAAGTGTGTGTGTGTGTTTTTCAAGAGATTCGGATAAAAAGCGTCATAAACTTTATTCAAAATATTTATGAATATTTACGGTATTTAGGCGAGAGGATACTCAAAATCTAGTACACTTCGCAAATGGTTCTTCATCCTTTAGTAGTCATTCCACCTTCTCGTCCTCCTCCTCATCATCATATCTAAAGCAGTGTAATGATGAACTAAAGAGAAAGTGCTCAGTTCTTGAAGCTAATACATTTACGGTAAAATAAGCGAGGACATAGACATATTACATTTTCTGTCATACGCATACCGAAGGATGATATATGAGTAAGAGTTTACTTTTAGGTGCTGTGTTAAGGTTTCGGCGCTTACAAAGATGAATCAGTGAATGTCTTATTTCCTGGTCATTAAGGGTAATTGTCATGAGGGAGAGAAGGTACTTTTACGAAGAATGAACGTTAGTATACCGTATTTTCAACAATCAGGGAAACGAAATATCCTCTGCTCCAGGAATTCTCAAATGGAAGTCGATAAACCCCCACAGGCCCATGGGGATTTTAGCAGGGTGCCCACTGACTGAAATCTAGCTTGGTTAATTGTTATGAAAGATAATGCTGAGGTGTAATATTCTAGTTAAATCACTAAGAAAGATGCGCTAAAAACCCTTCTAAGCCGGCTAAGGTGTATAATTCTAGATAAATCGCTAGGAAAGAATCATTAGAAACCCTCCTAAGCCGGCTGAGGTGTATAAGTCTAGATAAATTGTAAGAAAAGGGGCACGAGACAGCCTCCTAAGTCGACGAATATACCATCCGTAGTCTACCGCCAACCTGAGAACCATCGCATAATTTCGATGCTTTCTCCAAACGGAAGTGACGTGAGGGTTTCTGGCAGGTTCCCGGGGCGTAGGAAACAAGGCCTTGTTGTTACCCTCGTGCACGGGGTGGCGGTGACGAAGGAAGTTTTGGTGATGGAGATATATGGTGTAAGAGAGAGAGAGAGAGAGAGAGAGAGAGAGAGAGAGAGAGGAGGGGTTGCTAGAGGGATTGCTACCCTCATGCAAAGGCTGGGGATGATGAAAGAATTTTGTGGATAAGGATATATGGTGTTCGTGCGTGTATGTACAGCATGAATCTGTGCATGTATTCAAACGGCCGGCCTGCACACGCCTGACATGGGCGGGCAACCCTATTATACACGTTCAAGTCGTGTTTTTTACGAGTCCCAAGGGGCAGCTGTTACATGGGCCTGGGTAATGCTATCTGTCAGTGAAAAAGTGATCCTCATTTGGAGAGCAGAGTGAAAATGCATTTGGAAATTTGTGTTGTTGGTGGTGCTGTGTTTGTTAGTAAGAGTCTGTGTATGTCGCCGAAAGAACCTCGATATGGAGCTAATATAAGAGCTTATGAAGGGACATACCACGTATCCTTTTAAATGTCTCTTCCGGAGTGGGCTCGAACTCAGGTCAGGGTCATAAGAAGACGCACACGACCACCGAAATTTCCAATGTTAATATGAAGAAGGTAGAGAGAGTGTCCTTCCTTCCTCTGTATTCCTCCCATTCCTCTTGTTCCTCTTTCCCCCCTTCCTCACTCTCCATGCTGGGGTTGGACTGGGGTGGGAGCTGAGGTAGGAGAGTCTAAGTGATATGATTTGGGATAAAGTGTAAGAGAATGATTCGAAGAAACGTGTGAAATGTGGCTGAGAGAATGAACTGGGATGAAAGATGTGCCTGACAGGGGAAATTGAAAGGAATAGAGGGTGAGGCTGCGACAGAGTTAAACTAGAGGTAAGGGTTTGGCTGAGAGGGGCAGTGGGGATGAGGGTGTTGCCGATAGGAGGAAACAAAGGGTAAAGATGTGACTGAGAAGGGAAATAGGGGGTAGGGGTGTGACTGAGCGGCAAATAAGGAAATGAGGGTCTGACAGAGGGGAATGAGGGGTGAGAGTGTGACTGGGGGGAAACAGAGGGAGAAGGTGCGACTGGCAGGGGGGAAGTAGGGATGATGATGTGGCAAGGGACAGAAAGATTATATTGTGACAGGAATGGGGAAAAGAAAGTTAACATAGCCTAGGTAGAGATAGTGAGTCAGAGGGTCAAGGGATGAATTGACTTCCCTCACCTGGTAGTATGGGCAGAATACCTTCAGTTTCTTCACCTTTCTCTTCTCTAAAAACAACTTTCAATATATATATATTTCAGTGTAAAAGGTGGCAACGTATAGTATAAAACATAGTATATTGTGACTAAGTGCTGCATTAGTTCAAATACTAGTATGTGTGTGTAACTCATATATAAAGTACCTTCAGTGAGAATCCTGGGTACGTTCCTGGGTAAAACTGTTACTGAGAAAGGAGGAAAGATCGATATGGAAGAACTAGAATGAACACAGCGCGGAGGGCTGACGAAGAGGATAGACACGGAAAGTTTGGAAAAAGTCTTGGAGAAGGGAAAAGGAGATAAGGTGTGAGTGAGGGGTGGTGAAGATGGATGTTGGAATGTATGAGAGGGAGAACGGCTGATATGGAGGGCACAGAGGGTGGAGAGAGAAAAGTCAGTTGTGCTAAGGATAGGAAGAGGTGAATAAGAGGAAAAGGGGAGGAGGAAAAAGAAATAAATGTGAATGAGAGGTTAGGATATATCGGATAAGGAAAAAAGAAAAAAAACGGCTGATATGGAGGTAAGAGGAAGAGAGAAGAAAAGACAGAGACGAGGAAGAACACAGAAAATGGTGTACTGAGGGAAAGACTATGGAGAGAGAGAGAAAACTGAGAAAAATGGACAGAGTGGTGGATGGGACCAATACAGGTGACACGACGAGGTGGGTGTAGAATGAAAAAAGTAGGAGAGAGAGAGAAAGAGAGAGGGTGGGGGGTTCTTCCTCCTCTCCCTCTTTGTGTGTGTGTGTGTGTGTGTGCAGAGTGGAAATATAGACGTCAGTGCCGGTGAAATGAGCGAGCTTGCAAGGGAACCGGATATGTTGGAACACAAATAACAGGCGACTGAGATACTGCCGGCGATAAGGAATGATAAAACGTTAGCAATGGCAAACGACAATGAATGGCAGGGCACAGGAATAATGACAAAGAGGGACCCCCGAATTCTCAACTTCCTTCATTTTTCACACCAGCTTTTGTAATGTCCATGAAAATTCGTTGGTGAAGTCTATTTTTCTCTTAGTTTATGGACATGTGTGTCATTGTCTACGGTGCTATCATAATGGCGGGTTTACTACACTCTGACGAAGATCCCTAACCCCTTTCAGTTCTGGTGATGACCAAGAGTAGTCAAATTGGGGAGACAATTTGAGTATTAACCAAGGAGACTCATTTCTGCCTTATATATCTACGGCTCACATATTTCATACAACCACGACATAGTATTCTGGTTGTGAGTGTCTCAGTGTCTCAGTTCCGTCAGATGAAAACAAACTGACTATAGTTATGTCGATCATAATCTCCTGGTTTAGGTCTAAATGAAATATGTCAGTTGAGATAGCTTTATATTAACACCCTTGATTACTACTGTAGGATTTCCCACAGATAAGCATTATAAAAGCTAACTAAAACATCCTTACAGAGCATTGCAATCTTCGGGAAAGAAGGATATACATTTTAAAGCCCCGAAAATATAATAAAAGGTAATAGTTCGTTTACAGACAGTAGTATTAGGTTATGTTAACAACAACAATCATACGTAAGTGAAGGATGTACGATGAGTTTAAGACTAAAAATAACCTTAGCTCTACTACGGCACCCAGGCTGTGAATCCTATAGAAAAATTATTGTAGTTTCAGTAGTAGTGGATTCTCGTAAGAACAGGATGCACTAAGTATAATATAAGAAAAGAGACCGAAGCTAAGACTTAATATACAAACATTAATATATTAGGCTACATCAGCAACAGTAATGGACGCATGTACGAATGGAATAGGATGTACTGCACTGTACGTAATATTAAGGGGAAATAACTGTACAAGGGCACCCAGGCTAAAGCGTTCATATACAAACATTAATAAAGACACAACCCACAACGAGAGACACCCGATTAGGAGTTTCCAGCGAGTGTGTTGGTGATGGCGGTGGAGATACGAGCAAAATTATAGGGGGGATTCAGAAGGGGAAATCAAATAATGGTCCCGCTGTATAAATTGTTGTGATTAATCTACGACTTCCGCAGGTCCGAGGTCGTAACTTCAGGCCAAACCAGCACGGGTAATCAAGCTTCGGGGACCAAAGACCGTGCATCATCCATAGGTTATATTCATTATCGCGTCTCCGTGCCAGGGTAATGCAGTGTACGGGGGCCGTCTGTCTCCCTGCCCCGTGTAATTTACCTGTATGTTCAAAATATTCGTTCAGTTGTTAGCGGTATCGAACGACGCCGCTGGTGAGGAAAAAAGCAAAATAAAACACACACACACACACACACACACACACACACACACACACACACACACACACACACACACACACACACACACACACACACACACACACACACACACACACACACACACACACACACACACACACACACACACACACACACACACACACACACACACACACACTGCTGCGAGACATCTCAAGAAAAAGTCGCATCCATGTTGGCGTGGATTTTATTGTACGGAATATATCCATCCTTTCCGCTGTGAGGTCATAATAATTCTGTTGTTGTTTATCAGCCCGATGACACTTTGCTTCGTTTTTGCTACCCCCGGACGATTTTATTCAGCTTAACTTAAACAATGAGAGCGGAAGGGATCAGTATAGCCATAGTTAACTGCTTCACAGGAGGCAACTGAGGCCTCTTGTGAAAGCGTTAATGAAGGCCTTATTTGACCCCTCCAGTTGTAAGTCATATTATGCCCTGAACAAAATCGTTTGGAGGTAGCAAGACAAAGGAAAAATAACCTCATCGTACTGATAGATCAAGCCTCCATTGGACAGGGCTACACTCAAGCATTTTATCATGTCTATCACCAGAGGAGTTTACTGAGCTAAGGGAAATCGTCGCCTTGTAAAAAGATCCTGTCGATTAATAGTCTTCCTCACACAGGTACTATACTTTCACAACCACCAGACGATTTCCCTTAGGTGAGGCAGACCCACATCCTCGCAAGAGTTAAATCATTATCTGTTAATTCTCTTCCTCACAAAGCCACCTTATTTCTTTTATCGTAGCTCAGTGATTTTTTTTTTGGGGGGGAGGGGTAACATATTTGTGTGTGTGTGTGTGTGTGTGTGTGTGTGTGTGTGTGTGTGTGTGCGTCTCATGATTAAGTCGTTTTTCATAGCTTTGACGTCTTATACTTTATATTCTTTCTACTGATAGGAGACTTTATTCATCTTTGTAGAGAACCCTCACAGTGAAGGGGTTTGAAGGCAATCTCCATCTCTCCCCTTCAGTACTATCAAGGCGTTTTAATATATTTGTGTATCGTCATATTATTTTATTCAGCTCAGGAGTGATCCTCGTAGCAAAGGGGCACAACTTTTGGATATTTTGACTTGCGATTTGTAGATTTTTAAGTACCGTAATGGTTACCCATAAATATAAACGATAAACCAGATAATAATAGGTAGTTGACAGGACATACGGCTTTAGTAAATATTATACTAATCACCCACGTATGTAAGTTAGAGAAAAATAGCCAAGGGATTAAGTACAAGACAAAAATAGCCAGAAACTTGATAGCCCAAATATGTAAGCTAAAGAGGAAAATACAGCCATAAGCTTGTCCTCCATTTGCTCACAGTATAGGAGAGTCAGAAAAAAAAAAAAATGGTCTGGTTTATTTTTATCTCGTCGGTGTTCTTACAAAGGTACTGTTGCTGTGGAAGAATTGCTGAAAGTAATAAAACTTCAGGCCAATAGGTTTATAAAGCTTCCTGGCATCTCCTCTTAAGCATTTACTGTATTTATTTATTTATTTATTTATTTATTTTGCGTATTTCGTGATTTTCTTATATGGGATACGGTATGTATATTTTTATGCAGCATACCTGTAGTTTTCATTAATTACATCAGTATGATGGCGTATTTTGACTGTATGCTAATTGTTAAAGGACGATATTATTCAACTTAGGGATGATGCTTGGTAGTAAAGGAGTTGGTGGAGGCGCTGTCTGTTCCCTCCAGGTCAAAAAATCTTTCCTGGAGCAAAAGCGTCTGGAATTAACAAGTCTGAAATTTTGTAAGACGTTCTGGAACTGAAAAGGTTAATAATATAAAGGGAAATATCAGCTTGCCATATAGGGAAAACAAAAAGGCCCGGGGTAGCCATGTCATCCCTTTAGAATTTGGGGCCGTATGCTGGATGGCTTCGTAACACCTCTTCCTGAGTGACTTATTCTGTATATTGCACCTTAAGACTTCTGTTTCATGCTATTTATGTCGTTTTAATGTCGACATAGTCTGTATCAGTAACATACAAGAGGATATTGAGGTTATGCTAAGGTGGAGAATATCGTCTAACAGTAGGGAGAATAAGAGAAGAATCGTCATTGCAAGGAAGAGGTTAATGACGATTGTACTTAACCTCTTCTGTCCGAGCGGTACTTAAGCTAAACAACACCGTTTAAGAGCAGCAAGAAAAAGACAGAAAAGTTGTCATCGTAGTGAAGGATTTGATGCTGTTGCTACTGATTCTATAAATGAAGGTGACCTCATATTCATGGAATGTTACAAATCAAGGACGAAAGGACGAAGTTGTCAGTGGTAAAATCTCTTTGCATATCTGGCTTTCAACGATACCCTTAGTTTAATACGGGAAAAGAAAGTTAGACTGGCGGTGATGGTGATGGTGATGATGATATTGATGATGTATGTTGTCAGTTTCATATTAGGTATGCTTGCAAGTCTCTCTCCTTAGCTAACAAACTGTCTTGAATCAGTGTATGCGATATTTTACCCTCAGAGTCCAGTTCTAAAGCAGGACGTAAGTTATGTCGAATCAAATTTTTATACTTGAGTTTGTTAATTGTTTATATTTGTAAGTAGAAAATAATTAAGGTCTTTTAAAATACTTAAAGCTTTTCGACGACATTGTTCCTCAGTACTTGAACCCTTCAGTACGATAAAATATATTACAGTATTCTTTACCATCAGACAATTTGTTTAGGTTGAGGGACTCCTCGAAAGAATTTGGGCTTTTTTTTGTTTTATTCTTTCTGGCTTCAGATTCTCAGCTTAGGAAACCTAGTGCTGCAGACACCTATTAGATTAACTCCCTAGGTGCGAGATGTATGTGTACTCTGAATTAAATCATCTGATGGTAGCAGGACTGTAAATATATTAAAAAGCGTCATTGACCTGTGAATTAAATCATCTGATGGTAGCAAGACTGTAAATATATAAAAAAGCGTCATTGACCTGAAGGATTTGATTAGATTAAACTCCCTAACTGCGAGAGGTATGAATACGATGAATAAAATCGTCTGATGGTAACTAGAAAAGTAATTTTTAAATAGAAATATTGAACTGAAGGATTTAATATTCGAGTACATTGTTTCTTAATTCCTCTTTCGAGAGGTCTTCCTTATGCTGAATATTATAAGCTGGTGGTAACGAGAATAAGATTTAAAAGTCGTCGTTCAGGAAGGGTTAATTGGCTTTGCTTCTACCCACTTCCAGGATGTCATTCCAGCTCTGAAGAAAGTTATTTTGCGTTAGCCAGAATGTAATATAAAGACAGACACGTATTCGTATTAGATTAACCCCATAAATCCATTGACGTAATTAATTGCTTATTTTACTACCAACAGACGATTTTATTAAACTTTTGGCATACCTCTAGCCGTAACAAGGTTTAGGGAGGACTGTTCTGTATTTATTCTCTCTCTCTCTCTCTCTTTTTTAATTGTATCATACGACGCCTAAAATCGTCTAGACATAAGAATATAATTAAGAATACGTCATCGAATTAAAAGGAGTAAAAATTACTGACATGGCGACCTGGGGACGCGCGAAATTGCGATAGCATACGATGAGGCACTGCCCCCACCAGCTCCACCACCGCCACCACCAAGTACATTCATTATCTCAGCAGCTTCCACCCAGAGAGCCAGAGCACTGAGAGCAGGGTTCCTGGGCTGTAAATAAACTCCCCCTGCCAGTCACACGCTCCGGCCTCTCACCTCCTCGCACGCCAACCCCATCCCCGTCCTCTCAAGCTGAAAATAAAGCTGATCTATCCCCCATTCTTTTTTGCTGTGGGTGTAAGGGCTGATTGTTTTAGAGGAGCGGGTACCCAGGGGATTCATTACCTGGAAAAAACACTTTGTAAGACTAGCCTTCCCTGCCTGACTTCCCTGGCCAGATTCACAAAGGAGTATAAGGGAAAGAGAACTGCAACAGATATATTGGTCCTTTCGAGACAGTGTGGTATAGGGTAGATTAAATCTATAGTCAGTCTGTTTTCATCTGAGGGAACTGAACCACTCAAAATCAAAAGACCGATACTAAGTCATGGTAGCTTTGAGGCAGTACTGAAGTGAGGCAGTACTGAATCTCAAAGGTTAGTAGTAAACTTAACCCTCCAGTCTAACTACATCTGATCATCAACCGAGCTGAAAAAGGGTTAAGGATCTTCATCAAAGTAAATGCACTAGGGAAACTATCCTATGACTTACAGGTAATGACGGAAAAGCAGGGAGGCCCCCACCTTTTCCCCGCCCAGCAGACTCTTCAGCCAAAGCCGGCAGGAAATAGTGGGAAGGATCACCATGTAGCATAGAAAAGCTGTTGTGGAAATTTTGTAGGAAAGGAGGAGTGGAAAATATACTCAAGCAGCCGTGGCTCAGTGGGTTAGAGCGCTCCATTCTGACCGAAGGGTCGGAGGATCGAATCCACCCAAGGGTCATTGGTAGACATCAGGAAGGGCATCCGGTCATAAAATGCTACACGCTCCAAACCGAAGTCCTCTACCCAGGGGCAACGCCATAGCCCTTATCCAAAAAAGGGGTACCTGGCGTAAACCTCACTCTACTTGATGTACTAATATCAGGAGGCTACGCTGGAGTTTGTTTTGAGTTAAAAATGCTGTATCAACATGAGTGATTCTCAACCGTTACGGAACTACATTTACTGCTGACCTTCAGGGTTAATTATGAGGTAGATCATTTTCTCCTATTAGGTCGTCAGCAGTTTGTAGCTCTGTAATGAGTGAGACCTGGATGAACGTTGATGGACTTTTTTTGAAACTCAGAATTAACATTAGAATAGCATCCCGAATTTTCTTAAAAAATCTCACAGGACCTTGTTTTTTTTTTTTTTTTTTTTTTTGAGGGGGTGGGGGGAGGGACCAGGAAAGGACATTCCCCCATCATTAGCGTTTCCTGAGGAAACATAAGATAAGTCGTCCGAGCTCCAATAGGGTGTAGTAGTAGTAATCGCAGCCCCAGGCTCATCTGAGCGTGAACCCGGTGGACTGCAGGCTGAAGATGTCCTTCTCATGGCCCACCATCCTCCGTTTGGGGGATAGGGAGGGAAATATTGGACGTCTTTACAAACACAGCACCCGAGTCGACTGGTTATATCAGTGTCACTACATGAACGTGTCCCCCTCCCATCACCACGACAGGGAATCTGTCTCTGTCTGGTGCCACCGCATGAAGGTGTACCTCTCCCATCACCACGACAGGGAATCTGTCTCTCTCTGGTGCCATCGCATGAAGGTGTACCTCTCCCAGCACGACGACAGGGGGCTTGTGTCGCCAATAATGCCACGACATAAAGATGTCCCTTTCCCATCACCACGACAGCGGATCTACGCTTCGCCATCAGTGCCACCGCATGAAGGCGTCCAGTTCCCATCACCACGACAGGGATCGTTTGCCATCTGGTTACGTCAGTGCCACCACCAGTCCCTCTACAATACCACGACAGGGAATCAATCGCCATCAGTGTCAATGAATGAAGGGGTTCCATTCCCATCCAGTCTCGCTATATCAGTACCACCGCGTGAAGGCGTGCCTCTCCAACATCACCACGACACGGAATCGATCGTAAATATCTTCAAGAATCTCACCGTAAGAATTATCCCTTTCCTCTCTCCTGGATCCTGGACCACCAGCAACTCCGGTTATTTATCTTAATAATATACGGCACGTCCTTCGTTATTAACAGCGTGAAATACGGCCGCTTCTTCGTCTATCGAGCTGCGGGAGAATTACGGCTTTTGCTTCTTTATTAATCAAACAGGTGAGAGAGAGAGAGAGAGAGAGAGAGAGAGAGAGAGAGAGAGAGAGAGAGAGAGAGAGAGAATGTGAGTGAGAAGAGTAGGAGGAGGAGTAAGGGTGGCCACGGATACCCTCTTCTTTATTGACAAGATATTGATCGAGTGCGTGAGGACTGCACACGAAGGCCCCATCAAGACACCGGTCGGAGGTGTGGGCGAGCTGCGAAGTGCCGTGTTAAGTGTGTGGTGAAGGTGGCAGTAAAGAGAGGGTGGGCGGGGGGCAGAGAAGGAGAGAAAGAGAGAGATCTAACACGGCTATCATAACATTACATGCCTTTATCTTTTCCTGCCTCCCCCTGTGTGTGTGTGTGTGTGTGTGTGTGTGTGTGTGTGTGTGTGTGCTATTTTTGTTTTTGTTTTGTATGTGGTTATATTTGTCTGTCTCTGTCTCTGCCTGTCTGTCTGTCTGTCTGCCTGTCTGTCTGTCTGTCTGTCTGTCTCTCTCTGTCTCTCTCTCTCTCTCTCTCTCTCTCTCTCTCTCTCTCTCTCTCTCTCTGGTGCGCTGTTTCTGATTGTTTTTCCGACGCGACCACCATCACACACCGATCGCGAGATAATACCACTCTAGGTCACTGCTGCTGCCTTGTCCTCTGCCCTAGTAATTTGTCGTCTCCCTTGGCCAGTCTTTCTTTTGATTTCCACCACAGTTTTCTTTTCGCGGTACATTCCTCTGTACAGTAATTTCTACCATTCCACATTTCGTAACTTATCCACCTCTTGTATTAGCCCATTCCACCAGCCTCCCTCAAGCTTAATATAATCTTTTGGCGTTAAGCTGAAGAAGAAAATATATACGTCTTCGTAATAAAAGATAAATGGAGATTGTCTGTAGCCCCCTCCCACAGACAGTGCCCTCCAAAATTGAAAGAAATAGTCTGGATAAAATTTGAAGAGGGAGCATCGTATGAAAACAGGTAATAGTAGTAATTTTCCATCGTTTTGTGGTTTGTAGGATCATATTTTGGATCATAATATAATACTTCTTTTGTTACTCGCTCCCCCTCCCCTCCCTTTCATCCGCTAAATACCTCTTCCATCTTTCTCATCATTCCTATAAATACCTCTTCCATCTTTCTCATCATTCCTATAAATACCTCTTCCATCTTTCTCATCATTCCTAATTTTCTGCCTTGTGGCCTCCCGAACAGATACCATCAATTGAAAGCATCTGCGGCGAGAGTGGATATGTATCTTATAAGGCATTGAAATCACGCCAAGCCGCATCATGCAACGAGGTAATTGCCGGTTGCAGGGGACTAAATTACACCTTATGGGAAAAAGCAATTAGAAAGCGTACAGATTTTTGGCACATACTCTCCCCCCCCCCTCTCTCTCTCTCTCTCTCTCTCTCTCTCTCTCTCCCTCTCTCTCTCATTTCCAATCATGTTAAATGCAGTTAATTCCACCCTGTCCTTCGCATCCCATTCGTGAGACTACGGGAACTTTTTTGTAGCCTTGTGGAGCTCAGGTTCTGTAGTTTTTATTTTTTTATATTTTTTTATAACACAGAAGTACAAGGACTAAGTTATTATGTAAGATCACGAAGTAAGATAGATTCAGGAACTGTTTTTTTTTTTTTTAAGCTTCGTGGCGCTTAAGTTTGGGTAGTTTTTGGTTTTGTTTTCATTCTTTTTCCTCCTTTGGGTATGAGACAACAGGAACCAGGGAACTATGTAAGATCGAGGAGGAGGAACTTGGATCTAAATTCTTCTTAATGGACACTACAGGAACTTTTTGTACGATCGTTGTGTTCAAGTTTTCTATTTTTCGTTGCTACACGGAAGTATAGGAAACTTAGATTTACGTAAGATTGGCGGGAGGTCTCCCATCAGCTGAATAAAATCGTCCGATCCTAGAAAAAAAAGACAGGCACTATAGTTGTAAGGATGTTAAACGTTACTGCCTCTAACTCCTTCACCACAAAAGTTCCCTGTAAGCTGAATGAAATCACTTGTAAGCTGAATAAAATCGTCTGATGGTAGCAATAATAAGAATAAGGCAAACATAATATCGACTTAAGGAATGAATGGAGATCGTTTCTAACCCCTTCACCACGAGAGGCCTTCCGTAAGCTGATGAAAACCGTCAGGAGATAATACGTATGAAATGTGAGGGACATCATTTTCTTGAGGGGGTTGGTGGAGACATTCAAACACCCTTCACTACGATTTTCCCTCAAGCTGAATGAAATCGCCTGGCCGTAGAAAGAAGGATAGCCCAAGACGCCAAAATGATTAAGGGAGGTTGTTATTAATCCATCCCCCTGGATATCTTTCTCTTTAATACAATCGCCGGACTGTAGGAAGAACAGATTTAACAAGAACTTCATTTAACCACTACAGGATTTACAGGAATATTACAAAAAACGGAAAAGTTTCAGTTTTGGCACATTTTTTTGTTGGTATAGGAAAGTGCAAAGTAAAATAAAATATATATGATAATGTGTTTCATATATCTTCGTATGTTACTTCGAAATATGTGAACTGCAAGGATTCTACAAAGGTCAGGGCATTAATATTTAGTACTAGTATCTAAGTGTACCATAACGTAGTGAAAAGGAGATTATGCAAATGTGAATTTTGAAGAAATTTAGGTTTTCTACACATATAAGTTCATAGTTCCTTAAACAGCAAAATAATTACGGAAATAGTATGTATGATGAAAGGGAGTTTGTGCGTCGTAACTTGTATTGTTATAAGCGTTCTGTGAGATGGAAAGATTTTTATTCCGTAACAGTTTTTGTACAAGTGATAATAACAGTAATATAAAATACTGTCAGTTGTGAAAGGGCAGGGTTGAGTTTCAGCTGTGAGTTTCAGAAATTAGAAGAAGAATTTGTAAAGTCGAAATGCAACGATTTTACCTGGATATGGAAACACACGCACGCACGCACGCACGCACGCACGCACGCGCGCGCACACACACACACACACACACACACACACACACACACACACACACACACACACACACACACACACACACACACACACACACACACACACACACACACACACACACACACACACACACCACATTACATCACATCACATCACAAGCTATATTAAGCATGAACAAGACACCCAAACAAAACACATGATTAACTAAAACAACACATGAGAGAATAGTGATAAGAGACACCACAAGAAAATTATACACGACAAGAAACCAGGCTATAAATTTGGCCATAAAGAGAGCATAAACGACACACCTAACACAGAACATTAGGTATAAACAAAGCACGTAAGCAAAACACATGACTAGCTAAGATAAACACACATGAGTATAGTAGAAAGCAATACACGTAAGAAACTAATACGTGACGCAAGGCCACAACACATCAGGCAACACATCAGATCATAAGCTTAACACATAATAAAGCAACACAACACATAAGGATCTTCGTTTTACAGTAAGGGGAGAGCACACGGGGCCCCACACACCACAGCACATCAGACCATAAGCAAAGCATAACGAAACACATACTCAAACAACACATGAGGATCTACGTTTTTAAGGGGAGAGCACACAGAAGATAATACAGAAAACACACCACATCACATCAAACCATAAAGAGAGCCTAACGACACACCTACCCTGAAGCACACACAACAGCTCTGGACATTTAAGGTGCTGTCAGATGGGGTGACTCAACTAAATTCATAGTCCTCACCTACTTGGAAGTTTGATAAAGAGGTCTAAGATTATCAGCTATTTTTTTTTCTTTTGTATAGCCTCGAATTTAACAAGAGAAATTTAGTATAGAGGCCTCAGATTATTAGTTTTTTTTTTTGTCTTGTCACTTAAGGGACTAATATCACGAAAAGAAAAAAAAAACACAAGAAAAACGCAGAACATTACATTTTCAACACATCATCATCATCATCATCATCGTCATCATCATCATCCATAAAACATCTTCTAAAGACAAAAAAGAATTGAATGGAGAAGAAATAATAATGCAGAGGAATCACAGAAATATACACAATGTTTCTCCTACACAAATGTGTTAGGGTATTTTTCTAACTGTATACCATGACGATATGACTAGAGACAGGCGAGGAGTGAGGGTGTGAGGAGGAAGAGGCGAGGAAAGTGAGACAGTGGAGTAGATTTGGTAATTCTCTGTCTGTCTCTCTCTCTCTGTCTGTCTGTCTCTCTCTCTCAGTTGTTTTAATGGAGTAGATGACAAGAGAATAAGTGAAGGTATGAGGAGAGGTGGGTGAGGCGAGGAAATGAAAGATGAAATGAAACAGTGAAGTAGCTGAGAATGGGTGAATAGAGTGAGTGATGCTGGGGTGAGGAAGGGATTGGTTTGGAGGGGGAAAAAAATGGAGATGAAAATGTCTAGCTAGTATGAGAGAGAGAGAGAGAGAGAGAGAGAGAGAGAGAGAGAGCGAAAGAGGGGGGCAGGTGGTAGTATCAGGCCATCTCTCATGATAAGGAAGGGGTGAGGCGCGGGTACCACTTAGCCTGAGAGGAATGTGCGATAATCCCCGCCTCGAACATGACTTATTGCTACAGGTAAATAATTCATACTCTATTGGAGGAGGAGGACCCACACCCCACCAAGGCCCTGTCTTGGCTTAAGCCCGACTCACCCCCTCGTTCATTCAGGCTTCGGGCATCTTGGTGTTAGTTTATTTAAGCCTTGAGCTCTTGAACAGGGTGATTCCTGGGATTTCTTGGGCGTAGCGGCTTTTGTTTTTGCTTGGTCTTACGCTTTACTTTATTCATTGCAACGCGGGCTGATTTAACCTTGATACAGCTTCATGATAAATACTAAACTTTGGCTATCATATTCGAGGCGATTATTTTGATACCTAGGTTGCATGAAGCGTCTTATTGGAGTATCTCATCAATTTTCATTTATGCTTAGCTACATCCAAATTGATTTAGCCCCTTTATTTCGATGACGTGTTTTCATTACTACTACCTCATGGCGATTTTATTCAGCTTTGAGAGACCTTACGCAGTGAAGGGGTTCTTAAGGATAGTATTTACTTTCTAAGCCGAGGTCCCCTAAAGCTTAATGAAAATGTCTGGAGATGGCAAGAATACTGTGCTCTGAAAAACAGGGTTCAGCTAGTTTAGAAAGGCTTCATGCAACTGACATGGATACTTCCAGTTCGTTTCCCTTACATATAAGGTAGTCATTCTAGCCAATTAATCGCGTGTGCATTGTATCTTATCTCCCTTCAGTACATATAAGTAGTCACTTCTACCATGATGATGTTGGTGACGATGATGATGAGCATCATCATCATCATTGGTAGCAGCATCCTAACCCCATTCCATAATTACACACTGAATATGTAGGGTCCATAACGAGAAGAAAGGGAAACGTAGATGGATGAGGAAAACTATGAACATAGTGTCCCTCTGAGTTCATCCCTTAGGCCAGTACCAGCCATGCCCTTACATGCCCAGGCGGTGTATTTATAAAGGGTCTTAGTCGGTGTCTGCGATCAACAAGTTATGGTACAGTATATTCACATCGGTAAAATATTATCATGAATAATTTTGTTTTGCGGTTTTCACCATATTTTCCCATTCCACAGTTTGCGCGAGGAGTGGGGAAGACACTTCTTTCTTCCTCTAAGCTGATATAGAGGATGATGATGGTGATGACGACGGAGCGATAAGAGATATCGTTGCCATAGCTCCCGGGAGCACTACAGAAAACATTTATGGCTAATTATGGTCTCCATGAACAACCAAGAGTGTTACAGATAACTTTTAGGGCCAGCTGTGGTATTATTTAGTTCTTCCATTCAGATTTCGTAGGATCTCCTGGTGTGGTGGTGGAGCTGCACAATTTTGCTGTGCTTGTTTCACTTTAGTTTGGTTGTAAAGTTTTGGTAGCAATACGAATGAATAAAAAAAAATGATCTTATACACAAGTTAAACCTCAAGAAAACTTATGAATATGACCCCAACTCGCCTAATACTCTGACTAATTGGTACCCTTCTCACAATTCACCTGAGCCATTTTTCTTGTCCATACCCACTCGGATTGGTTTTGGTTCCACTTAATCTGCACTACGACTTAAAAATCTATTCTTGTTATCATCAGACGATATTATTCAACTTGTACTCACTTTGATTTGTATTCCACTTAACACCTCCACTCCGATGGCGTCCTTGTTTGTTTTTTTTTTTTTTTTTTTCTCCTCGGTGTCTTCGAACGATTCGATTCAAGATATAATTAGGCAAGGCAGAGAATGCAGTGTGATTGATTAGCAGGGTGGATGCGGGTGAGATGGAGGGGGGGAAATGGAGACCTGGGATGAGGTGGAACGAGGCAGTGGAAAGGTATATGAATGAAGGTGATATGAGCTGGGGGAAGGGCAGCATGATGGAGGAGGGCTTGGCGACATGGAGGCGATTTGTTCGTGGTCACTCGCTCCGGGATAAAGATGTTTGATTATAGACAGACAGACAAGCAGATAGCCAGGTAGATATAGGTAGACAAACAGATTTTTCAAACTGAAGATGTTAGGTAAACTTTTAATTGACCCCTAAAGCGCAACATGGTTCAACAGGATTAGATATATTTTTTAGAAATAATTTTGTTGTTACAATTTCCGTAAGCCGAATGAAATTTTCTGCTGCCCTCCTGAAAAAAAAAAAAAGCGTGCCTAAGGCAGCAACCGGATGAAATCAGGTTTATTCTTTAACTCCTTCACTACGTGGGTGTTTTCGTACGGTGGATGAAATCGTTTGGGTAGCTAGATGAAAAAAAAATTAATCAGAATAGTAAAATGATAAGTATAGGCTGTTTCAATCCCTTACATCACGAGAGGTCACTCTTAAACTAAAAAAAAAAAAAAAATCGTCTGCTGGTAGCAAGCATAAATGCAGCAGCAGTAGTAGTAGTGGATGTAACCCCAAGCACATCTGAACGTGAACCAAGTGTACTGTAGGCTGTAACTGCCCCGTCCTGCGGTTCAGCATCCTTTTTGTGAGTCATGGGGAGGGAGTTAAGGGACATTTGCATAACCAGGCAGCGGGGCCAACTGGTTACATCAGTGCCATCGCGAGAAGGCGTCCCTCTCAAACACCAGGTAGCAAGAATAAACATTTTTTAAATTTTATTATTTTCCTGCTCAGGATTCTATCGGTAGATGGATCAGTAAGATGTGAAGGTGTGAGCAAGGGAGATGTGTGAGTGGACAGACTGATAGATAGGTAAGTAGATTATAAATGGATAGATAGATAAATAGATAGATAGATAGAAAGTGATGGAGACATAGATATATATATTTAGAAGAAAGAGAGAGAGAGAGAGAGAGAGAGAGAGAATGAGAGAGAGAGAGATTCAAATGTTTCTATCCACTGTGTGTGTGTGTGTGTGTGTGTGTGAGAGAGAGAGAGAGAGAGAGAGAGAGAGAGAGAGAGAGAGGGAGATGATTACAGTATCCATATAGGTAAGATTTAGGGACTCTGGAGGCCTGAGGTACGGGGGTTCAGGTAACCATCGGCCCTCCAGCTGATACCACGAGGAGGAGGAGGAGGAAGAGGAGGAGGGAGGGAAGGAGAGAAGAAGAGGGAGGGAGGGAAGGAGTGAAAGGAGGAGAGATGGACAGAAGAGGAGGAGGGAGGAAGTGAGGGAAGGAGAAAGGGAATGAGGAAAATAATGAAGAGAATAGAAAGAAGGAGGTGGTAGGAAATGAGGAGAGACTAAAACGGAGAGAGGTGAGAGAAGAGGTCGGGGCAAAGAAGAATAGTTGGAGGAAATAGGGAGAAGGAGGAAGGAAACTGGAGGACTTAGGAGGAAAGGAGGGGGGACAGAAGAGGAGAGGCAGGAAGGAGAAGAAACTGAGGAAAGACCGGGAGAGAAAGAAGAGGCAAGGAGGTACGAAAATTTGCAGAGGAGGAAAGGAAGGGAGATGGAAATGGAAAGAGGAAGGAAAGGGAAGGAGGACGAAAATGAGGAGGCGAGAGAAGGAGGGATGGAAGAAAATGCGCCATTACGACCAGGAGGAAAAGAGGAGGAAGGAAGGAAGGACGATAAATGAGATAAAAGGGTGAGGGAAGGGGAAAGAGGGAACAAAATTAAGACTGGGAAGGATGGAGGTGGGAGGAAGAGAGGAGAATTGAAGAAGGCGGGGCGGGGGAAGGGGAGGAAAAAGAAGAAGGATTATGGTGAGAGGGCATGGAGGGAATGTAGGTGACGTAAGGAAAAGAGAAGGCAGAATTAAGCAGAGGACAAGGGGGAAAATATGAATAAAAACTTGCGAAGAAGAGGTAGGCCATGGGGTAAGAAGAGGAAGATGAAGAGAAATACGAGGAAAGAAAATACCTAGTCTTCCGTGGAATCCCTTGGAATTTCGAAGACTTGAATGACTAAGAAATGCTGGGCAGTTGAAACATGGTTCTCTTACATCCGTGTTTTATCCATTTGTCCTGTTTCTGGATCCTACCCACCACATAATTAATCAGAATATTTATAATGATGATGGTGGTGGCGGTGGTGGTGTCAGTGTTTTGCTTTTTCCTATTTCTGGATCCTATTTATGATAATAGGGTTGGTCTCACTCTCTATCTGGATCCTACTGACCACCAACTGTAATACTGGGAGGAGGGGTGTGCGGATTATGATGACCTGATCGTGGGTGTGGAGGTGGTGGTAGCAGTACGGACTTGCGGACTAAACTGCCTGGGGTATCGTTGCAAATCATCCACACGAGATACATCCAGGGTTGAGTGAAATTGAACACTTAACTGCCTCCACTACGTATGATATCATCACGAAGCTGAATACAATCGCCTGGTTGTGGCAAGTGATTCATCTAACGTCTTTATCTCGAGAGGTCTTCCCTAAAGTGATTAGAATATTTTGGCGTTGTATAATGGTAAAACAAGGACTTCGTCATCCTGAAATAGTTAGCAGGTGTTCTGGGGTGGACTTTATCAAGGTATAGTTGATATCGAGTTATCAGCAATGCCTTTTCATCTTGAAGTGTTTCAGAACTTTATTTGGTCGTGGTAGGCTAATCCTCCTTTATACATTTTTGAACCTGTCCAAACCTCGTAAGATCTTTGTGAATAAATCCACAGTAATAAGCAGGGTTATGGAGTCAGTACACCTTATCTCCGAGTCCATCTTCGGCTCCGACTCCTCTTTATTTCTACTCTCCAACTCCGTCTCCATCTTCGACTCCGACAGCTTCATAAATAACAAATGTATAATAATTCGTAATAGCAACTTTAGTAACATGTAATAGACCTCCACATTGAAAGTGTGAAACGTGTTCGAGCGAGCGAGCGAGCAAGTCAAGCAGTGCTGAATATTATTTCATGTGGCTCGTCATCTTCCTCTGATTTCCTCACCTGAAAATACTAAAAAGAACTTATTAGATTACGCCAGAAATATTCCCTCACACTTCCTAAACCCAGCTCTCTCAGCAATCGTCGGAAAATACTGCTGCTTTACTCACGTTACCTTAGACCGTTACTTCTTGCGCAGCCGGCTATTACGCTAATCTGCCTTATAAAAAATCGTTTCCTCGATTTACGGGAAAACTGTTGGGAATTACGGGTTGTCTGTGGAATGAAAATAACTGGGGATTTTTATGCGATTTCCAAATTGGTGTGTATCTTTCTTATAACTTCAAAATTGGCTGAGATATCCAAAAAAAAAGTTCGCTACTGTACTACAGAGTTTTCCTTCCGACCCGTGCCCCCATTTCTTGCTGATGCGATAAATCTTTCGCTCGGGTATATATGTCGGGGATCCAAACTGTAACTAAATTTGGTGTTATCGCTCGCTTCGCTCGCTCGAACAAAAATGGTAGCACAGGGCATTTCATCATGTTAAATATGTTTACCAAAGATGAGCAGGAAATACTTTAGGCTGGTCGTGGGTGTTACGATAAGTGGTGCACAGCAAAATAATGTTAGACGGGTTGTTCCACTCGTTTACTACTTTATACTCGGCGTACAAGTGAAACCATGATTTTGGAGAGGGTTTTCAGCCTTAAAAATTACTCTTATACATCGTAATTTACGGTAGTCTTTATTTACCCCACTCAGTGTGAATATTCGTAAGATTCACTGCAAAAATATCAATGTATTGGCTTAAGGGGTGTTGCGCTATAGTCCTCCGCCAGGGTGTTATCGTGACATGAGTTGTATGTAATGTATACACCATACTACCGTTCCGAAATCTGAAAAAATCCCGGTTCCGAAACGTGTCTGGTCCCTGGGCAAGGGATTGTGGACCTGTTTAAAAACTGAGACTTAAATAACAGGCCTAAAATATTTTGTCCTGGATCTAAAATGTTGGTAATAAATAAGTATAAAATGATATATTCATATTTACTTTATATTGTTATAATATGGTAAGTTTTTATTTTAAAGCTTGAGTCGGAGTCGTACATTTTTACCGACTCCGACCTATATTGTTTCCGATTCAGCCTCCACGACTCCGACACCGACTCCTCAGTCCTGGTAATAAAATGAGTTAGAATCTCTCATCAGTCAGGAATCCCTGAAGTGTAAAGGAAATGCTGGTTCTGTATCCACTGTGTTCAGTCATGTGGGTTAATATTGATGTAATGACCACCATAGTGTTCATAATAAGTGACGTGTACGACCGATTGTGCTGTGGAGACAGGGGGGATTCAGCTTAATGTTCCCGAAAGTTCAGTTAGGTCGTTCGAGAAGACTGGAGGGTTAGTTGGTACTGATACTTTTTTCTTTTTTTTTCCTCGTGGATGTTTTGTAGGATTTTCAAAACAGGTGAGGTGTGTGCTTCAGTGTGTATCGACTGAGATACTGGAGTGCACAAATTTGTCGCAAAATTCTATGATGCCGTTAGGGGAAGCTGTGGTGTGTACTGGAATGCGTTGGCGGTGATATGATAACCCGCTGCCGTAGTGTTAAAAATATGTGTTCACGCCCATCCTCTCCCCCACGCCACCTCGGCGCTATCAGGCGCACCCACATGTCTTGTGTGTATGTGTGTGTGTATATATATATATATATATATATATATATATATATATATATATATATACTGTCTGTACAAGTATGTATGTATGTGTATATATATATATATATATTGATAGATAAACAGATAAATACATTTATCTGTTACTATGAATATTTGTGTATTTCGATCTGGTGAGGATTTTAGGTGGCTTTATCGATTCTGAGATAATTTATGAACTAGTATATTATGGGGTATCTGCCTAAGTCTTTATATATAGAATATATCTAGAGGAATTATTATAAGTGATCGTTCATGTTATAATTTTTTCTTCGGATATTCTCCAGCAGGCAACTATAATTGCTTTTCTTTAACTTGGCCTAGATTTTTGTCCTTTTGCAGCTTACTTAACATCGGTCAGTGTCTGAAAAAGGCCGTGCTATGGCTCTGTACGAGTACCCTTTCCATGGGGATTCTTCGTGCATAGCATCGTTTTCTAGTGTAATCCGTTGTTAGAGTTCAGCATCAATATGGAGAGATGGCAATTTTAGACCAAATTAGAGTAAAAAGAGCGTAGTTTTCGTGTTCACTTCATTTACCAACATCTCTCAGTCCGCTTGGGCAGCTATCATCCCATCGGCGAGTCTTTCCATTATGTCCCTGTGCACTTAAGAATCAATCACGTGAGCAGCATCAGTAATAAAAGATGACAAATCACCTGGGCAGGCTGTAATCTGCAACAACAACAAGACGCAGCAGTATCCGGGAAGGGCAGGGGCATGAGGATCTGATTTATGCACATCACAGTGGGCGACAACTATCTTTATTTGTGGCCAGAGTAGCGATTCTTACAAAAATTTGCATGATGGACAGCGGATCAGGTTGGTATCAGATTACCCGCATCGAACTCCACCCTTCCTCACCTTCCCTGCCACACCTGGTCTGCCTACCTGCCTGTCTCACCTGCCTCACCCTCATTCGTTCGTCCTCCTTCTAACTTATCTAGTTCATCCCTGCCTAACCTGTGTTCCTTTTTCATTATTTTATCTTTGCTGTACCTTTTCGTCTCTTACCACTCCTCATCTCTGTCTGCCTGCCTGCCTGCCTAACCTGCCTCACCCTCATTCACTCGGCTTCCTTCTTTGTCTAACTTATTTAACCCATCGTTGTCTCATCTTAGTGCCCCGTATATATTAATTTTTCCTTGCTTTACCTCGTCTCTCCCTTCCACACCTGGTCTCTGCCTGACTTCCTGCCTGTCTGTTTGTCTTACCTGCCATAACTCTCATTTTATTTTGGTCTTCTCCTGCCTAACTCAGCTCATCCATGCCTCATCTAAGTCATCTTACGTTACAATCTTTTTTTGCTTTACCTTATCCTTACTTGCCACACCTTATCTTTGCCTACCTTCCTGCCTGTCTCACCTGCCTCACTCTCATTCATTCAGCCTTCTCCTTCTGCCTAACTCACTTACCAAACCCCTGTCTCATCTAAATCTTCCTGTTTTTACCGTGTTTCTTCACTCTGGTTTGCCGTATCCTTCTCAACTTTGCCTAGCTGCCTCACTCTCTTTTATTCCTCCTCCTCCTTCTCCTCCTCCTCCTCCTCCTCCTCCTCCTCCTCCTCCCTGTCATTATTCCTCCTCCTTCTCCCTGTCTAAGTTATTTAGTCCATCTATGCCTTATTCTAGTCTTTTTTCTTCATCACTTTTTCTTTACTGCTTCACCTATCGTTTTACCTTATCCTTCCTTGCTGCATCTTGTCACCGCCTGCCTGCCTGTCTTCCTGTCTGCCTCACCCTCATTCTTTCGGCCTCCTCCTACTTGAGCCCATCCCTGCCTCACCTAAATCTTCCTATTTTATTATTTTTGTACACTACCCCTCTCTGTTTCGTCTTTCCTCTCAGACTCTCCCTATTTGTTCCATTCGTATCCTACATTCTCCTGTCTCTATTCACACCACTTGTTCCCTGTGCCTACCGTACTCTCATTCATAAACTCTCCTTCTGCTTGACTCATCCTTCATGCCTTTAATTTGACTCTCCGTCACCCTTTACTATGTCTTGTCTCATCTCGCCCTATGTGTTTCCTGTGCCTGCCTCACCCTTATTCATAAAGCCGCCTCCTGCCTGAACCGCCTATCCCTGCCTCATATTAACTCTCTCACACACGAGTGAACAAACAGATAGACTCACACACACACACACACACACACACACACACACACACACACACACACACACACACACACACACACACCATATCTATCTATTTTTGTATCTGTCTGTGTGTATCTATCTATCTATCTATCTACCTGTCTATCTATCAGTCTGTTTATCTGTCCGTCTGTACATTTTCCTTCTCAGCTACACAGTTTCACCTCGCCTTACCTAGCTTCATCCTGGCCCGCCCTTCCTCATTTCCTCTCCTTTTTAGTGCAGTGGTGATGAGATGTAGAGAGGAGACGGAAAGGAAAGAGAATGAAACGGGATAGAGTCAGGAGAGTGGATAGTGTAAAAGATAGACTTAAGGGGAAAAAAAAAGTAGGAAGAAGAGAGAGAGAGAGAGAGAGAGAGAGAGAGAGAGAGAGAGAGAGAGAGAGAGAGAGAGAGAGAGGGTGAGAGAGAGGTGGATGATTTTGATGAGAAGGAGGCCTGGGAAAAAAAAGAAAACGGTAGAAGAAATTGACAGAAGCAGAGTTAAAAACGAAAAATTAAGAGACCAATAATGGGTCATAAAAAGAAAGGTAGACAGAGAAGGGATTGACGACAATGGATAGAGTTGAAAGAAAAGGATGGAAGATAGAAAAAACGATGCCGTCGGGTAATGAAAAGTGTATAAGGAAAAGTTAAGAAAAAAAATCAAGAGAAAAAGAAGGGAAACAGATGGAAAGAAGCGTTGTTGGCATGAATGGAAAAAGAGAAGGGAGTGTCTTTAGAGAGAGGTGTGGGAAGAGGTGCTTGACTTAGGAATACACGAAGAGGAAAATAAAGAGAGGAAACTAAGCATACGAGACAGAAGAAAAGGGGAATAAAAGCGGAGATAGGAATGAACACCAGAAGACAGGAGAAAGAGGGGGAAGGGGGAATTAAGTGTATTTATGGATCGAAAAAAAGAAAGGGAAAAATATGAGAAGGAACTGAGAATATGTGAATGGCGACTGGAAAAATAGGAGAATGAATGTAAGAAAGAATGAAGTTATGAATCGAGAAAGGGTAGGGAAGAAAAGGAGAAAGAGAAGAAAACCTATAGACAGATGGAACACAGGAAAAGGATGGGAAGAAAGAACGAATTATGAACAAGAATTGGAGTTAAGGAAGGGAGAAGGAAGAGAGAAAGTATGAATTAAAAAAAAAAGTGAATACAAAGGGAAGAAAACATGACGTGATGAATCGAGGAGGGAAGAAACGAGAGAAGGAGAAGGAAGAGAGAAGATATGAATGGAGAAAGGAAAGGGAGGAGAAGGAGGGAAGTGCATATAGGGAACAGAGGTGTGGGAGTGAAGTGTGTGTGGCTTGAATGTCAGATGCTGATATGAAACTTGAGAATACTGAAGACGCAGATCTATGTGATTCCTTGTCTCGATGTATTATAGGAAGATAAAAATAAGCAAGGTAGTGTATTAGAAGGTAAAATTTGTTATCTCTTCCATACGATATTGCCCGACTAAGCTGAATAAAATCGTCTGGCAGTAGCAGGAATACATACAGACGTCATTGAGCAGATTGGACTAATGATTATTTTTGCAACTCATTCACTGTCACAGGTATCCCATTAGCTGGATTAATCGTCTAAGGGTAGATAGTGTAAAATATAGAATACATTGTACTGAAGGGGGTAAGAGCTAATATTATGTTCCTCGTATAATTGAACAGATGACAGATAAATAAATGAATAACTAAATAAATAGATAAATACATACATACATACATAAATAAATTCAGTCCTACCCTGCCTATCATAATGTGGGTAAATTTTTTGTGTGGCATTGCATCAGTGTAAGAAATAAGTGCTGTGGAAATAATGCCAGTTGAGGTTCGTTTAAGTTAGTATATTGTTTTTCATTATCTACGTCACTCATTCCATTTGTTTACTTTCCATTCCGTCGAAACAGATTACTGAAGTACCTGAGAGTAGGGTCGCAGTGAGTGACATTAATTTCTTTACAATGTATTTTTTAAGCGTAGTGACCGCATAATATATCTCTCATCCTGAATAAATCAAGCTCTGTTTATTTTCAGACATTTGGGTGCGTTACTTGCAAAAACCGTAGGTCACTGGAAGGATGAAGGAAAAATTTGTGGGGATTTCTACGGGGAACTGGTTGGGAAGATAGCTTAAATTATACATCAACGTTTTTCGATAAGAAGCTGAACATGATAGAGGAAAGAATTAGCACTGGAAAGTGTGGTCTTCCATGTTAATGTTAACCCCTGCAGTTCCCTGACGATTATTGTTTTTTAGTTTTGCTAGCTTTAGACGATTTTATGTGGGTTAGGAGAGAATTTTCATACTGGACGAGTTAAATGTAGCCTCCATTAAACCCTACAATAAAAGAGGTCTTCCCTAAGTTAAGGATAATCGTCTGGAAGTAGCAAGAAAAAACCAGTAAAAGCCATCACCGAATTGCAGGGGTTAATGCAGAGTGACCCCAACCCCTGCAGTAAGGTAGACCTCTCTAAATAAAACTGTCTGGTGGTGACCGGAATAATATTAAAAGACGTACCCTGACCTACGGGGTTATTGGTAAAGGAATGTGGTCTTCGAGTGCAGAAAATCATAGACCTGTGTAATATTAATAGGCAGGAGTGCATGGTGCAAAAGTATAGAGAATAAGAAAGAGGGGTGAATAAAATGGAGAGAGAGAGAGAGAGAGAGAGAGAGAGAGAGAGAGAGAGAGAGAGAGAGAGAGAGAGAGAGAGAGAGAGACTGATAAGACGAAAAACCGTAAATTTCAAACTTTCCGAGTGAAATGTGCGTACTGTAGTGAACCCTCAAAACACACACACACACACACACACACACACACACACACACACACACACACACACACACACACACACACACATTACAGCAGCAAACAAATACAATAATTTTTCCCAGCATGTTAACATATATATGAATAGCCGAAAATGTATGCAGTTTACTCTGCTTCTCTAATCGTGTAGAAGCTGATTTAACAAAACCTAAAATCAGAAATAACCACAAAAGCAAAATCGCAGGTAATACCAAGAGAAGTGGAAAGACTGAGATATATTTAATTTATTCATATTTTTACTGAAAGGCAAGATTAGTCGAATGAATGACCATAAAGTATAGACGAAGTAAGACACCAGAATTAAAAACAACAACAAATAATTAAGGAATAAATAAGATTACTCGAGTTCCTTATCTACAGTCAGAACGTAACAAGTGTAAAGCCATTGTATGCTATAGCCCCATTGCAAAGGTTATGAAGTTATTAACAAGAGAACGCGTGCCACATAACATGAAAAAAATTAATAATCACCAGGGTATATTTTCATCATGACGACAAGTGCAACAAAAATCACCGATAATAATTGCTGAAGAACATTAACTCTCTCGACTTAAAGACGATTTGCCCTTTTCTTTTTTTTCATTTAATTCTTGCTATCTGGACACGTTTTTATCCATCTTAGGGAGATATTTCGAACTGGAGGGGTTACATTTAGCCTTCAGCAAACACCTCACTGCGAGAGATCCTTCCAATAAGTTGAATGTAACCATCTGTTGTTAGCTTGATTAAAATAAAAAAAGACGACATCGTTGTGAGAGGGATAAGATTTATATTTTATGAGCACCGTGATCGACTTTAGATATGTTTAGACCAGAACATGAAGAAAACAATAGATAAAGGAACAGAGATAAAACCAGGAGCTATTGAATGGGACATTTGATATGTGTCAGAATATGTTAGATAATTTGATACGTCTAGCAAGAACTCACCGAAATTGCGAGAGGAAGATGCTCTAGAATATTAAAGAGTGCCATATTTTAGTAGCACAACCTACAGGTATATGGGTGTCAGGTAGAAAGATGAATGTAAAGAACTTAAGAACATTTCTGTCGACTAGAATATCAAGGTATCTTAGAAATAAAAGCTAATGGCACTTGTAGTTGTTTGGAATAAATTACGAAGTAGTAAAAATTTCAGTAACTGGATATTAAAACGGATTCGTCACATCAAGGTGTCGGCACAAAAACATATACATTTTTAGAACCAGTGAGTGTGAAATGCAAATAAAACCGTTCGTCAGTCTATTAAGGCCAGAGAAGAATGAATATACGTCTCTAGAATAGGTTTGGGTGACAGGCATAGATAAGTAAGAGCGTAAAAGAAGATCAGGATAACCTACAGTTCAGTTACCTTAACCTGGCGGAGATTTTCGTCCCCTTTCATTTTTTTTTGATACCCCTGTGGCAGATAAGACAGTACCACAAATGTTTTATAGCACATTCGTGACTAGCACCGTATTTCAGTGTTTATCTCTTTTAATAGCTTTCAATTCTGGATGGAGAGATGGCAGCTTTACACCCAATTAAAGTGAGCCGGGTATAGAGTAGAATTAGCTGCAAGTGTCAGTGTAAGGAGCATAGTTGTCTTGGAGAAGCAACAGCAGAACAGTCGGAATGAAAAAGAAAATAAAGTTAAAAGTTAAGAAGTAGGTATTAGTGAGATTTTTTTTTTATTATATCAGAAAGAGCAGAATGAAATAGAACTAGAATTACAGTACAGGTATATGAAATGTAAAAGATATGAATATTTTTCTGACTTGCTAAGAATAAAAACAGCATAGAGAGAGAAACATGTAAACTGAGAGGAGATGGATATGAGAAGATATGGTGTTGCTTGAAGGATAGGAAGATTTACTAAAGAAAAGGGAGGCAGCACAAGGGAAAGAGGACACTTAGGGAGGGAGAGAGGGTGATAGGGAAGAAAGGGCAAGGGTGAAGGTTTAGAGAGGGAGAGGGGGGAGAGAGAGAGAGAGAGAGAGAGAAGAATGTGAAAGGAAGGAAGAGGTGGGAGGAGAGCAAGGAGTGGAAGGGAGGGAGATCGAGAGGGGTGGAGATGGTGGTGAGGAGGTGGTTGGGGGGGAAAGTGGCCGGACCAGAATAATGTGACTATAAATCATGTGAAAAATGGTCGGTGCTTCAGTACAGATACCTCCTCTCACACCTTTTCCTCACACATCGCGCGCCTCCTCTTTTACACATCTCGTTCTTCTCCTTCGCACATTTTCACATTCTTACGTATCGTGTGTGTGTGTGTGTGTGTGTGTGTGTGTGTGTGTGTGTGTGTGTGTGTGTGTGTGTGTGTGTGTGTGTGTGTGTGTGTGTGTGTATTTTACAGTTTTCATGTTTCTTCTTCATGCATTTTCACATTTTTACCTATTGTGTGTGTTTTTTTTTTTTTTTTTAACATCCCGCACTTCTCCTTCGCACGTAACACATTTCACGAGTTTTCCATTACACATACTGCACCTCTTTCCCACACGCATCAAGCCTCCTCTTTTGAAACATTTTCATGCTTCGCCTTCACGCATTTTCACACCCTTACACATCGTAGTTCTATCACGCATCTCATGCTATTCATTCGCACACTTTCACACTCTTACATATCCCGGTATACAGTGTAACCTTAATGCAGTGACGTATCAGTAACTTCCTGCAGACGATATGTGTAAAGAAAAATCTCCTTTAGTGTAGGGTTAATAAAGGCCATATCTAACTCTTCTAGTTTGAAAAATCTCTCAAAAACTGAATAAATCTATCTGAAGGTAGAAAAACAAATGGAAATGAAACTGATGCCCCCGTGCTAAAGAGCTTAACCCCTTGGATCCGGTGGCTTATTTTTGAGTTTATGCTTCCTGTCTCCAGTCGACTTGAGAGAGAGAGAGAGAGAGAGAGAGAGAGAGAGGAAATTAAGTCGTGGAGGACTTAATGTAATCAATTTTATAACCCTCCAGTTCGAAAAGAATCTCTAAGCTAAATAGAATCGTTTGGAAGATAACGCGAGGCATATAAGAAAAGCAACAACAACAGGATAGAAGGAGTTAAGCATGCCATCTCATTCCATTTCACATCTCATCTTTTCCATATCTCACTCCTCACACGTGTATTGCGATTTCCTAGCGTGATGGGAAGATATGATGAGGACGGGAAGTGAAGAATGGAGAGCAAAAGATGGAGAGCAAAAATAAGGGGTGAAAGATAGAGCATCTCTAACTGAAGGGAACGAAAGGTGAAGAGGAAAAGAGAGAAGGGCTAGAGGTGAGGAGAGCAAGAGAGATGAGGGCGTATCGCTGACTCACCTTAGCTCTCTTCCTTTTTAAAAATCTGTCAGATATTAAGATTATAAATAACTCTGTGTGTGCCAAAATCTCCATAAATTTACATGCTTAAGTCGCCGTGTTATGCGAGGCAAAATGGTGCATGGGAGTCCTTGCAATGTTGGCATATTGCATCGGTGTTTGTTGCACGCTAAGTGGGATGTCAGTGAAGGAAAGGGTATTGTTACTGAATGCAGGCCAAGTAACACAGGTTTTATCACCAAAGTTTTTAACATTATCATCATCACCATCATCATCACCGTCATCATCATCACGGTTATCATCATCACAATCATCGTCATCATCATCACCATCATCGCCGTCATAATCATCACCGTTATTATCATCATCACCATCATCATCATCATTTCCCTCCAGTAAATTAAATAAGATCCAGAAACAGGAAAACAAAGAGGTAAAAGTCGACCTATCATGTCTCCGGTGAAATAGGTCACAAATTTATCCATCCTTCATTCAAGCCATCGTATTTCTCGGTTCCATCTAAAAGGCAAACGAGGCGAATCCAGGTTTTGTGTGTGTGTGTGTGTGTGTGTGTGTGTGTGTGTGTGTGTGTGTGTGTGTGTGGTTAGAGGTTGTCTTTTGTTTGAAATGACGCAAGTTCCGTCCCAGACTGAGGCAAGGAACAGTTTGATGAGTATCGTCAAAACAAGCTTTACTGATCTTCCCAAAAGTCCACGGACACGCCTCGAACACGGTCGCGCTGATGTCAATATACCGGTTCTAAATGAGACAGTTCTAACATGTTTTCGATCTGGACGATAGGTATAAGTGCCAAAATGGTGAAATGTGAAGTTGTGTGGTTTGTAGAAAGAATGCTATGCGTAGGGGAACGGGCCATTAAACTTATGCTCAGAGTCGGACACAATTTTATGTAGCTCCAGGGTATGTGGATTAATGCATATATTGGTGACATTTGCAAAACACTTAAAGCTAGTAGCTGTTTTCAAGTATTTATGTAAAAATGTGCTTTGTAAGCAATGGTAGCGATTTACATATTCAGAACACTTTATTGTTGAATCTCTCTCTCTCTCTCTCTCTCTCTCTCTCTCTCTCTCTCTCTCTCTCTCTCTCTCTCTCTCTCTCTCTCTCTCTCTCTCATTTTACTTGATATGTGTATTCTTTTTTGCTTGTAATTTATCATTGTTGCTTGAAGATCATGACCTTTGCTGTAACTCTGCCAGATGCCAGTAAAACACACACACACACACACACACACACACACACACACACACACACACACACACACACACACACACACACACACACACACACACACACACACACACACACACACACACACACACACACATCCACCCCACACACACATCCTTCCACACACACATTCCCCCACACACCAGGTCTCCCTTCCATGTTTCGTGAAAGGTACGAAGTCGTCTCCACCCAATACACACTGAGCAATAACTTTTGGCACTAAATACAGCTCACTTAAGGCCCCCTCCGCCGCGGCCTCACATTAGCCCAACTCGCGCACCTCCAACCCCACCAACAAAATGCCTGAATAATGCGAGGATTTAGATTCAAAGTGAAGCATACGTCAGGAAAACGCAAGCGGTGACGCCCTATTGGTGCCGCCCACACCCCCAAGTCTCTCCCTCTCTCACGTGTGCTGTCCCGCCCACACTTCACGCCCACAGAACGACGGGCGTGACCCTTGCTTGCCACCTCCTTTTCTTTCCCTCTCCCTCGTCCTCTTCTTCTTCCTCCCGTTCCTTCTCCTCCCTCTGTGCCCGTCAGTTTAACGCTCTTAGCATGACGACGAATTTTTAGATCTCCACAAAACATGTATGATAGAGAAGTACTGTATTATCTCAGTTTCCTTCTCTTTTTCTTTCTTTCCGACACTTCAGCGTGATACCGCTCCCCTATTTCTTCACCAGTTCACTTCAGATTTGGCAGAGCTGTTCCTCAGGCAAATACCCGCGGACTCTTTTGTTTTTTGTTGTTGAATAAGGCCTTTTAAAGGGTTTTATCAGATCAAAAAGTCAAACCATGCAGAAAGAGGAGGGGAAGGGATCCTTTATGTCATTAATCATCAGGATGATTTGTACAGAAGCACAGAAGCATGTCAGTGTAATATAGATGTGTGGGGACCATACTGCACTTCCTCATGAATGCTGACAATCTTTAATGTGTGTGTGTGTGTGTGTGTGTGTGTGTGTGTGTGTGTGTGTGTGTGTGTGTGTGTGTGTGTGTTTTCCTTTGCTACCCCTAAACGATTTAATTCTGCTTCAGAAATATCCTTTGTATAAAGTGGTTAAGCTCTTTATCTTAAGGAGAGTCTGTTAGGCTGAAAAAAACTGCCTGGCACAATCTAGACTTACAACCGAAGTGCGTCCTGTGGATGAGTTAAAAAGAGGGGTGGTGTGCGGCACGTTGTGGCACCGCCGTTGAAACGATGGTCATCTGAAGTTGTCTGGGTGGCGGCTGCACAAAATAGTACACTAAATAACTGGGTGTCAGGCCGGATTATATAGGGCCCAGACACACCAGGCGCCGGGGGACCACAGTTATTTACACGCATCCACGCTGAATAAACAAATGCGCGGCCAAGGGGTGAGGGTGGCGGCTGTTTGTCATCGGGCGGATTTAGAGCAGCATCGTCCACGCTTGATTAAAGCCTTCACATCCTGGCCCACGAAATTATCGGAGCCACATCGTTCGTTCACGCTTCGTGGGAAAAGGAATAGTTGTTTAATTCTGAATTTTGGACATAAACGGGTTGAGGTGTTTTGATTCAGAAATGGGCTGAGTAATATTTGTAGAAACGATTTTGTGCAAGAATGCGGCCATAAACATGTTCCCCATGACTTTTTAGAGGGTAGAAATTCGTCTAAGCCTAATACAATCGCCTGTCGGCAGCCGGGTGAGAAATACCTCAACAAGGCCCTTTTAAGGAAGATGTTTTGGCTGCTCAAATAGTCTATGTCCAACAGTGGTAGCTGTCCCTGTGTCTTGTTGGAAAAGTAATCCAGCCAGCCTAGAATTAAGAGAAGCAGAGAATGAGTGGGGTCCGGTGGAAGATTAACATTCAGTGAGTGAGCTGCCAGGCACATTATTATGTCAATTAGTCACGAAGCTAATCTGCTAATAGATATATCAGTTCGTTCGCCAGTATCATAATCTGTTAGTCCCTTCTTTAGTTCATCAATCTGTAAGTCAGTTAGAAGCTTGCTTAGTCCATCCGTCTATCAGTAAGCTGTCCATTCTTGCACATTTAGTTAGTTAACTGGTGTACTCGTCAGTCAACCAGTCACTTGCTAAGTCTGTCAGTAATTCATTGATTCAATCAGTCGGACAAATAGTAGCCTATTATGCCTGTCATTCGCGGATTCATTCATTCATTCGCTAATTCATTTAGTCATCGGTCGCTTGAATGTCATTAAAGATCAAAGCCCAGTTGTGACAATACCCCGTACTTTTATAAGAAAAAAACTTTCAGACAGGATTATTCATGAGTAAAAAATTGAAGGGCAGGGATCGTGCCAAACCCGCCATAAAACAGACTTGGGATGGAGATTTAACCATCGGGCCTGGGGATAGTGCAGTTACCCCTCCGTTACATTCTATTAGGCACTATGGACACGGATTGGACGCAGGTGTATGTATTTCTTATATTTATTAACTTTTGTGATCAGGTCTTATTATATGGAGCTTCAGTTTATCTTTCTCTATGGCAGTCTCTCCTACAGCCGCGCCTCCACGCTTCTTGTTTCTTTGTCTGCCGGTCTGCCAGTTTAGTTATATTTGTGTGTATGTGAATGTTTGTATGTATGTATGTATGTGTATCTATATCTGTCTATATATCTATCTGTCTGTGTATACATGCATGTCTGTTTGTCTGTCTGTCTGTTTATTCAGGTGTAATGTTTGTAATTCTGTCTACACGTGATCTCTCTCTCTCTCTCTCTCTCTCTCTCTCTCTCTCTCGCTCCTAACCTAACCTTCCCTGAGTTCGCTGTTTCAGTATGGGGTCGTCTTTTTTTTTTTTTCTTGATACATTAGACGATTTTATTCGGCTTAAGGGAACGCCATAATAACGAGGAGGTTAATGAAGGATATATCTGCATAATCGCCTTGAATGGGTGAGGGGATTTTGTTTCAGTCTATCTGTTATTTCTTTGTCTGTCTGTCTGTCTGTCTGTCTGTCTGTCTGTCTGTCTATATATCTGTCTGTCTGTCTGTCTGTCTGTCTGTCTGTCTCTCTCTCTCTCTCTCTCTCTCTCTCTCTGCCTCCTTCACATAATAATAAAAAAAGAAAACTCGTCTCCAGATTGAAGGGGTTAAGCATTTTTTCGGGCATATGATGATGATGATGATGAGAGTGGACGGGGGGACGGGATTGTCAACAGATAATCCGGCCGTTCTTTTCCGTCCGTGTGTGGCCGTAAACCTGGCCGGTAAGCGACTAATGACAGACTGGCCGCGGCGTATAAATAATTCCGGATTACATAGCGGGGCAGAGAGACGGCCTCTTTCGGGTCGGGGGAGGTTAGGTAAAGTTGGATTGGTTGGGGTATTAGCCTGTGTTTTGTTTTGGTTGGACTGAACAGAGATAATAGGTAGATGGATAAGTAGACTGACAGATAAATAGACAGATAGATACATAGATAGACGGGATATACCTGTAAATAAATGCCAATTACATAGCGGTGCGGAGAAACAGCCTCTTTCGGGTCAGAGAAAGTTAAAGTTTAGTTGGACTGGTTGGTGTAGCAGCCTGTGTTTTGTTCTGATTTTACTAAATTGAGGTAGATGGAAAAATATAGACGATAATATAGAAAGATGGAGAGATGATATACCCTACTAAGTGAATCTGTATCTTTCTCTATATCTATCTACTTACCTATCTATCTATCTATATTTTTGCAAGCTTTTTATTTATGCATACATAGACAAATAGATAGTTACAACTGATAGATAGATAAATGGTACAGGTGAATAATATAAATATTGACAGCTTAATGTTATAGCTAAATAGATGAGGTGTGATTAATTGTGGATTATTTAGCTAGGCGTAGGGACGTCTCACCTTCCTGTTCCTTACTCGTCCCTACTCTTCTGCCCCTTCATCCTCTCTTCTCGTCTCTCCCTCACCCGCCCCTCCTCTTTCCTTCCCAGTTTCATCCTCCCCTCTCATCTCTCCTTCCTTATCCACTCCCTCCCCTTTCCTTCCCAATTCCTCTTCCCAGCCAACCCCCTCTTCACACAGTTTCCATTGCCTCGTGACTCTCCTCTCCCTTCCCCTCCACCGCCTCTCCTGCGTACCCTCATGAGCGGTTCTCCCTTCCTTTCTTTCCCTCTTATCTTTTCTCATTTCCATCTTATTTTCTCATTTCTGAACTCCCTCTCTTCCTTGTGAGTTTCCGTCGCCATTCCTTTTTTTTTTTTTTTCTTGCTTCACGAATCTCTCATATTTCTTTACTTCCTGGTCCCTCTGCCTCTCCCAGCTCTCCTTTCCTACGTTCCGCACTTATATTTCTACCATTACCACTTCCTCCCCCCTCATCTTTTTCCTCCTCTCCGCTCTTCCACTTGCCTTTCCCTCACCCATTCTTTCTCGTCATCTTCGCATCTTTATTTCACTTCCTTTCCCTCACCCTTCTCTTATCATTTCCCCCTTCCCTCGCCTATACTCTCACCCTCGTCAGGTTACTCATCTTTTTCTGTCCCTCCCTTTCCCTCACCTTTCCCGTCTTCCCTCACATCATCCTTACCTCTACTCCTTACCCTCGTCACCTACCTTTCTTTTCTTCCTCTCCCCTTCCGCCACCCCCTCCTCTCATTCTTTTCCTCGCATTTCCAGCTTACCCTCCCTGTTCACCTTTTTCTCCTCTTCCCTTCCACCTCCCTCCCCTTCTCCATTCACCCTTGCCTCACCTCTTCTCCTCACCCTCGTCACCTCTCCTCAAGCATCGTGTCCTCCCTGGCCAGAAATAACAGGTATCAGGCAACCCGGTGTCCAAACTTGTAATTTGGGGCGTAAAAATAAGCGGGTCTGAGTGGCGTTGGCGAGCGCTATAATTGAATCTATAGCGGGGATCTGATAGCCGGCCCGATAAGACGCACGAGGCCGCCTCGCCTCGCCTCACCTCCCAGCCTCGCTACACGGGCCCCAGACGGCTTACAGAAACCTCTCGCACTTTTCTAGGCATTATTGGCAGCACTCAGATCATCTCCCAGCATTTGGAAATTCGCTGAAACCTCACGCATCGTTGGCAATATTTGGGTTATTTCTCAACTCATTTCTTGGGTATATACACCTCAAACTCAGAGCATTGGTCCTAGATTTTTCTCAGGAACTTCACACTCTCCTCTCAGCATCATAAGCCACTCTTGTACACCTTCTAATCTCACTACGTGGGTCCTAAGAAACTCTCATGAACCTCACACACCTTCCAGCCTCACTAACGGGTTCCAGACAGGACACTGGAACTTCTCGCATTTTTCTGGACGCTACTGGCAGCATATAGACCTCTCCTAGCACTTGTTAACCAGCAGAAATCTCACACAGCTCTCTCAGTATCGTAGGTAGCGCTCTGACAGTCCCCAGTCTTACTACACGGATCCCGGATCGCTCACGGGAACGTTACACACTTTTATGGACAGCACTGGAAACACACAGACATTTCCCCGCAGCTGGCAACTCACATGAACCTCACGCTTCTTCTCTTGACATCACTGGTAACACTTAGACATCCCTCGGCTCACTTTATGGATCTAGACACCTCCCAGGCTCACAGATTGAGTCTTAGATAACTTCCAGGAATTTCACACACTTCTCAGCATCACTGGCAGCATTTAGACACATTTTGGTCTCACTCTGTAGGTTCTGAACAACTCACAGAAACCTCACATTCTTCTCGCATCGTCATAGGGAACACTCCCAGTCTAAATGCATATCTCTCAGACAGGTAAAAGAGACCTCTCAGCTGCTTTGGCAATGCTTACATTTCTCCCAGTCTAACTATATGGGTCGTAAACATTTCACATACACCTCTTACACTTTACAAATATTGGCAGGCATGACCCAGAAATTGGCAACTTACACAAACTTCACACAGTTCGCTTAGTACCACCGTGTAACGTGCAGACATTTCCCAGCATCATTACACGTGTGCTTGGCGACCAACAGAAACCTCAAACACATCTCTCAGAAAGCACTGGCAACAGACAGACTATTCTCGGCACACGTCTTGGCTCCTAGATTACTCTTAGAACCCTTGCACACTCGTCATCGTTAGGAACACGCAGACAACTTCCAGCCCGCTACATGGATCATAGACAACTTGCAGAGACCTTAGTGAAACCTCCAGTGAAGCAATCCAGACTGCTCACAAACTAATCTCAGTATTCGAAGATAAGTCACTTAGCATCTCAGGAAAATCAGATACCCTAAGACACCCTCTCACCTTTTCTAAGCTTCTCACAAACACCTCCCAGCCTCAATCCACGGGTCCCTGGAAATTCACAGAGAACTTACAGACACATCCCATCGTAAGAGGCAACTTACAGAAATGTCAAAAACTCAGGTGTAACACACAGACAACTCACAGCTCTGAGAAAATTATTGAGCGCTCCGTATACATTTCAGGGGTTCCAGACGACTCAGGAATAACTTAGAGAAACTGACTATGCTCATTTCACCTTAACATGGCCCAGTTTTCGTCCTTTTGTAGCTTATTTCACGTAGCTTGATGGTTGAAAAGGACAGTGCAACGGCTTTACTTTTTTTTTTCCATGGTACTTCTCCGTGGCTAGCATCATATTGTAGTGTCAGTTTATTGTTACAACTCAACATTCAAGATGAAGAGATGGCAATTTTAGGCCAGGTTCGAGTAAACTGAGTTTAGTACCACAGGCAAGTCACAGACAGTTCATAGCTCACATTTTAGCATCACAAGCAACTTACAGACATCCTTCCTTTTCCTCCAAACTGTTCACAGTTTCCAGTAATCCAGGCAGTTCACAGGCACCTGTCAGCATCCTAGGCAACTTATAGATACCTCAGAATCTGAGGCAACTCACAGATACCTCCCAGTATCCCAGACAGCTCAATGACACCTCTCAACATCCGAGGCAACTCACTGACACCCCTCAGCATCCCAGGCAACTCACAGACACCTCTCAGCATCCCAGGCAACTCACAAACACCTCAGCATCCCAGGCAACTCACAGACACCTCTCAGCATCCCAGGCAACTCACAGACACCTCTCAGCATCACAGGCACTTCACAAACACCCCTCAGCATCCCAGGAAACTAACAGAAATCTCTCGGCATCTCAAACAAATCACAGAAACCTCAGAATATCCTAGACAACTCACAAACACCTCCAAGCACCCTAGGCAGCTCAGATACCCCTAAGCATGCCAGGTAATTTACAGACACCTGCCAGCTAACTTTAGTAACCCATACAGCTCACAGACACCCTCTTACCTCTTCCAAGATACATACAGACACTTTCAAGAATGAATTAGGAACAGTGTTAAATTTTTAATATTTTGTTTATATCATTGTAGGACGATCATATGCAGTTTCTTGTTGTCACACAACACATTGTCATACTATACATCGCCACACCTCACAGTGCCATATTTCACGCTGTCGTAATTCACATTGCCGAACCTTACAGTCCTACCGCACGCTGCCACACCACACGCTACCACACTCTACACCTCTATGCCCCACACAAACGTCACACTAACACACGTCACACTACGACAGCTCACACATACCTCACATTGCCACACCGCAGTGTCACACATCACGCTACCATGGCTGTGTCTTGCTTTATTGATATAGCGTAATATAAGTGATACAGGGATAACTATATTATTCTTGGACCGCGCCTTGTAGTTTCATTCCAACTCATTTTCTTATTTCAGGTTTGGCACATTTTCATTTTGTTTAGCATCATCTCATGAATAATCGTTTCGAAAGTTGTTATGAAGGTCAAGCTACATAAAATCATGAATTTATGTTCATGTACACCAAAAAATTTAAAAGCTCAAAGGCAATTCGCCCTGTATAATTCTTTACCATTTTTAGGTGATTTTGTCAGCGATGTTTTCCTCTCAACTATCCTTGCTTCATCCTGCTCTTGCTCCCAACCTCCTTCACTCCTTTTAATTTTTTTTCACCAAGTAGTTGATGTAATCGTTTTCTCTGTGAAGAAATAAAAAACCTAAGGCTGTATGTTTTCTCTTCCCGTTAGAAATATCGGAATTCAGAATCATCCACCATTAATTTATATGAACTAAATACAGTTGAACTGTTTGCTGGAATAAAATACAAAGTTCTTAACACCTTCACCCGGATGATACATTATCTGTCTAATTCTTGTTACGGCCAGAAAATTTTACTCAGCTTATGGAATGTCTCGATGTGAGAGAATAAATGAAGGCTATTTATAACGCCAGGTTGAAAAGCCTCTCCTGAGCTGAAGAAAATCGTCTAGATATTTTCAACTGAAATAAACAGTACGTCATCTGATTGAAGAGGCTGGTTTTTGGTCAAATAGTTAATGGATGCCAGTTTTATTTTTTCTCTTGCTGAGATGAATAAAGGCATCTGGAGTCGACTGGAATATACATTTAGTTCTTGGTCAGCATGTTAATCGTTGCCAGCTTTTAACCTACATCCAGTGATGAGTTTATGTGAGGTGAATACAACCGTTTGACCTTAGCCAGAATGAATGCTGGGTTTGCAAATCGCAGTCAAAGGGTTAAGCTAGTTATGATGAAGGCTGGCGGCTGATGAGGAAGAACTCTGATGGAGAAAGTGATGAGAAAGCGTGGTGGAATTATAGACCTGCCGAGGCAATAATTGGGAGAAACTTAGGGTCAATTCTGAGTGGATCTGGAGATTTTGTAACCCGTTGTTCAGGCAGTGCAAAAATTGAGATAAGGCGTTTTGTTAAATGGGTGGTTTGCATGTCTTTAACGTGCAAGATGTGGGTTCCTTAGCGAGTTGAACGTATTTCTAAATACTCACTCATAGTCTATGCTTATACATTCAGACTCTAGTATTCACATGCATTCTTTAACACACACACACACACACACACACACACACACACACACACACACACACACACACACACACACACACACACACACACACACACACACACACACACACACACACACACACACACACACACACACACACACACACACACACACACACACACACACACACACACACACACACACACACACACACACACACACACACACACACACACACACACACACACACACACACACACACACACACACACACACACACACACACACACACACACACACACACACACACACACACACACACACACACACACACACACACACACACACACACACACACACACACACACACACACACACACACACACACACACACACACACACACACACACACACACACACACACACACACACACACACACACACACACACACACACACACACACACACACACACACACACACACACACACACACACACACACACACACACACACACACACACACACACACACACACACACACACACACACACACACACACACACACACACACACACACACACACACACACACACACACACACACACACACACACACACACACACACACACACACACACACACACACACACACACACACACACACACACACACACACACACACACACACACACACACACACACACACACACACACACACACACACACACACACACACACACACAGAAGCCGGATTGAGTCAAAGTTGATTATGTGTGCATCGGGCCCCGCCTGACGCTAAACCCATGAAATTACACACCCTTGAGCACTTCAGGCATTACCCACCAGCCCACCACCTGTGTACCTTCTTTCTCTGTTTTCCTTCATTTCTGCAACTTCCTTCATTTTTTCGTTTTTCTTCGTTTTTCCATTCTCCAACTTTTCTTCCTTTGCATTTTCGTTTTTTCGGCCATGTAATTTATTTCCTTGCTTTTCCCTCTCCTTTAGATTTGTTTTCCGTAGCTGATTCACTACCTAATACCCAAGAAGTTGTACCTTATTTTCTCCCCTCTCCGTTTCTCCCTTATATTCCTCGCGTCAGCCTCTGTGTCTTCTTCCCTCATTTTTCCTTCATTTCTCCTTTGTTTATTTTCACATTTTCTCACTTTTCCTTAATTTTTATTTTCTTTTTTTTTCTTTCGTCACCATCTTCATTCACTTTTCCCTCTTATCTCCTCCACTTCCTTCATTTTTAACTTTTTCTACATTTCCCACTTTTACTTTCGTGTGAAGCGGTTTGTGGAGAGAGGAGGAGATGCAAGGGTGGGCAAGGGACAGCATGGTGGAATGATGAGGTGAAACGAGCTGTGGAACAAAAGAAGAAGGCATATAGTGAATGGTTAGCGAGTAGAGGTAGGGGAGAAGATGAGAGAGAGAAGAGAGAGGTATATGTGAGCAGGAGAAAGGAGGTTAAGAGACTGGTGAAGGAGAGTTAGAAGAAAGTGGATGAAGAGTTTGAGAGGAATCTGAATGTGAAATGGAGGGAGAGTAAGAAATTGTTTTGGAAGGAGGTAAAGAAAGTAAGGCAGTGTGAAAGGGGAAATAGTAGGGGAGTGAAAGATAGGAAAAATAGATTGTTTGTGGAGAAGAGAGAGAAATTGAGGAGATGCAAGGAGCACTTTGAGGATTTGTTGAATGTAGAGAGTGAGAGCAGTGCGAGTATAAGTGGTTGGGGAATGGCTGGGAGAAGAAGAGATGAGATGAGGGAGGAAGAGATCAGTAGGGCGGAAGTAGTGGAAGCGATGAAGAAGATTAAGTTGGGAACGGCCCCAGGAATTGATGGAGTGTGCGGTGAAATGCTTAGGTATGGGGGTGAGATTGTTGTGGAGTGGATATGGAAGTTGTGTAGATTGGCTTGGGAAGAGGGAAGGGTTCCAGAGGACTGGAAATCAGGTATAATTGTTCCTTTATACAAAGGAAAAGGGGAGAGAGAAGTATGTGGTAACCATAGGGGTATTTGCCTTCTTAGCGTGACTGGTAAAATATACGGTAGAATATTCATTGATAGGGTTAGGCATATGACAGAGGAGCTAGTTGGAGAAGAACAAGGGGGATTTAGGAAGGGAAAAGGGTGTGTAGATCAGATATTTGTTCTAAGATGTTTAGTGGAGAAGTATCTAGAGAAGGGAAGGAAAGTGTATGCTGCCTTCATGGACTTGGAGAAAGCTTATGACAGAATAGATAGGCAAGGTATTTGGAAGGTATTAAGAATATATGGAGTGGAGGGGAAATTGTTGAGTGCTGTGAAGAGTATGTACGAGGGAGCTAGGGCTACGGTGCGAGTGGATGGTGAGCTGAGTGAGTTCTTTGATCTCAATGTGGGACTGAAACAGGGTTGTGTGATGTCTCCATAGCTGTTTAATATATACATGGATGGGGTTGTAAAGGAGGTGCAAGGTAGGGCAGTGGATGTGGGGGTGGCTCTAATGAATGAGGGTGAGATTTGGAAGATTCCGGTGTTGCTGTTTGCTGATGATACAGTATTGTTGAGTGAAGATGAATGGGAATTGCAAGGTTTGGTGAATGAATTTGGGACAGTGTGTAGGAGGAGGAATCTGAAAGTTAATGTAAACAAAAGTAAAGTTATGGTGTTTGAGAGGAATGAAGTCACAGAGTGTGCAGTGAGGTTGGATGGTGAGGATATGGAGAATGTGAGTGCATTCAAGTATTTGGGTAGTGTGATGAGTAAGGATGGAACTTTGAGGGATAAAGTGCGTGAAAGGGTACAGCAGGGAAGGAAGGTTGTTGGTACACTGAAAGCAGTGATGAGAAATAGTGAGGTGAGTATGGAAGTTTTAGAAGTCACTGCATGATAGTATTGTGATTCCTACCCTGACGTATGGAATAGAGGCGTGGACCTTGCAAGAGGGGAACAAGTCAAGAGTGAGAGCAGTGGAAATGAGTTACTTGAGAGGAGCATGTGGAGTGACATGGAGGGACAGGTTGACGAAGGAAGAAGTGAAGGAACGTTGTGGGGTGGATGTGGATGTGGTTGAGAAGATTAGGAGAAATACACTGAGGTGGTTTGGACATGTGAAGAGAATGGAGAATGAAAGACTGACTAAGAGGGTGTATGTAGGTGAGGTGGAGGGAGGGAGAGAGAGGGGTAGACCGAGGATGAGGTGGAGGGATGGAGTTGAGAGGTATATGAGGGAGGGGGGGATGAGTTGGGGGGAGGGTAGTCAAATGGTGGGTAACAGAGCGACTTGGAGGCGTTTTGTCTGCGGCCACCCTTTGCGGGATTAGGGCGTCGGGCTATAGATAGATAGATAGATAGATAGATAGATAGACTTTCGTTCCCTCCACTGCTTCATTTCTCTCCTTTGCCTTCATTTCTCCCCTTTCCATTAATATTGTCGTTTCCTTCATGTCTTCTTTTTCCCTCATTTATTTGTTCATTTCTCCCTTTTTCTTCATTTTCATCTTCATCTTTCCCTCATTTCTTTCTCCTCTCCTTCATGTCTCCATATCCCTTCACTTATCCCTGTTCCTTCATTTCTTTCCTTTACTTTTTTTTCCTCTTCACTTCACTCCTTTCCGTCATATCCCCATTTTCCTTCCTTTCTCCCCTTTCCTTCATTTCTCTCATTTTTTCCATTTCTGCCTTTTTCCTATTTCTCCTTTTACCTTCATTTATCTATTTCCTTCATTTCGCTCTTCCATCATTTCTTTTCTTTTTTTTCTTCATTTCTTCCGTTTCCTAAATTTTTCCTTAATACTTTTGTCGCTTTTCTTTCACACCAGCACTTTCTTTTCTTTTTTTTTCGCCGGGCAATTATCTTCAGCTATAAGGGAAGTATACGTCAGTGAAGGACTTAAATGATTCCTCTTACCCCTTCAGTACCAGGACGTGTTTCTTAATCTTCACACACACACACACACACACACCAATAATAACTGTTCTGTATGTTGCATGATTTCTGAATGATTGTTGGGGTTCTATTTTACGTTTTTTAATTTTTTTTTCTGGGTTTATGTTTTTCTCTATTGAATTCTTGACTCTCTCTCTCTAGTTTAAGAATTTTCTCAGAGATTACAATCGATGTTTCTTCGTTTCCGTTCTTTATAGTTGATTCATGTGTGCTATTAGTCGTATCATCATCATCATCATCATCAGTACTGTTTTCTTCTTCGTTATTATTATCATTATTATTATTATTATTGTTATTATTATTATTACTATTATCATTATTGTTGCATCATCATCATCATCATCATCATCAATACTGCCTTCATCATCATCATAGTCATCGTTAATCATCTTACATCTTCCCTGTTTCTGGCCTTCCTCATGAACATTAAGTCTGACCTTTCACCCTCAGTCCTAACCTACCCCACAGCTTCCCACCTAGGGCGAACTCCGCTCCCACATATTTGGCCATATGCTCAGTGACTTTGAAGACATTGTAGTATCTTTTTGTACGCTGCTTATTTTGCCTATTGCATTTGAAGCCGTTCACCGCGATGACGTGTTTTTACTTAAGCTGCCACCAGATGTTATACAAGTTAGGAAGAGAATCTAGTAGTGAAAGGGGTTAAGGAAGTAAAGGATAAGAAGAGAAGGAAGGAGATACGGATGATAGGGAAGTGGGAAAGGAAAAGAAAGGAATAGAAGGATGGTGAGGAATGAAACAGAGTAAGAGGCAACTTCGTCATAATAAAAACACTTACACATAAAGCTTAATTTAGGTTTCAGAAATACACATATGATTACACAGCTGTAACACATTTAACCTAACCTGACGAAGATCCCTAACTCCTTCGCTTCAGCTGATGGACAAGTGTAGTCATATTTGAGGATTAATATGACTGTAGTTCATACCTTTGACTTGCCCCAAATTTTCGTCGTGTAGCAGCTTATTCATTTAGTCCAGTGGCAGAGAAAGACAATACTACGACTCTACATTCCTTCCACAACACTTCTTCCTGACTAGCAACATACTATAGTCTTAACCTTGTGTATAACTGAACATTAAAGATGGAGAGACGACAATTTTAGGCCAAGTTAAACTGAACAGAGTATAGTAGCTAAGAAAACTCACTCTTACCTCATAAGACTCCTCGAGTTTCATACAGCCACTACTTATTATCCAAGGTGTGAGATTGATCCAGTTCCGTCAGGTGATAGCAAACCCACTATATGCATTTTTCCTCATAAGGTATATAAAATATGTTGCATGTTAAATACTATGTTTATATTTGCTTTGATATTAATTTGATCACACGTATAAGCGCCTTTTCCTGTCTATGTCAAAACAGGAGCATTATTTCATTTACCTTTACAGTGACAGGCATCTCAAAGTTAACATTTTACACACACACACACACACACACACACACACACACACACACACACACACACACACACACACACACACACACACACACACACACACACACACACACACACACACACACACACACACACACACACACACACACACACACACGTCTCCCAGAGCTCATTGTACCCATTTGTTTTTATGTCACCCTAATTCCTTCTACTTCTCGTTCCTAACTGCTTGTGATTGGCGCAGGACAGGGACGGGAAGTGTAGGATGAAGGGCAATTTATATGTGAGGCAGTGTGAATGGCAGTTTATATGTGGGGCAATGTGAAAGTCAGTTTGTATGGGTGGCAATGTGTAGGGCAGTTTTTATGTGGGGCAATGTGTAGGGCAGTTTATATGTGGGGCAATGTGTAGGGCAGTTTATATGTGGGGCAATGTGTAGGGCAGTTTATATGTGGGGCAATGTGTAGGGCAGTTTATATGTGGGGCAATGTGTAGGGCAGTTTATATGTGGGGCAATGTGTAGGGCAGTTTATATGTGGGGCAATGTGTAGGGCAGTTTATATGTGGGGCAATGTGTAGGGCAGTTTATATGTGGGAAAGTGTGTAGGGCAGTTTATATTTGGGACCGTGTGTAGGTCATTTTATATGCGGGGCAGTATGTAGGTCAGTTTATATGTGGGTCAGTGTGTGGGTCAGTTTATATGTGGGGCTGTGTGAAGGGCAGTTTATATGTGAGGGAAATGTGAAGGGTAGTTTATATGTGGGACAGTGTGATAGACATTTTATATGAGGTAATGTGACAAGAGCAGCGTATATGTTGGGCAGTGTGATGGACCAATTGAGATGCTAATGAGGTGAGTGAAGGGCATGGCAGAAGAGTGAAAGAGAGGATTAGATGGGGAAGAGGGAGAGGAGAGTGGACAGGTAAAATGATTAATAATGAAGAGATGGAGAAGAGTAGATGAGGTAAAGCGATATGGGAGTAAAGATTGGATAAAAAGTACGAGCAGAAAGTATGTGGAGACGAGTAGCTGGGGAAAGGGAGAAGAAAGTAAAGGATGGTTAAGAAGGTATGAGAAGGAGTCGAAGGGGAAGAAAGAGGTGAGGGAAGGGAGAGAGTCAGAGATGAGGAGGAATAAGGGAGAAGAAAGAGTTACATGGACAACAGAGGATGGAGGGGGAGGGAAAAGGTGAGGACAGGAAGAAACTGAGAAAGAAGACGCTAAGAGATAGAGAAGAATAGGAAAAGGAATTAAAGACGAGAGGAAGGTACAGGAAGAAGAGTTGAATGAAAAGAAGGTAAGAGAATGTGGGATGAGGGGCAACAGATTGTAAATTTGTGTTGCAGTGTGACAGAGCAGTTGAGATGGTAATTGGGCGAAGGAAGGGATGGACAGGAAGATGGAGAAGAAAGGGTGGGATGGGGAAGAGTGAGGAAAAGGAGAGTGAGAGAGGAATGTAAGATGAAGGAAAAAAGAGAGATATCGCGAGAGTAGGAAAGGAGGGAAATTTGGGTTAAGAAAAGGTGGAAAGAGGAGGACAAGAGAAGATGCAATGGGGGAAGTTAGTCACCGTAATTCACTCCTTGACCCCTAACTCCTAATTGTCAGTGATTGACTCATGTGAGGGGAGGAAACAGATGAGGGGAGAGGAAAGATGAGGGGAGGAGACAAGTGAGGCGAGGGGACATGGGAGAAAAGGGGACAGGTGGTAGGAGAGGATAGGGGAGAGGAGTCGCTAGGTGAAGGAAGGGGACAGTTGAGAGAAGAGGACAGGCGTGGGAGGGGACACGTGAGGTAAGGAGACAGGTAAGGGGAGGGGGAAATGTGAGGGGAGGGGAGGGGACTATTGAGGGAAGGGGACAGTATAAGGTGGTGAGGAAATCATAGTATATTACCAAGGCCGTATTTTGGTGGGCCTTAGGATGTTGCCTGGTAATTCCTGCTTAAAACTATTTTGCTTAATAAACCTGAATCACTCCAGTACGATGATAACTTGCTTTGTTCTTTCTACCGCTAGATTATATTCAGCTTCTGGAAAACACTCGTAGCTCAAGGGCTAATATTCCTTATGTTACTTATGTCTCTAACCTGTTAAGTTCATTGTCGTCTTTTATATTAATACTGCAGCATATTCGATTTTGCTGAAGGGATACCTCACGTACTGAAGGTGTTAGTCTTTATTAACTTTTTCAGTACCAGGCCGTTTCATATGTTCTGTGCTTGCCACCACCGAAATATTTCATTCAGGTTAAGAGAGACGTCTGGTAGTGAAGCTGTTAACATAAGTATTGTTTGGTGTAAATAACATAAAAGATTAAATTAGTATACCCTACGGATTTCAAGATGGTAAGGGAGAGGTTCTAGGGAGCGTATTTAGCCCTCGGGAATACATTACCCCAGAAAACACACACACACACACACACACACACACACACACACACACACACACACACACACACGGTAATTGATGAATATTTAATGACAGATGAAGGCGGAAATGAGGCTATTTTCCGGGATACTAGTTGGGCCTGGGGGCGGGACAGGGATGATTATGGGATGGAGGGGAGGGTGGATAGTGGGGATGGCGATTGTTGGTGAGTTGGTGATAGTGTGGATGTGGGGAATGGGTAGGGTGGGTGATGGGTGCAGTGTGTGTGTGTGTGTGTGTGAGAGAGAGAGAGAGAGAGAGAGAGAGAGAGAGAGAGAGAGAGAGTTTTCAGCCCTTACTGTAATGAATTTATATTGGTATTTCCCTGTTGTGTTATCCACTAGACAATTTTATTCAGCTGGGAGACCTTTGACTAGCAGAAGCTTCCTTTAACTAAAATCGTATGATGTCCACTGCAAAAAGGAGGAAGGGGAGGAAGAGCCAACCTATGATAGCCTTAAAGAGACTTGAGACTGGAGCACTTAGACATAGACTTCAGTAACCCCTCCACCACTAGAGATCTACCCCAAGCTGAATAAAATCGTCTAATGTTACCAAGAATAAAATACTAAAATACGTCACCGAAAATAATGGGTTGAGAACTGTCTACATTAGCTTACCCTGCGGACGACATTACGTATTTTAGGTCTGGAAGCTCTGGATGGCAAGTGTGAGTAGCGTTGTTGGCGTGGTGAACGAGGGTAGTCAAGGCTTTAGACCAGCGGTTCTCAAACTTTTTAGTGGGTGACCCTATTTGGAATATTTCAAGACTTCGCGACCCACAGGGTAAAAAAATCAAACAGAAAGAGATAGAGATAGATAGATAGATAGATAGAGAGAGAGAGAGAGAGAAAGTAACCGGTATAGCCTGTCGTAGTTATTAGAATATGCTAATAGTGTAATAAGGATAATTACAATTTCAGTTACGTAAATAAAATAGGCCTACATTGAAAGCATTAGGCTTATTCTTTGTCCCTGCAACCCATCAAAATTCCTCTCGCGACAAACCTTTGGGTCGCGATCCATACTTTGAGAATCACAGCTTTAGACAGTTGATCAGTCGAAAGAATGATGAATGATATGAATAGTAGCTGAGGAATGAGTGAGGATAGAGAGAATGGGTATTTTAATGAATTAGAGGAAGGTGAATGGAAAATGGCGAGGGTGAAATATTATGGGGTGGAAGTGGGGGAGTGAGTGTCAAGGAAAATGAAGAAATGAAGGCGGAAGGAGTGTACGGAGGTGGATGTAATGGAGAGGTGAAAGAGGAGGCGGTCGAAGTGGATGGGGTAAGGGGAAAGGTGAAAGATCAGGCAGTGGAGGTGGAAGGAGTAAGGGGGAAGGTGAAAGGTGAGGCAGTTGAAGTGGAAGGAGTAGGGGGAAGGTGAAAGATGAGGCAGTGGAAGTGGAAGGAGCACAGGGGGGAAGGTGATAGATGATGCAGTGGAAGTGGATGGAGTAGAGGGGAAGGTGAATGATGAGCGAGGAAAAGTGGTTGCACTGCAAAGGAAACAACGCACACTTAATCGTCCTTTCGAAGTGTTTGTTACGGAGAAGTGCGTGAGTATAGCATCCAGTTCAATGATAAGGATAGTTGATAAGGATAGTAAAATCAGAAGGGGAGAAGACAGGATGAAATTTGAATGGGGATGGAAGGGAAGCTGTAAGATGGGGGAGTAAAGGAGAATGGGAGGGGATGAAAGTGAGAAAAGAAAGGTGGATGTAAGGAAGGGAGAGTGAAACGGTAAGAAGAGAAGGCGAATGGAGGGGATTGGGGGAGGGAGAGAAGGTGGGTGGAAGAGAATACGAAAAATGAAGGAGAGAAGTTGGATGGAGTAGTGTAGGGTGAAAGATGGGAGAGTGCAGGTGGATTGAGAGGGGGAAGGAGGGAATAGAGGTGGGCGGAGGTTAGGAAGGGAATGAGGGTGAAGAGAGTGAGTAGTGGCGGATGGAAAAGGGTGTAGGGGATGAAAGATGTGGGATGGAAGTAGGAAGGTCCTGGGAAGAAAGGGTACGAAAGGTGTGTAAGTGTGTGTGTGTGTGTGTGTGTGTGTGTGTGTGTGTGTGTGTGTGTGTGTGTGTGTGTGTGTGCTTTCCGTCCTTGTCCATTTTTCACCGCTGCCATTATGAGGTAGGCGACAGCTGCATAGTAATGTGTCCAAGTAATGACTCTCATATCTTAGGTATAATGAACGACCCAGGATGCATCGCCAGGCTAACCATATTGCTACCGTACCTAATATGTCCCCCATTTTTTTAACCCCTTCGTTACGGTGACGTCTTTTATTATTCATTTTTGCAATCTTTAGACGATTATTGAACTTGAAATAAATCAGGTTGTGAAGATGTTAATGGAGACTAATGCTAACCCCGAAAATGTTTCTTCAAAGTAAAAGAATCTTTTGGAGGTTGTAATGGAAGTAGTTTTAGCCTCAAGGTCATCTGTATGTGATCCCAGTAAACTTGTTCTTCTCCGCTAGACCACCATCCTCGTTTCAGGGGATAGGAAAAGCGCTGAGGGACGTTTGTATAACCAGGCAGCGGAACCGCCTAGTCCTGTTAGTGCGGCCACATGAAGGCGTTCCTCTCCATCGCCACGTAGTAACACTGAAGGGTTAATATATCTCCTGGTGTTCTAGTAGTCTAAAGTGCCAGTAGGGATGAGATGCAGGGCTGTGCAAATTGGTTTGAATTCCATAAAAGGCAACTGGACGTTTTCCGATCATGAAATGCCATTAGGGGTGAACGCCAGTCGCCTGCTCTTAAGTGATCTGGACTATGGGAGCCTAGCCTCGAGCCCCTACCCGATAGAAAGGGTAAAAGGGGTCTGGCTGTCGCCATTTTTACCCTATGTGATTATCTCCTGTATTGCATTGTTTTTTTTCCTTTCTTTTTTATTTATGGTACGGTTCAGTGTCTTGTCGGTGAGTTAGTTTTTGTCAAGTGTCTCTTGGCCGTTTCCTGCTGGACTCAAAAGATTCCTAGCGCCTGTTGCTTCCCGATTTATTATGCATGTGCGACTTAGTTAATAAATCACAAAGGAATATGTGTTTTGATATTTTGTATGTTTTTTTTTAATCATTGTAATATCATCTTATAATATATATATATATATATATATATATATATATATATATATATATATATATATATATATATATATATATATATTGCAAATTAATTGCTGAGAAATATGTGTTCTGGAACTTACTATGGTCACGAGAATATGATCCACAAGGTAAACAGGACCCTATACTGAGCGAGCACACCTTAAATTGTATAAGAATAATCCTCATCCTCATCATCATCAGCAGGGGCAGCACCAGCATCATCACAGGAAGTTCCAGAAGCGTCTAATTCACCCACCAAACGCTCAGTATAAAAGCAGCAAGGTCGGGCGACAGAGGCAAAAACTAACTGCGAGGAAATTTAGTTGTGATGTCGCCAGTAAAACCCACGTCATTTGGTGATGGTTAGATCGTAGGCAACAAAATAACAGTGGCCATCTAAACACTCTGTTGCGTGGTTGGACCCCATTACTCAAGGTGGAGAGGGGGTGGGAAGGATGGGGCCAGAAGAGGAGGAGGGCTGAGAAGAGATGAAAGAGTGGGAAGGAGGGAAAGATGAGGGGGAGAAGAGGAGAGAGTAAAGAGGGAAGAAATGAAAGAAAGGAAGGTGGGAGGAAGGAAAGGAGGGGGGGGGAGAAGAAAGAAACGATGGAAAGGTAGAGGGAGAGAAAGGAGGAAAAAAAGGAGGGAAAGGAGAGAACGAGAAGCTGGGTGTGTGGGGTAAGGAGAAGCGAGGGTGAGAGGGAGAGGGGGGAGGAAGAAGGCGATGTCACCCTGTATGGAAGGCGACACCAATTTACTTTTTTATTGATGGCCACATTCGCTGACGGTAACCACAGTGATCAGGCTCTTTCGTGTCCCCTCCCCTCCCACACCGTCACACCACCACATTAACCGCGTATCAGAGAGGCGAGGACAGATAATTTTCCTTGTATTGGATTATTATGTTGTGCAAATATCTAGGTATTAGGCTTGTGCGCAGTGCAAATTCTGCTGATATTAGATTGGCATATAGTCCAAATAGAAGCTTGGAAGATGGAGGGCTGTAAGTGGCGAAATGGCAATAGCTACAGGAAAGACAAAATAAGTACGATGATTACACGGTATACGAGAGATTAATGTTCTCGACACTACATCGCCTTTATGGGAAACTTGTTCAAGTAACCATCCAGTCCTGACAACGGATCCTGGTAGACATACAGTAGAGTTGTATTCTCGTTCCATCAGGATGTTTTCTTGCACATTTTTCCCAGCTATGTATTTAGCATGATATATACTATAATATTCTTGTGTGTCATTTATATCGTTTTTGTCTTGCAAGCAAGAGCCTGCTTTTCCTTCGAATTCCAAAAGGACAAAGATTCCACGACATGCTTTATCTGATATGAAAGGATTGGAAGCCTGCACCGACAACATACAGTTAAGACTTCGAACCTACTTATTTTACAGTGCGTTTTTGTTACAGAAAAGTGCTCGTTAACTCGAACCCAGAGAGATTATACACCACTTCGTTACAACCTGTAAAGCCGTGGTAAAGGAGATATAAAGGATTTAAAGTTTCAAAAACAGAAAATTGGTCATAAGTTGGCCATCTTGATTTTTTTTCATAATCTCAAAAAGAAGGGCATGAACCTCCTATATGGCCATACGGTCAAACAAAATATGAGTCCAACAAATGGTTTTTGAGGTAGAGCATGGAACGGACTAACGGACGTACGGACAGACATGACCTAACCTAAGATTCCACATCGTGAGAAGGAATATATGCGGAGCTGAAAGACTGTAAGCACTGCGATTCTTTTGCTTAATGCAGAAAAAAAAAATGTTAAGTATAGAAGTATCCGAATGCCTGAAGAAATTTTGTTACCGACATAGTTTCGTGATTAACATGAGAGAGAATATTAATGTGCCATATGAAGAAGTAAGTATAAGAAGTGCCGGAGACTCACCTTATAACTCAGGAATCAGCCAAGACTTCGATCACTGTCGATTAGTCGATAGCAGGCCAGTTTCTTGTAGACAACAGAGTCTTTTCCACCATTAAGGTACTAAATTGCGCCTCACACACGTTGGCACAACTTCAACTGAGCACGGACTTCGCAAAATCATGAAACTTTATGTTTGTATCAAATCTAAGAAAAAACGGCTTGATTTCAGTTTTTCACCAGGACATTTTGCCAGATACATAGAAACGAAACTTCAATATTCATGAACTGTAATATGTTCAGATTTACAGCAGTACAAATTTTTGTAGCAGTCAGTTCACTTATTATTTGTACGGTCGGGTACTTAGAAAACCCCATGCAGTGCAAGTAATGACATCAGTAAAGTGTTATTTTTTCATATGTTCTTATTAATGAATGAATTTATTGAATGAGAACCATCTGTGTATACTCTCTCTCTCTCTCTCTCTCTCTCTCTCTCTCTCTCTCTCTCATTTATCTAATTATCTTTGTATCTGTCTCTTTGTTTTGATCTTCGTCTCTGTGCCAGCTATTTGTTTTTATGTGTTTTTGTATACCTACCCTTTCCAGTATGTTTGCCTATGTATCTGATTGTTAAATTCCTAAGCCAGTGACAAAGATCAAGCCTACTGATTGTCAAGGTTATTGGTTTCTTCCCTCTCCAATCCCTCCCCACCCCCACCCTCCATCCCTGCTCCCCCAACCCTCGTATCACAGTTTATAGATTCGTACCTCATGATAGGAAGCGTTAGGAGAAACACACTGAGGTGGTTTGCCCATGTGAAGAGGATGGAGAGTGAGAGACAGACGAGGAGAGTGTACTGTATGTGAGTGAGGTGGAGGGGGGGCGAGGGACGGGGAGGCCAAGGATGAGATGGAGGGATGGAGTGGAGAGGTATATGAGAGAGGAGGGTGTGAGCTGGGAGCAGGGCAGTGAAATGGCGGGGTACAGGGCGGCATGGAGGCGATTTGTTTGTGGCCACCCCTTACGGGAACAAGGCATCTGGCAGTGGGTAGATACATAGACCCCATTATCTACAGTAGGTTATATTTTGTTGTGTAACCTTAACACCCAACAGACCTATGGTAATTATACTCTTCATCTATTCACTATCCAGTCCTATATAATCCCAGCAGGAGTGCTGAGACTCGGGGTTTGGTTACTCGGTCCACAAACTTAAGGCGAGAGTGAGCAGTTCATCCCTGCGTGGAATTACCTGAGCAAAATACCCTAACCGTCCTTAGAAAGTAGACCCACAATCAACATCAATTGTAGTGGTTTAATTCACTAAACCAGCAGGCGTTACTTATTAAGTTTATGTACTTCTGCGCATGTTTCCTGTAACTAATCGCACTTTTTCTCCCCCCCACAGGCTGTGGAAACAAGACTCGCTAATCAGATTTACCTTTACCTGTGTTCACATATATCACATTTTCTTTCAACAGACTGTGTTAATTAATCAGTCACATCAGATTTACCTTCATCTGTGTTTACTAATCTCACCTTTTCTCCCTCAGAGGTAAGTCTGCTGTCCTGGTTGACTGAGGTGACGCAGTGGTGAGTACGGAACATTAACATCATAATTTACCTTAGTTTTACTCTTGCTGTCTCCAGGCAGTTTTAGTCTGTTTAGGAGAGACTTTTCGAACTTGGAAATTAAACATGGTATTCATTAATCTCTTCATTACGGGGTCTCTCTGATAATTAAGTAAAACCGTCTGGGTATATGCAGGTATAACAAAGTCAAGAATATGTCATCTCATCAAAGGGGTTAGGAATGTTGCGATGAGCTTCTCTTATCTCCAAGGTATATTTGTGGCCGTGTTGAGTGGTATTTGCAGATGTCAATAACAGCGTATAGAATGGGTGGTGTACGAGTGCGTAAACATGCTGTACTGCGCCTCGTCACAGATTCTGGGGGATTTATGAAGATGAATGGACGATAAGGAGTATCTGTGTGGCCTTAGTGGTCGAGATGAGATGTAGGTTTAGCTGTCCCTAGCCATGTTTTGTGTGGATGATGTACGGTTGTGTGTATATACGCCGTTACACACACACACACACACACACACACACACACACACACACACACACACACACACACACACACACACACACACACACACACACACACACACACACGGCAACAACTACGTCACATACTCCTAACCTCTTCTCTACACATCCCTTCCCAACTCAACCTAAACCCTCGTGGGAAGATTTCTTAGCTGCAACATTCCTATATGAAGAGGTCCAATCCTGCGCTGAACTTTAAAGTACTGTACATTCTTCTCTTTATTCTTAAGTTAATAAGCCTTCTTTTGGATTCAGTCAGATTTATAAAGCTATTCAATGAGATGACATTTTTTTTTCTCTATATTCTTGTTGCCCTCAGACAACTTTATTCGTTTTAAGAGAAGCTCCTTATAGTGAAGGGGTTAGAAACAGTGTGCATTATTGCGTGTGTGATGTATGGTTGTGGGCGATGTGTTTCCTCAGTCGTAAAATTCGTGTGCCGTGTGTCTGTTCACGGAATTTTGGGAGATTTATGAAGAACGATGGTCTGTACTCAGCGGTCGTGAAGAGCGAACGGTCGAGAAGGACCACACATCTGCGCTGTCAGCAAAGATTTTCACACACACACACACACACACACACACACACACACACACACACACACACACACACACACACACACACACACACACACACACACACACACACACACACACACACACACACACACACACACACACACACACACACACACACACACACAGGTATACAACAGGAGAAGAGAGACATATTAGCAAACCTACCACCCAACACGCATGATACAGGAACGAGATTTACAGTCGCCCGATCGCCTCCGACAGGGGAATTTCACGGGTGGATTTGTGCTTTTGAGGCGGCCTGGCTTTCATGTCACCAGGGCCGCGAGTCACGATGGAGGGCAGGACGATTTGTCACCGGTAAATAGCTGGTTCGTCTCTGGTTTCCTCAGTGCACCTCAGCCTTCCATCACAGTGCCAAAGGGTGGAAGAAGGAAGCCGTTTTTTTTTTCGTTAGCATTGTTTCCTGGACTTTGTTTTTTTTTACAGTTACGACAATTAATTTTATTCTGTCTTCCGGCTACCGATGTATTCATACCTGTTGACTATACGAAGGTCATAAAGTAGGCGATGTTTCTAAGTAATAGTCGCAATCGTCGAATGTTCATTCCATGTCCCTGTTTCATTTCTGACTACGAAAACGCTGAGGTAATGAAGTTAGGTATAGACTACAGTTCATTCACCTTGACCTTGTGGGGATTTTCGTCCTGTTGCAATCCATATCTCCTTGTTCAGTGACAAAATAAGACAGTTTTATAGCTCTGTATACTTTTCATTGAACTTTTTCGTGATTAACACCATATTCTAATGATCATCTCTTGTTATAGCTCAGTATTCAAGATGTAGAGATGGCAATTTTACGCCTCGTTAAAGTGAACGGAGTAAAGATCAGTACTCTTCGGTCCCCCTACGTCTCTTGCCTTTCTCTCAATCCCTTTCCTATCCTGCCCCTCCAACGTCATTTCCACCTCCCCCTTCCTTCCTTCCCAAGTCTACACTTCTCCACTTCTTCCTCCCCAAAGCCTCCCCCTCCCCCTCCTTTCTCCCCAAAGCCTCCCCCTTCTCTTCCTTCCTCCCCAAATCCTCCATCTCCCACCCTTCTTCCTTAAGCCTCCCTTTCCTCCTCATTCCTCCTAAGTTTCTTCCCCTCCCCTCTCTTAGTCTCCACTTACCCTCTCTCGCACCTCTCCTTTCTTCCTCCCAGTTCTCCACTTCCTCCCTCCTTCTTCCACAAGTCTCCCCCTGCCCCACCTTCCGTCCAAACCTCTCCACCTCTCTCTCCTTCCCCTCAAGCCTCTCCGCCTCCTCCTTCCTCCCAAGTCTCCATTACCCCCGACCCCCTTCCTCCCAAATCTCCTGCCCTTCCTTCCATCCAAGTCTCAGTACCTTTCATCCTCCTCCTTTGAAACTCTCCATCTTCCCCCTCCTTCCTCCCAAGTCTTTCCACTTCCCCCCTCATTCCTTACCAAGCCTCCACCTCCCCTTCTTTCCCCCTAAGTCTACCCCTGTCTCCAGTTTCTCCAGCCCATTCCTTCCACCGCTTCACAGTTTCTTCAACCTCAAATTCCCTTCCACCTCTCTTCAGTTTCCTCCCCCTCCCCTCCAAATCTGTCCTCCTTCCCCCCCGTTTCTCCCCCTTCCCTCTTCTTCCCCTCTCTCGTGTCTCCACCTCCTCTTCCTCTTAATTCTTTCCCTCATTTTCTCCACGTCCCCCATCTTCCCTCCTAAGTTTCTCCAACTCCCTCAAGTTTCTCCCCTTTCCCCCACCTTCTGCCTCTCCCAAGTCTCCCTTTTTCCTCTTTTTCCCTTCCTATTCTCTCCACCTCCCCCCTCTCCGAGTCCCTCCACCTCCTCACCTCAGCACTCCATAATGACAACTTGCTCGTCCATTACCGTCGCGTAACGATGATGTATGCTGGATAATCTTTCTTGGCGTCGTTAAAACCATGTCCTTCATTTTATTTCCCCCCTCAGGAACCCCGTGAAGGCATCTTGGACTCGTTCAACCCTACGTCAACTCCGCTCTCAGTACGTGATGGATTACCCCAGGGAGAGAGGAAGAAGTGAGGGAGTAATTTCTATTTTTGTATATATTGCGGCTCGCGTAGTTTGTGGGAACGCGCAAATAACACAGTGAGGCTAATCGCACTGTGGGTGTACTGGGTGGTCCATATATTACGCAGCCCTCTTCTGCCGGAAAGGTTCATTGTCACCAGTGCCTGCTCTGCATCATTTTCTATTTTCTGCAGGTTTTACGAAGCCCTCTTCTGCTGGAAGGGTTCAGTGTTATCAGTGTCTTCTCTGCATCATTTTCTACTTTCTGCAGCCCTCTTCGTTCTTTAGTGGCTGTCTTTTAATCTGCGTTCACTGGTAGCGTGATTAATTAGCATTTAAATGAAGTAGCCTAATTGTGTGCACTCACACCAGCAGACTGAGGCGTAATAATGATAGAGAACAGTTTCTGGACCACTCTGTATATATGTATTTCTCTTTTCACGTTTGCCCAGGGTTGGAAAGACTAGGGAAAAGAATCATATAGCACCAGTGTAATATAGAAATCTAATTCCAAGGCAGACTGACCCCTTGTTCAGTATCCAGTACCGAAAATTGACCCCCCGAGTCACCTTTCTAGTATGGAAAATTGAACAGTCATGTGCTCGTAAATTTATCAAACTTGAAGTTAGTTTAGGTTAGGCAGGTTACTTTCACATGATGGTCCGTATTCTGTCTGACAAGAGCATTATCATATCCGGTTTAGGAACCTTTTGAAGTTTGCATGCTATGATTACAATTTTCCACTACATGTTAGCTACAAGATGGTTTTATTCAATTTAAAATTGCAGGTCGGACTGAGGGGGTTAATGGAGACTGATTCTAACCCCTTCATTGCGATAAGTCTTTCTGAAGCTGGGTAAACGTGTATGATGGTATCAGTAATACGATAAAAACGGTGTCTTCGTACAGAATGAGTTAACTACTTCACTATTGGTGGTCTCCCATTAGATGCCTAAATTCGTCCGCCAATAGTAAGAGTATAGAATAATAAACACTCCTACTGAAGCTACTGAATAGCTTAAGGGTACTTTAAGACTTATTCAAAATATAGGAGATTCGCAAAGTATCAAAGAAAAATTTCACGTTTCAATCGAACTTCGTTGAAACAAAGCTACGTTAATTAGTATCGCAAAATATTTTCCCATAAGCCATACTACGTCGTAAAAAATCTCCATTGCCGTTACTGATTGATCATATCATATTTTTCATCACCAGTGTGATTACTTCTGAGCAGATCAACGTCTCGCAGACTGTTGGCTGTCAACCTGCTTAGTTCCCCTTCTGCCTGTGCAGCAAATTTTAATCAAGTATCAAACAGAAGAAGGCATTGCATTAAGGGAGATGAAATACTTTTGCTAAACAATCTTCTCCTAGTATACGGTCTGCAGCAGTTGATGGCCCTTGCAGGTCCCCAGTAATGCTACTGGGTGAGCTGGAGCAAGGTGAGTGAACTGTCAAAAGGTCTGACCGTCCCAAGAATTGAACTCCATTTCTTCCAGCCAGGAGCTGGACATGCTGGTGTATGTTTCACTGGCTCCACGAAACCAAGCATTGTGTTTGGTTCTTTGTTATGGAACAGCCACGTATGAACTCCAGACATTGTCCTGGGTTTACAAACTTCCTGTCAGTTTTGTTTGTCTTTAATCTGGCTTGTTTTTATAGGAAGAATATAGAGAGGGTTAAATATTCCCATCTCCCTTGTTCTTTTTTTTTTAAATAAAATTCAGCTACGAGAGGAAAACTATCATTAGCTATTATGTTTGTAATTTATTATAAGAGTAATAATGGTGATGATGATAATAATACTGTACTACTACTACTACTACCACTATTATTATTATTATTATTATTATTATTATTAATTTCCAGTAAGAACAAGGGAAGGAGAGTTCCTTATTTCAGGAAGAATGAAGGACATGTATGACTACCACACTCTCCTTCCCTTGTTCTTACTGGAAATTAATAATAATAATAATAATAATAATAATAATAATAGTGGTAGTAGTAGTAGTAGTACAGTATTATTATCATCATCACCATTATTACTATTATAATAAATTACAAACATAATAGCTAATGATAGTTTTCCTCTCGTAGCTGAATTTTATTAAAAAAAAAAAAGAACAAGGGAGATGGGAATATTTAACCCTCTCTATATTCTTCCTATAAAAACAAGCCAGATTAATGACAAACAACTGACAGGAAGTTTGTAAACCCAGGACAATGTCTGGAGTTCATACGTGGCTGTTCCATAACAAAGAACCAAACACAATGCTTGGTTTCGCGGAGCCGGTGAAACATACACCAGCATGTCCAGCTCCTGGCTGGAAGAAATGGAGTTCAATTCTTGGGACGGTCAGACCTTTTGACAGTTTATCCACCTTGCTCCAGCTCACCCAATAGCATTACTGGGGACCTGCAAGGGCCATCAGCTGCTGCAGACCGTATACTAGGAGAAGATTGTTTAGCAAAGGTATTTTATCTCCCTTAATGCAATGCCTTCTTGTCTTCGATACTTGATTAAAATTTGCTGCACAAGCAGAAGGGGAACTAAGCAGGTTGACAGCCAACAGTCTGCAAAACATTGCTCTGCTCAGAAATAATCACGCTGTTGATGAAAAATATTATATGATCAATCAGTAACAGCCATGGAGATTTTTATAGTTACAACAAAGAATTAATCGTGTTAGTTAATGAATTTAGCCTATTTACTTTCCCTGCACACCAAGAGATGCATGCCAACCCACACGGTACCACTATGGCCATTTTACAGTACTACTCACCAGCGCACTTCTTAGGCCCCAATTGTCGTCGGGTAATGAACTCCCTAACACCTTTTCCTTAGCGATTTATGTTGGGATGCGGCTGGCTAATATCGTTTTGTACGTTACTTATGCAGAGATTGGTGATATTAGAATGATTTAAGTGACACAGAAGAGGACGGCAAGATGTAATAAACAAAATAAATTGCTTAGGAAAAGGTGCCAGGTAGATTCCTTAACGGACGAGGCCGGAGAGGCTTAAAAATCTCACACAGAAAATTTTGGAAACAAGAAGCCGGAGTATTTTCATACCATTTTGATCAGCTTACTCAAGTATGGAAGGCTGTTAAAACCATCTCCAACACAATTTCTATTCCAGTTTGTTTTCCCATGGTAAATTGGGAATGATTTTGTCACTCAAGAAATTCCAGCTCATTCCTAGGACCACTCTACCCCACCACCCCTGGCACAGTCCAAAAGACATTTACATTCCTGCATTAGTGTGATAAACTCTAATACAGTTAATGAAATAGTTATGAGACAGAATTTTGTGGCAAATCACAACGACACATGCTTGGTATTCTGAGTTAGTGTGTTCGAATCACGTCGCGATCACCAATTCGTGCTTCTGCTCTGTAAAGATACATTCAGAGCACAATTGTATCTTCGTCGTAGCCACAGTAAATAGCAGCTTTGTTCAGAGGTTATGGTATTAAGATTACGAATCATCATACGTCAACATGTTAACTGATCTGTATGTAAAATGGGTGCCATATAAGGCTTAGGAAAGAGCTTTTGTAAGTGCTGTATTTTTTATTTTTTTTTTAAGGTTTAGATCTGCGTCAAGCTCATCCTTCGAAATGTTAGAGGAATAAATAACTAAGTTCTTTTGTTCTCCCTCCACTTCATTTACGAATTTTGTTATAGCATACCACTAACATGATCCATATATCTGTGCATTTGTGAACTTTGAATGCACACTAAACAAACTGGGTGGTGCTTGAGTATTCTGTGTGGTTCGCCTGTTATCCCACTGTCTACATCACACTGGAGGTATGTCCGTCACTTTCCTCCATGACGCATATCGAAAATCACATACAGGTATATGCAGGAAAGGACAAACGTATCTGTCTCAGTTTAGGAATATTAGCCAGCGGAGGAAAGTGAGAAATATAAGACTCTGATGGCGAAGGACAGGATGACATGGAGGTGATTTGTTTGTGGCCACCTCCTCTGAAATTAAGGCGTCTGGCTACAGATAGATAAACAGGTAGGTAAATACACAGATGGAGAGATAGATAGATAGATCGGCAGACATTTATAGACTAATAGATAGGTAGGTAGGTTGACAGATAGACATGTAGAAAGACAGACACAGACAGACAGGCAGATAGATAGATAGATGGATACATAGACAGACACAGACAAACAAACAACAAACAGACTGGCAGACAGACAGACAGACAGAGAAGACAAACAGACAGACAGACCAACAGACAGACAGAGAAATCCTACACTTATTTTGTCCCCAGCTGTACAGAGAGTGCAGAGACATGGAGGGGTACAATTATTGGCGTGGTGTGGGATTGGCTGGTGGCGGTGCAGGACCTCTCACGCCCGCCATGCCGGCCCCAGATTTATTACCACGATGACACCAAGGGCAGCGCACCAGCAGGCAGACGACACGCAGGCCCAATTGCTTGTATTTTTACGGTACCCTGGCAATATTTCGCTGACTAGTCTTTGTAAGATCGCTAGTCTTTCTACGGTACCTGTAGAAATAGCGTTGGTTTCATCTTAAGCAAAAATTACTGACGATCGTAGGCAAATACAACGTTGACATCATCCTAAGCAAATATAGCATTGACTTCATTCGTAAGCAGAAGTAACATTGACTTCATCGTAAGCAAAAATTACGGACTGTTCATCGTAAGGAGAAATAGCATTGACTATTCATCGTAATAAAAAAAAATAGTTGACTCTTCATCGTAAGCAAAAATAACGCAACCTGTTCATCGTAACGTCCCCAGTTGCTGCTATTTCTACACTACCAACAGAAAAACCGTTAACTGTTCATTTTAGCATCGCCAGTTGTTGCTGGATCTTCCATTGCCAACAGAAATAACGTTGAATGTTTATTGTACTTGTAAGATCCCCAGTTGGCCACTTGCGAGTTTCGGGGTACAAGAAAGTTGAAAAGATCGACATTGATCATTTTAATTCTCGTAGTATTAGCACGAATAGCGCTTAAGATAGAAGAAGTGTCGTGTGAAAATTGCTTTGACTTTAATATCAAGTACTTGTTGGACAAATTGTGCTTCGACTTAGCTATAAATATAGAAAGTACAATATCGAAAACCGCCATCTTTTCACAGTGTTTGAGAAATTGATTATTATTTCGCTATTTTGCGGCTAAGTAGAAACATAAAATTGTTGAGCAAGTACTTGATATTATGTCAAAGAAACGCAATTTATGCTGATACTACAAAAACTATCAGTGTCGATATTTTCAGCCTCCTTGTAATAAACATGCAAGTGGCCAATTGCTGGTCCTTCTGCAATATCGACAAAAATAACGTTGATTGTTCGTTGTAAGATTCCCGTTAGCTACTCATTCTACAGCTCCAGCAAAAATAACGAAGTTGACTTAACATAAAATCCTCATTCAATACTCCCCTCTCAAAAAAAAAAAAAAAAAAAAAAAAAAAAAGTCATCACGTTAGTTCTGAGAGTATTGGTCCTAGCATGTCTCAGTATAGGCAGTTTGGTATTAGTGTCCAAGTGGTGGTGTGTGATGCCATCTTTTAGTGGACAGACCGATTGCTTGATTCCTTGCAGGCAACCGCTAATCTACAGGGTATGCTTGAAGTCGGATATACAGTGTACAGTAAGAGACACTAGTATTTTCCCAAGACCTGATTAATGTGTATACTGACAAAGTTGAACCACTGGAGACACGCATTAGAAGAGGCAGGGTTGTCGTTGTACTTCGCCTGTTGTCAGTTTTCTCCGGACGGAAATGGGAAGAATGTTGTTTCCTCGAGAGTACAGTATGTTGTATAAATAAATCTTGGTTCTGCAGTTTATACAGCGGACGGGAAGTAATCTGAAATCTCTGGAAGTATACACATGAATGCAGGAACAGTTTCCATTCTGGGTTAGCAGTAGTAGTAGTAATAGCGGAAGTAGTAGTAGTAGTAGTAGTGGTATTATTATTAGTAGTAGTAGTAGCAGTAGTAGTAGTGTTGATGGTATTATTATTATTAGTAGTAGTAGTAGCAACAGCCAAGTCGTAGTAGTAGTGGAAGTGGTGGTAGCGGTGGTGGTGGTAGTAGTAGTAGTAGTAGCAGTAGAAGCAGTTGTAGCAGCAGCAGTAGTAGTAGTAATAGTAGTAGTAGTAGTAGTGGTGAGGTTAGAAAAATGGAGTGGCTCATATGCAACACTGTTTTCTGGGTCCGGCGTTATTCTAGTTCCATCTTCAACCCCAGCACTACCTGACAGAAAAATGATAAGTTTCTTCACCCCGTCCCTTCCTATTACTACCTCCCTCTTCTCCCCTCCCTCCCTTCCTCCCTCCTTCTTCCTCTCTAATAATGCTTGTAAGGAAGAGATCACTCAGTCATAATTAATCATGTCCGCTTGCCTTTGTTGAGTTGGAAAATAATGACTCTCGTTAAGTCATCATCATCATCATCATTGAATCGTCATCCCCATTAAAAATATGGTGTTAAACAGTGAGTCTCATTAGTACTCGAAAAAGGTGTTGTATTGTTAAAAACCAGAAAGAGAAGAAAGCCAAGGAAAGGATACTAAGGAGAATGAATAAAGAGAAGAAAAACAGAAGTGGAAATGCAAATGGAACGTATAGTAAAAGTGTGAAGTGGAGAAGAAAGAAGAGAAAGCTGAGATGAAAAGAGCTGGCGGTGAAAAGGAAGTAGATAAAATAAATGCATGTCATCATCATCATCATCATAATTATCACCACCACCACCACCACCACCACCACCATCATCACCACCACCACCATCATCATCATCATCATCATCATCATCATCATCATCATCATCATCATCATCATCATCACCGTCGTCGTTGTCGTAATATCATCATTCATCTTTCCCGCAAACGAAATAGGATGGGTAGGATCAAGACAGTACAAAGGAAGATACAGAATCTAAGTAAAATTATCAGCCTAGTGCCCAGTGAAAAGGGGCTTGCATCCGTTCATGTTATTCACACCTTCAGATTTGTCGGGTCTACACAGAGATTTTTATGCAAGGAGGACAAATAGAGTACAAACGGTTAGCTAAAACAGAAAGGAAAAAAAGATAATGATTGAGAAGAAGGGAGGGGAAAAGAGAGAGACATAGAAGGACAGAGAGAAAAGAAAAAGACGATGAGAGAGAGAGAGAAGAGAAGAGAAGAGAAGAGAATTTGCCAGACACAGACAGAAAGCCCCAGAAAGAGACAGAGAAGGGTTAGACAGGAGGCGTAAATGAGACATCAGGAAACAAGGGTAATTATGACTAGCCCCTGCATCCATCAGAGGCTTCATCACTCACCCACTATACCGTCATCACCGCGCCCAGTCATCACCATCCATCATCAACCCTGCCACGTACTTACCCGATGACCTACCCCTTACCTTAGCCCCCTCCCCCAAATTGCACACATACAGACAGACAGAGACACAGACACACGCGCATACATTCACGTACACACACGCACATACCTTCACACACACACACACACACACACACACACACACACGCACACACAAACCTTTCACCAATTTGTTTACAAGCAATATTCAATCGAACATCGATTTACGCACGGTGCATTTGAACTGATTTCCTGGGGTATGATCACGAATGATTTATGAAAACAGTTGTAAAGGGCATCAGTTACGGAGGCTGTAATTCCAATCCAGTATTGACGTCAGGTAAGTTGCTACGGTGATAGACGTGAGTTTCCTTCGAAGTGTTAAGTGTTTTGTTGGTGAATAAGGGTACGATTTATTGTGTCTTGCTGAAAAGGATTTATGGCCATGGTAACGAAATCATCCTGTGTTTGGTCTAAGTGGTAGTGAAGAAATCTGTGTATTGCTTAGTATGATTACAGTTTTATCGAACGTGCTAGTGGGTTGTAAAAGTGATTACCGAGTCTTTTGGCATGCTGACGAAACGATTGACAAAGTGACTGACTGATATAGTTTGCCGATGTAGTGTCCGAATTCTCATGTTTATTAACTCGTGCTGTTGTGATGACTAATGGCCGGATTAAGGCAGAGTTCCTGGATAAAGTTTGTTAGTTCGACACACATTGCGCCTGTATTGTAAATTTGGGTTATATGCAGTACATGATGCAGGCTCACGGAATACAGAGGAAAGCAGAGAGAGAGAGAGAGAGAGAGAGAGAGGTATCTGTGTGTCAGCCTAAGGTCATATTCTGCTTCTATATTTTTAGTGTTGTATTATACGTGACGTTGGTGGATTCATAGCACATCTTCCGTAGCAGTTTTTATTTACTTATTAAATCTCATCATTCCCTCGTGTGTTATTTCCATAGTTTGAATATCGACCAGCTTGCATTAGTGACAGACAAGTAGGTATCAAGATGCGATAAAGAAAGTAAATCGCCGAGAAGAAGGTACTACGAAATTTCCAAAGTTGCTTAAAATAGGACCCATAGTAACAAAGGTGGATGTGACAGTTTTTGCCAGGTTTATCAGGTTTGTTTTGGGAGTATGATCTATTTCACCAAGCATGACATATCTTACCTAGATTGTTAGTTTGTCCTGCAGCGGATTGGCTTATGTAAAGATTTAAAGTCACCTTAGTGTACCTGGACATTTCAATCTTTTGCATTCCCCTTTCTTCATATGGCTTTCCAGTTGACCGGTTTTACACGAAAGTTACTATCTCTTCGTGTGGTACCGTTTAGCTGTCGCCAGTATTCTCATTCATATGGCTTCATTTCTGCATTCTTTTCACGTTAGACTGTCATGTTGATTTCACAGGTGAGCAAATTGGCAGGTGGCCATGCATTGCTGGGAGAATGAATATTTCTGTAGATTTTCATGTGACCTTGTGTGAGTTCGTTGATATCTTGTTGATCTTTTTTTATTTCTGCAAACAAAATATTGGTTTGTAATGATACATACCAATTCAGGTCACTGCTTCTATTTCTTAAACCCCCGTAATGGGTATAATGGTAACATACATTATATTAATAATGCTTAATAAGTTATAACACGATTATTGGCTTGGCCGAAGAATAAATTGTAGAGCATCTAGGGAACACAAGAGACGAGCTTTTAAACTACTATGAAAATTTGACATGTATTTCAGAAACTTAAGAATTTTGTTGATTTCTTGAAAGTACGAAAAACAGGATGATCAGAGCCACTCAGGTTTTTAAGTGTTCCAGATCTCTTTTCAAGGAGATCTGACATATCTGACTTGCCAAAGATGTCAGACCAGTGAGAGAATGTTTTAGATAACCCCTTGAATCCGGAAAACGTTCCTTTTAGTTCTTCTTGCTGCTACCGTGCAATTTTTTTCAGCTTAGGATAGGTCTCACTCTTATGGGGTTTATTAAAGCTGTATCTAACCCTCCAGTTTGAGGAGTCTGTAGTAAGCTGATTTCAGTCATCTAGATATACCAAGAATATAATTAAAAGTACATCACGAGCCAGAAGTGGTTAAGCAGCGTTGAAACAAGTCGGCAAATGAGGTCTCCTAGTTTAACCCTTTTATTACGATACGATACTTATCTTTTAGTCTTGCCACTCCAGACTTTTTTTTCTTCCCCAAACACTCAAAGAAGAACCTGTCGTAGAGGAAGGATTTGCAACACTTCATGTAACGCCTTCACTGCGATGGCGATATATTTGTTTTGATGCCACGTTCAGTTATTATACAGTATATATATTTTTACAGGTTATATGAAAAACACTCGTATGTAAATGTGATAAATGCAGTGTCCATTACCGCGTACTTAGACAGGGATATTTCCTTTTTATTCTTGCCCTCGCCATTTTTTTTTTTTATTATTATTTATTTTTTTCACAGCCATGGATGTTGAAGTGAAAGGGTTTATTCCTTCGGTCCGAAATCGTATTGCATTATCTATGTTATTTTTGCTACTGCATGACAATTTTGATAGCTCAGGGGAGACCTCTCGTAGCGAAGGGTGTTGAACATAAAGCCTATCAACCTTTCCAGTCCTCAGATTTTTCGCCTAATACCGTGCTCTTCAAACAGTTTTATCTATCTAAGAGAAGCCCGTTCATAGTGGACGTGTTATAAATATCTACCCCCATAATTTACACAGCTTAGTCAAACCCCCATATTTCTGTCACTAGAGCTGAACTAAAACTGGTATAGATCTTGCCGAAGCCGTGGTCTATAAATTTTAATCTTCGCATAAATCAAAACCGATGACTTAATCCACGACTCACAGGAAGGATCGTCCCTCCGCCTTCACCTCCCTCCTCCTCCTCCTCCTCTTCCTCCTCCTCCTCATCCTCATCCTTTTCCCTCCCTCCATCTCTCCCTTCTTTCAGTCCCTTCCTCCTTGCTTGTTTATTTCCTTTCAGTGAATAAGACAATTACACAAGCATCTTCCTGTTCCTGTTCCTCTTCCTTTCTCTGTAATTCCCTCCCTTCACTTAACTCATTGTAGTCTTAACTCATCAGTTTTCCTCAACTGGATAACACATTTTCACAAGGTCTCTTTTCTCCCCTACCCCTTTCCCTGTAACCCCTTCATTGCGAGTTTACATCTGTTTTCGTCTGCTTAAGGCTAGACCCTGAGCTTCAGCTTAGGGGATACCTCTAGTAATGAGTGGATCAGGAACAACCTTTAAGTGTTTCAGTTCAGTGGCGTCTTTGATTTCATTTTAGTAACTTTTTTTTTTTTTTTTTTACTTAAGTTTGGGGGCCGCTCACAGATTAAGGGTTAATTAGACTGATCCCTCTTCTTCCCTTTAATTTCGACTGATCCCTCTTCTTACCTTTGCAGTTTACATTCTCTTTCACTTTCCTCCTTTCCAATCTACATTACTTCATTGACCTTGTCATTGTTTGTACCTTTCATTGATCACCAGGGTTACAGGTGTCGTCGAAACTGTTTGGAATAAATTTTTCTCTGTCACTATGAATTTACTTATATATCGATTATCACTGTACTGGTGTTTCAATAATTATGTTTCGGATTTTGCCTTCTGCCTGTCATCACATTCCCACCCCACCAACCGTTCGTCATTTTCTCCAATTCCCCAAAGTCACCACACCTCCCTCATTTACCCATTCGATACCCTTTCCTCCTCCACCCGTCTCTCCCCCACTTCATCATCTCTCCAAGCCACCTCCCCCTCTACCTGCACATTTCCTCTTCCATCACCGACTTCCCAGACACCTCCATCTTCTCTAGACACCACCGTGCACTTTCGTCTGCTCCAGAACCCCTCAAACCCCCCACCTTTTTCCTAAACCTTGAACTCACTCCTAGTTTATTCAGACGTTCTCTGTTCTTTTCCTTAATACTATATTTTTCAACTGTTACACATTTCTAATCTCACATGATAACTTTTCCTTTAGCATGTCTAGCTGCCCTCCTGTCTCTCCCACTTATCCTAAACATTGTATTTATTCCTCCATTTTTAACTAGAAGCATGCTATTCCTTACATTTTCCACAGACTTCACTTTTTAATCTGTTACCTGCTTATGATATCTCTTTACACCGAAAACCTTCAACTTGCACACACTTTGCTCACCTTTTCAGCTCCTTGTACTCATTTCTTCTTTACCAAGACCTTTTGTCCCTTTTCAGTGATATCTCATGTCACTTCTCCCTGATTTCCTGCATCATTCTACACACCTGTCCTTCGTTAGACCACTTGCACTACAACCACTTCTGTCGGTGTCCTTGCTGCCAGAAGAAACTATCATTCAATCTAGGGGAAACCTCTTTTAGCGATGGTGTTGGGAGGTCTCTACTAACCCCTGCAAAAAAATAGAGAAGGAGTTAGGAACAAGCTTTATTGACCCGTGCAATAAGGTTACTTTTTTAATGTATTCTTACTACCTCCAAATGACTTAATTCAGATTGTGGGACTTCTCGTGGTAAAGTTGCTAACCAGTGCACATCCTGCACTTCAGGGAGCTCAGCACATCCCTTTCCCCTCTAAAATTCATCTCCGTCACCTCACTGCACAATATCCTACTCTCTCGAATCCTCAACCTTACTGATCTCGAACTCCCAACCATGCAGATCCCCGAACTCTCAACTTTGCACATTCCCCAACCCCCAGCGTTACACACAGTCGAATATCCAACCTTACGCATTCCCTGCCTTTAGATCCCTCCTTGATTATTCCCCCTGAGAACTCCCTTTATAACCATTTTCCTGCCTTTTTTCTACTTCTAGGTAATACCAAGGGATTCTTCTTCCAGCCCAGCATAATTTACATTGGCAAAAAATATTGAAAGCTTTCATGATTTCCGTTTTGCTTGAAAATTAGGAGCTTAATTTTTCTAGCTAATACCGGATGATTTAGCTGATTCACTGTAGAGAAATACGCTGCCAAAGATTTAACGTGCCTCTATTATTTCTCTTTATCTTACGCTTTTTCTCACACACACACACACACACACACACACACACACACACACACACACACACACACACACACACACACACACACACACACACACACACACACACACACACACACACACAAGTTCTCTCTCTCTCTCTCTCTCTCTCTTGTCATATAAATAGGGCAGTGAGTTGAGGTTTGAAAGGTCGCAGGATCGATCATAGGCTGGGGACTGTTTGTGAATTAGAATATCATTAAAACAATCTTTAGTCATCTGTCACAAGACCCACTAACATGTCATCAAAATACGTGCGTAATACTATCAAACCAGCCCTGAATGTGATAGCCGTAGCATATTTTCAGAGTGGACGGTGGGCATTAGCGTCGAAACGGTGACATTTGAAAGACTGTGACAAACTGCGGGGTCTCAGGGATGGGTCTGTCATATCTGCCCACAGTCGGATGAGTAAAGACGATATCAGTCACAGTTAGAGTGTGAGGAAGAGGGAGGAAGAATTGAGGTGAATCACTCTTCCTTTTTTTTTTTCCTTGAGGCGATTCATTCTTCTTTTTTTCCCTTAAGATGACTCACTCTTTTTTTTTTCTTGTTTGTTTCTTCACATTACTGTCCTTGTTTACTGAAGAGTACTGCCCTTCCTATCCTGCATTTTTTTTGCTGATGTCTCCTGCCTTCCTGCCTCCCTGTACTGCATTTTCCTCCCGTCCTTTCCTTGCTGATGTCCCCCAGCCTTCCTGTCTCCCTGTCCTGCATTTTCCTCCCGTCCTTTCGTTGCTGATGTTCCCCTGCCTTTCTGTCTCATTCCTGCTGTCCTGTACATTCTCTCCCCTCCGTCGCAAAACCTTCAGGCTCAAGCATTCATCAGCAGCCGTGCAATCCCACCCGCGTCCCGGCGTGAGAAGTGATCGGGTCTTTGGTTTGACGTGGTAATGGGGCCTCCGAACCTGACTGCAGCTCCTGATGACAGCTGGCCCGCTCCATCGTGAGACAAAACGTACCGGTGATCACTGTACTGCGTTTGTAGCACCTCTTTCTTTGCGATTTATTCAGCCCAGTACATCATAATATCTCCTCTTGTGTGTGTGTGTATGTTTTTTTTTTTTTTTTTTCACTGCACCACGTTTGTTCTTAAAGTCATCTTCAAAGTGGAATGGGCGCTTCGTAGTACTGTATTTCTTTCTTAGCAATTTATTTTGCTTATTACACCTTAACACCCGCTGGAATGATATTTATATCGTTTTAATACTGATAGTTTCAGTGAACTACACACAAGACGAGACTCTGAGATGCAATATGCATAATAAATCACTGAGCAAAACGTGTTACAAAATCTACAAAGCAACTTAGACTATTACCCTTACCCTGACAGAAATCCCTATCCCACTTCAGCTCAGTTGTTCGCCAGGTGTAGTCAGACTGGAGGCTTGATATGACTAGTAACCAGGGAGACTTATTCTCCTCTCATAGCTAAGGCTCGTCGAATTTCCTTCAACCACAACTTAGTACTCAAGCTACTGGAGTGGCTTAGTTCCGTTAGATTAAAGAAAAAAAAAATTTAATTACTATTTCCAACACATTGCAAGCAAGGAAGTGATCATATACAAATGCAGTTAAATGCTATTAGAAAGGTGATTATCTTTGCCAGACTTTTGTTCCTGTTGTCGATCTGTATTTACCTGACAGAAATGGGTCAGTCCCATCAGTTGTGGTTCCATGAAGTGCGAGGAGCCGTAGTTATTAGGCGGGAGTAAGTCTCCTTGGCTCTCAGTGAAATTGACACTCCAACCCAACTACACAGCCATCAACCCATCAATTAAACTACTGCTATAATCTGAAGCAATTTATGGTATTTGACTGACGAAAATACATGGCACACTAAATATATATTTATACTTGTATTTGTATGTATATTTTAGTTGGGTTAGAGGCTGAGTGCAATAGATAAATTTATAAAAAGGTCAGCAGGAGAGGTTGATTCAGGAACGTTTCTTATCTAGAAATAAAACTTTTCATACATTCACTAAAGCTCGTATTCTCGTCAGTTAAAGGACTCTCCCTAACACCTCATACTTAACGAGTTATTTTTGGATATGGTTGGTTAATATTGCTTTGTATGTCATTTATGCAGAATACGACGTTATTGAAAGAAATATGTAACACAGACGAGGACAGTAAGGAGTAATTAGTCACATTTATCTCTTAAGAAAAGAGAATAAGGTCTAAGACATTGTAATGAGGAAGAACAGTGATATGCACTTTTCTCCTTGCTTCTTATCTGTGTTTTTGCCTTGATACTCCGACCTCTGCCTCACCGCGAGCCTTGTGAAAGTGTTAGTTCAGGCGTCATGAGGCGGGGAGTGAAGATAATGTGAAAAAATTTGACTTTAATACTTTGTAAAGACTATGAGTGTGTTGATGCCAAGGATTATGGGAGATACTTTTCCTTTACTCTGCTTTTTGATGCATCATTGTTGGTTATTATGCCTTTCACTGGTAGGTCACGGGTCTAAATACTTAAAGACGGTGTTTTTCTTTTTGGTGTTTGGGCAATGGAAGCCTTTATTATTATTATTACTATTATTATTATTATTGTTTTTATTATTATTATTATTATTATCATTATTATTAAAAATATTTTATAAGTAACCAGAACAACACCCCAGTAATCTCTCCTTCGTGTTTGATGTCATCAGTTGTATTTTATTCTTGCAACAGCCAGACGCTTTTATTTAGCTTAGGAAAGACCAGCCATACTACAGAGGATGGTACCAGTCCCCATTAAGCCCTTCTCTTAGATGACATATTTATCGTATTCTCGTTACGTTCACGCCATTTTATTTGCTGAAACAAAACTCGTACTAAAGGAAATAAAGCGTACCTAAGAGTAAATGAACATAGTTTAGTGTGTGGTAGTATGTTCCAAGGGCACAAGATCAACAGTCAGTGTCATATTATTTCATACCCCGCCTGGCTGTTTGATGGTGAGAATACGCAAGTCAGTGGGGACGGCCCTGTCTTTTATGTGCAACGTTTGGAGTCTTCCGTGAGATGACAGGACGTTACTCTATCACTTAAGATTTTAGCACGAGCATAGGTCGCTTCCCTCTAAATGATCTGGACTATGGCGGCCTAGCTTCGAACTTTTATCCCCTGAAAGGAGAGCTGGGATTGGCTTTAACGTACCTCATGAACTCTGGATATAAAAAACTAAATTTCAGTGCTCAGGAACTCTGATTATACAGTTTGTGTTACGCACAATAGACGCAATACCGTCCATGATTATTTTCGTATACTCTTGCCATACACCGCTTCAGGATTTCTAAGTGCTATAATTACCTTGAATTATACACAGGTCGTAGGAAAACTCTTACATTGTTATATCATGCATTGTTATTGTCCCCTTAATACTCCTCTTTTAATAAACAAATATTTGTATTGATATATAGGTGTAGAAATTATAGGTACAGAACACGCTTATTACTTAGCACCAGGAAGATTCTCTCTCTCTCTCTCTCTCTCTCTCTCTCTCTCTCTCTCTCTCTCTCTAGACGTGTAAGGAGAAAGAGAGAGGAAGCACCACGTCAGCACCACGCCAGCAGAAATAGGTCGGCGCACTGTGTAGGGATCCGCGCCGCAATTTCGTCTCGTAACTTCAGCCCGACCACAGATGATATTTCCCGGGTAAAGACATAGAATTAAGAGGGTTTGGGGTGGGTGGTTGCGGCCGGAGCAGAGACAGAGCGATAATGTGTGACTTCCACTGTCCTCCCTCCCGCAGGCCCTTCCCGCACTTTTGAGGTTTCCTGCCCGCAGTCGTTTGTTGTTCCCCGGTGACGGAGATGCGTGTAGGGGGTAGGGTTGGGTGTTGTGTTGAAGGGGAGGGTGTTGTGTGTGGAGGGGGAAGGGTGGGGTGTTGTGTGTGTGTGTGTGTGTGTGTGTGTGTGTGTGTGTGTGTGTGTGTGTGTGTGTGTGTGTGTGTTTTAAGGCTAGTAGTCCGACAGCAATTTTGATGGTACCCTTGAAGAGGAATATTTCTTTTTTCACCCCTTTATTTTTTCCATTAGCTGATCGTAAGTGTACAATATTATAGAATTATATTATCTTTATTACAGTATGGTATATATCCTTTACTGCACCAAATTGACGGAGAAACAGTGCGTAGCCTCAGTAGATTTTTTTTAGCTCTTTTGGTGAGATCTAATTGAGTTCTACCAGGAACCCTTTGCAGCCAAAGGGTTAATTGACAGAACTAACTATGCTAGCCTGAAGATCGCACACACATCTTCACAGGTGACTTATTCATGGTTTCTTTCACTCTAGGAGAAATATGAAGAGGATGTTGTCACATTTGCTTCCTAGATGAAAACACACACACACACACACACACACACACACACACACACACACACAATTAAGGAAACTAGGCTCTTTGGCAACAGAGACGTTTCTAGGCTGCCCGCTTAACTTGAGGTTAAGTGGGCATAAAGCAACACCAGCCGCACAAATCCCCACTTCTTGAGAGCCAGGCCAATAAAGCGAAGGATAAAAGAGAAGATAAGCTACAAAACCAAGGCGATGATGCACAACTTTACTGTTCGTTCTCCTTAACTTGTCCCAGATTTTCGTCTTTTTGTTGCTTACCAGATTATGGCGCCTTGTGGTTTAGTGGGCAATTAAGGCGCTCCAATCGGATTGAACCTGTGCCGGTTTCTGTTCAAGGGACAGTTGGGGTTTATTGCTCACGTAGTGCCACTCAGAGATGAGTGAAGCTGGTCACTCTTATCTTAAATGTCAGGACCAACTTGCTAGCCCCGGGCTCCTACGCTCCTCATGGGGAAACACAGGATTAGATGATGATGATGATTATTATTATTATTATTATTTCTTTCTTTATTTTTCATATCAGCTACGGCCAGAGGAATTTATGTAGTCGAGTGACACCCTTACCTCAAAAACGAGTTAAGTTAAATAATGTAAATAATGTTGGGTATCATGCCATTAAACCTTATCTTTACCATTCGCGTTGCGAAGCCAGCGGAGTGGTAATGTTTTCATTTGTGAGGCTGGCTGGCTGGCTTTGTTTGTGTGTGTTTTACACCCTGAATTTGCGTCAAATCAGAGTTGTAGGTGCAAAGTTATGTGCCGAGGAAAAACTTTCCGGCTACGTGGGTGGTGAGATCCCATCGTGAGATGGCTTGTAGTTCCCACCTAGAATTAGATATCACAATTCTTGTTTTCTCTGAAACAAACAACCTCGAAGCGAAAATTAGATCTCATGTATTTGCATTCCATTGTATTCCTTTGATAATATTTCACCACTGAATTTCATTGTCCAATATTAGCCCTAAGGACCATTAGATCTCTTGCGGTTTGCTTTCCGTTGCGCTCCTTTCATCATATGTCACCGCTAAATTTCTGTCTTACTAGTTCTGACGTATGGAGACGTCTAATATTAGTCCTAAGATGTAGAGACGCCTGAACATCATCTTAGGTCTGTGAATAGTTTAGGAGTTTGTTTTCCTTTGTACTCCTTTGATAATATTTCACTGCCAAGTTTTACTGCCTGATTTTAGCCCCAAGATGTAAAGAATCCAAAGTTCATCTCAGATCTGTACTTCGGGTGAGTTTGCTATTTTTACTCCTTTGTTTCGATTTATCTGCTGTATTTTATTCTCTGATATCAGCCCGAAGGTGAAGAAACTCCATTACTTAGGCTCATATCTACAGCAATGTGAGAGTCTGCCTCCCTTTGTGCACCTTTGCGCTCTTTTGATGATATTTCACTGCTTTGTTTCAGTGCCTAATGTTAGCTCAAAGATGTGGAGAATTCAGAACTTCATTTGAGGTCTGTAAATAGTATGAGAGTGAGTTGAGCCGAAGAGGGTGTTCACGAGCCTCCTAATAATTATGGTGCTGCCGGTGGTGATATGCAGATGCAGGTGCGGCCGTAAGGAGAGGAAGGGGGAGAGAGGAGAGGAAGAGGGAAGAGTTGGGGGGGAGGAGGGGAGAGGAAGAGGGAAAGGGAAGAACGGGAGACTGGGGAAGAGGTTTTGGAATGAGAAGATGGGAGAAGAAAGAGGAGAAAAAAGAAAAGGAGATAGTAAGATGAGAAGGAGGGAGAGGGATAGAGTGGTGAGGTGTGGGGAGGATCAGGGGTTCAGGAGTGAGAAGGGAAGAGGAGGAGGAGGAGGAGAAAATGAAAACAGAGACAGGAAGAAGAGAATGAGGGAGCGGGGAAGAGTGATGAGAAGTGGGGAACGGTCAGAGGTTCAATAGTAGGATGGGGGAAGGAAGAGCAAAATAAGAGAAACAGGAGGAAGGGGAGGAGGGAAAGAAAAAAAAACGGGGAGGAGGGGGGTTGAGTGAGAGGGAAGAAAGGGAGAAGACAGAATAAAAGAGTAAGAGCAAAGACGTGAGAGAAAGAGAGAGAGAGAGAGAGAGAGAGCTAGTGGGACGGGATAAGAGGGAAGAAGGAAGAGAAGAAAGGGAGACAATATGGGGAAGGAAGGGGAGAGAAAGAAGCAAAGTAGAAACAAGAAGAGAGAGCAGAGAAAGTCGTAGTAGTCAGGGGGAGGAAAAAAAAGAAGAGGAGAAAAGAGAAAAGAAGAATGGAGAGGAAAATAAGGGGAAGAGAAGGAGAAAGGGGGGGATAAAGGGAGAAGAAAGGAAGGGGAGAAAGGAGGGAAGAAAGGGAAGGGAAAAGGAGGAAAAAGGAGAGGAAAGTTAGGGGGTGGAAGAGAAGAAGAAAGGAAGGGGAAGGTAGAGGAAGTAAGGGAAGGGGGAGAGAAAAACAGGTTAAGGAGAAGAGAAGGAGGGAGTGGGAAGAGGAGGGGAGAAAGAAGAACAGAAGAAGAAAGCTGAGGGGAAGAGAGGAAGGTCGTGGGTAGGAGGAGGAGGGGGAGAAGAAGGGGAGAAGGAGGGGAGGAAGGGGAGACAGGGTGACAGTTTGGTGGGGAGGGGTGGAGATGGGGGCGACCAAAGACATTTATGCGGGTCTAAATGTATTAAGTTGCCAAAAAGAAGGAATGAGGGCTTTAGATGTCAATTACCTGGCCTGAATACTTATGGTAAGGTGGGTAATGGAGCTGAGAGGAGCTTTGAGGAGCTGTCAGTGCCGGAGCCGCGGGAGTTCCACAGACAGATATGATGTTGGTGAGGAATGAGAGGATGTGGGAGGCGGGATGAGGAGGTGGGGATGAGGGAGGAGGAAGTGGAGTGTTTGTGTGTGTGAGAGAGAGAGAGAGAGAGAGAGAGAGAGAGAGAGAGAGAGAGAGAGAGAGGATAAAAGAGAAGAAGTGTACAAGTAGTGTACACAAGAAGTGTAATAAATTTAGTTGGGATGGGATAATGGGAGATGAAAGAGGAGGAAGAGAAGGTGTGTGTACAGTGGGACGCGAATGAGTGAAAGCGATGAGGAACAAGAGAGGTGTAAGGAAGGGAAGACGAGTTGGGGGGATAAGGAAGTGAAAATGAGTTTAAGAGTATTAGAGGGGGATGAGGATAATGTGATGTGTAGCTAAGGAAAGAAGAGAGAGAGAGAGAGAGAGAGAGAGGTAGTGATTAGTAAGGTATAGAAAGGAGAATGAGAAAGGGAGCGAGAAAAAAGTAAGGGTATGAGAAGAAATGATGACTGAATTGAGGTGAGGTGAAGGGGGGCATAGAGGTAGGGATGAGAGATTTAGAAGAGTGGTAGAGAGGTAGAGAAGAAGTTGTAGGCAGATCTTAAAAGGCTGACTGAAAAGATGAGTGAAGTAAAACCGTGTTAACTCTAAATCTGAACAATATCTCCAATCTCTTTCAGGTCAGGTGATGGCCAAGTATAGTCAGATTGGAGGTTCGATTTAGTTGATAACCATGGCCACTCATTTCTGACTCGTCGAAGTTCACGCTACCACAGCCTAATGTATGAGTTGTGGGAGTGACCAAGTTCCATCAGGTGAAAACAAGCCGCCCGTAGTGATGCTGGGTCGAGTGTAATTGTGGAGAGGAGAACCTGAATGGGAAGCGAGGAGAGGTTGGGGATAAGCGAATGGGAGATGATAAAGATGACGGGGAATGGGTATGTGAGTTCTGTTCTAGGTGGCTTCTTAGCACCTCTTCCTTAGCGATTTGTCCTTCACATTGCCGGACACATTCACTTGTCTTCCTTACCGGTTTCGCACAATGGCTTCTTCCCTTGTTTGTTATCTGTATCATATTAATAGTCATAGTTTGGTTCAGTAACATACAAAAGGATATTTCAGTGTAATGTGCAGGATAAATTGCTAAGAAAGAGGTGTTCCGGAGTCTCGAAAGTTGAATGGATAAAAAGAGCGATGATATGAGACAATGGGGAAGGAAAAATAACGGTGAGTTGGAAAAGAGTAATAAAAGGAGTTTGTGTATGGGGGAGGAGAAGGAAATAAAGTGTAGAGAACAGAGACATAGTAATGACAAATGCTCGTGGGCCCTTCGGGCCCCTCGCACTTGCTCCTGCGGAGGGCTGTCGCGTTTATGTGCTGTTGTAGTGTAACGTTGTCACTTGGATTTTTTGCAGCTAACCAGTTGATCGTGTTATTTGCAGCTTCGGGAATGGAACCCAAGCTGTCCGAACGCAAGTCCGAAATACTTTAGTTGTACCTGTGGGCAAACATTCTACCGAGATCCTATGCCGGGCGCCAGGAGCGGCGTTTTTTTGGTCAAAATGTGATCGCTTATTAAATATAGTAAAAGTTTTTCATTCATGATGGGACCAAGTTTTTTCACATCAGCGAATTTTTTGCGATTTCTGTGTCAATTCTGGTGCGATTTGAATGTGTAGTTTCGGCTGCCCCAAACACACACACACACACACACACACACACACACACACACACACACACACACACACACACACACACACACACACACACACATACACACACACACACACGGCTAGTGCTATAGTATATTAGATGAAAAAGCAGAAAGAAGATGAGGAGAGGAAGGGATGAGAGGGAGGAGAAGGAAATGAAGTGTAGAGAACAGACATACTAATGATGAAAAAGCAGAAAGCGGATGATGATGATGAGGGGATGAGATATAGGGAAATGAGGGAGACAGTAATGATAAGGAAGGAGAAGGAAGGAGATGGTGATGATAAATGACGTGTAGGGAACAGAGACGTGATGAAAAAACGGAGAGATGAGGAGGAGGGGAGGAGGCATTGGAAAAGGAGAGAAACGGGAATAATTAGAAAGGAGAGGGGAGATGATGAAGCAGATGCATGAGGAGGCAAGAGGAAAGAAAGAAAAATGAATGTAAGAAGAAAAGATGGGTTTGTAGGCTGGTTTAGATAGGGACCAGGAGCGTGGGTGTCGATTGGGGTAAAGAGTAAGATAAATGGGACCATAAAGGAAGATTAATGAAAATGTAAAGGAAGGTTAAGGGAAGTATATAGGGGTGTGGGAATAGAGGGGAATATTAATAGAAGCATATGGGAAAATTATGATGATCCCGAAGAAGATAGGTGGAAGAGGAAGTATGAAGGAAGGTAAATGAAGACATTGATAAAGATTGATGGTAGAACAAAGGGAAGTGAAGATGCAGAGGAGGATATGTGGAAATTAATGAAGATATAGAGGAAATATTTCATAAATGGATATACAGAAGAAGGCAGTTGGAAAAATACGTATGAGGGAAGCTAAATGAAGATAAAGACAAATGGAAGTATAAAAGAGAAATGAATCGAGATACAGAGGTAGATCAGTGGAAGAAGTAGTATGTAGAAGGTTTAATAAATGGAAAAAAATAATGATGTAAGGAAGACAGGTGGAAATAAAAGGAAATATAGAGGAAGATTATTAGAAGAGAAAGTATGAAGGGAGGTGAATGAAGATGTTTTTTTGCTGTTGTTGTTGCTTAACCTTTGACTGTCTGGCCGAGCAAACCCGTCGACCACAGGTAAGCAATTACTCATGTGGGGCCGTCCTACAAGTATAGTACCGTGTAGGAATCTGGTGACCCCTTGTAGTCGAACTAGGATCCTTCCCCACGGCGAGGTACAGGGACATTATGAGGTGGTTTGGCTCCTGGGTGGACGCCGCAGCTGCTTTGTTTCACCCTGATTACACAGCTCCATGACGTGTAGGCTCCTCGTCAGCGCGAATCAAAGATAGGAAGAAAGATTAATGGGTATGAAACGTAATTATATACAGAGGAAGCTAGATGGATATCATTGAGGATGTGGAGGAAGATAAGTGGAAGAGGAAGAATGAAGGAAGGTAAATTAGTGAGAAAGATTAATGGAAATATAAAAGAAGATGAAAATACGAAAGAATGTAAGTGGAAGAGGAAGTTTGAGGAAAGGTAAATAGTAGTGAGAAAGATTAATGGACGCATAATGGGAAATAAATGAAAATAGGGAGGAATATGGGTGGAAAGGGTGATTAATAAGGGAAATAAATGAAAATAGGGAGGAGGATGGGTGGAAAGGGTGATTAATAAGGGAAATAAATGAAAATAGGGAGGAGGATGGGTGGAAAGGGTGATTAATAAGGGAAATAAATGAAAATAGGGAGGAAGATGGGTGGAAAGGGTGATTAATAAGGGAAATAAATGAAAATAGGGAGGAGGATGGGTGGAAAGGGTGATTAATAAGGGAAATGAATGAAGATAGGGAGGAGGATGGGTGGAAAGGGTGATTAATAAGGGATAATGTCAGTCAGGAAGTGAGCTGGACGCCTACTCTTCAATGCTGTGGACCATCCTTCCTTAGCCTTGGGTTCCTATACCGTGCAAAGGATGATGGGGAACTGGCTGATAACTTGGGCAATGATGAGAGAGAGAGAGAGAGAGAGAGAGAGAGAGAGAGAGAGAGAGAGAGAAAGCGGCAGAGAAGACACTACCATAAATCAAAGAAAACTGGCATTTTGAGTAAAAGAACCAGTAAACAGGAGGAATTAACCCTCTCGAATCGGGAAAACTTATATATTCCATTCTACCCACCGACAGACGATTTTCCTCAACTGAAAGTGAGTGATAGGAGGCAGAGAATGGTTAGCATGACAAAGAATGATAAGGAAGGGACGGATAGATACGGGGGAATGACACAGGTGTAGAGTACGGGAGAATGAGGGAAGGGACCAGAAACGAGAGAGAGAGAGAGAGAGAGAGAGAGAGAGAGAGAGAGAGAGAGAGAGAGGATGGGGGGAGGGGGAGATCAGATGCATGTGAGGTTAGGGTGAATGAGGAGGGTGGGATGGCAGGTGGGTGAGAGGGGGCGATGAAGAACCATAATGTAAATGACACCTTCTCGCAGGGAAAGATGGAGGGTGTGGCGGGGAAAATATTCGAGACAGATGCAGAGGGTGAAGTGTGAGGCGGAAACAGAAATTCGGTGTTTTGTCTTTAGCCACCATTTACATAAGCACTGCTGGGGTAGAGGGACGCCTTCACGTGATGGCACCAATATAAACGAGCGGTTCCTCTGCCCGGTTATACAAGCGTCCCTCAACTTCCTCCTCGTTCCCGGAAAGGAAGATGGCAGGCTGCAGGACGACAACTTCAGCCTGCAGTCCACTAGGCTTATATTTCCGATGAACCTGGTGTTACAATAGACAAACATAACGAATATAGCAAAATCATTGCTACCTCTACACGATTTTTCAGCTAACAATCCCCTGAGACTAAATATGAACAACTTCTATTCCCCCCTCCTCTCTCTCTCTCTCTCTCTCTCTCTCTCTCTCTCATGGGTATAATCTAGCTGATACTCTACAATTTTATTAAGCTGATGAACGGCCTCTCTTACTGAAGTGGTTTATTAAGACTGTCTGTAAGCCCTCCAGTCAGAAATTATCCTAAACTGAAAAATTTGTCAAAAAAAAAGAAAAAAAAAATTAAAAAGACATCCCGATCTCAGTGGGCTCTAAACAATCTTCATTATCTCCAGTATATATTATTTTATTTGAGTTACATACCGGACAATTTAATTCAGAGTGAGAGATCTTTTGGGCTGGAGAACTTAAGCTGCAGAATCATATAATGCAGTATTGTCTTAGGAACACTGAATGGTTCGGGAAGTAGAGATTGTAAGAGTAAAATAACAATCCAATCTAACCTAATCTTGCCTAACCTAGACAAATGGAGAATCGTTCCTCCTTGTTTCAAAGTACCGTACTAAACGAAGCCTTTGCGACGGAACTAGAGACGAACCCTGCTTCATTTATGTTGTATGATAAAGAATAGTGAAATAAAAGACATACCCGATTATGGGCTGAACTACAGTAATATCAGAAATAGACCCTAAAACACGGAAAAAGAATTATTGCCTGTGATGAAAACTGGGGCGTTCATACCACCTCTAGCTTTGGGTCTCATTCTGTACATAGCTCAATAGTAGCCTGTTATTTGGAACCGTTGCAAACTGTGTCGATATTTCAACTCTATAAACAGCATACGAGTACAGAGGAAGTTCAGGGTGTAATATGTAAAGTAAGTTGCTAAGGAAGACGTGCTGCGAAGACTCATATTCCACTTATAAGGCCCATTAAAAAAAAAAAAAGAGTTGCACTGAAGGTTCTGCTACATTTTTCTTGCTAACTTTTGCAATAGAATCTCCCATCACAAATGTGCACTGAGTTTTGTTTTTGTTTTTTGTCATAAAGAGTAAAGTAAGCCTATTATTGACATGTTAAGAGTAGAGCAAAGTAGGAGAGAGAGAGAGAGAGAGAGAGAGAGAGAGAGAGGACGGCAAGACTATCGGAGACGTGAATTTCTCTCTCTCTCTCTCTCTCTCTCTCTCTCTCTATATATCTCTCTCTCTCTCTCTCTCTCTCTCTCTCTCTCTCTCTCTCTCTCTCTCTCTCTCTCTCTCTCTCTCTATCTATCTATCTATCTATCTATCTATTTTAGGGGGGAACAGTTGTAGTTGTAGACCCGGGATCATGTGAAACGTTAACCCGGTAGATCACAGTCTTAAACTGCTCTTCCTCTGGAGTCCACATCTTCCTTTTTCGGGGGAGAGGGAAGTCGTTGCGAGAAGTTTGCATAACCAGACAGTTGGGGCGCTCGGTAAGGCTATATTGGTGCCACCACATGAAGGCGTCCCTCTCCAGCAACAGGAGGAATGTGACAAGAGGAAACATATAATAAAATTAATGGGGACTAATCCACGAACGAAAGAGAAAGGAAAGGTTGTAATAGCATGACCTCGCGGTATGGCAAGTTCACGAAAATTAATAATGGGAGCATAAATGAACTAAGTGGATAGATGAGATTCAGAACTGAGGAAGGAAAAAACTGTTAACGAGGGAAAGGGAGAAAGGCAGGAACATAAAAGGAAAAGCGGGGTAAAAGATCAAAATTAAAATAAAAGCTACAGGAACAGGCACAAAACAGGAAGAAAGGCTAGATGATAAACACAGACAACCACACTCTTTTCATCTTAATTGACCCCGGATTTTTCCTCCTTTTGTTGCTTATTATTTTCACGTACCTCAGTGGCAAGAAAAGATAATACTGCAGTTCAACACGGTTTCCAGCGCACTTCTTCGTAACTGTCATCATATTCTAGTGTTAACCTAGAGTTCCAACTCAGCATTCAAGATGGACGGCTTACAATATATTTTAGGCCGAGTTAGAGCAAATTGAATATAGAGGAGCACTTAGTAAAGGACATAGCCGTCCACGACAGTTCAGTCACCTCTCCCCTGATTTTTGCCCTCCACTTGACAAGGTCAGAGGAGGGTGTTGTTATCACTGCGATCAATATGTATTACGTCTCATGACTGTACCTATTATGTAATAACAAAAAATGGCTGTCTAAATGAAAAAGCATGAGTCATAGATTCATCAGATCTGTTCATAACTTAATTATTACCATGGCTAAACTACTGAAATTTTTAAATTGTAATGTCTCTGTGTTATGCGGGAGGGTGGGGGATGAGGACCATTATGCTCTTGGTTAGGTGTGCAAGGAGGTGAGGGGTATGTGCTTGGTCAGGTGGAGGGTTGCAGCGGTGTAGCGTTGCCTATGTTTTCTCCAGACACAGCCATCGGTTGTGGAGTCTTCCTAACACTTCCTCCTTACCAGCCTTTACTTATTTATGTATTTATTTTTTATACAATTGGTTAATATCAATTTGTACGTCATTTACACTTAGTATATCAGTGTTAGAACGACTGATAACACCGAAGAAGATGGCAAGGTGTAATAGGCAAAATAAACAGCGTAGAAGGTGTTACGGAGCCCTCTTGACCGACGAGACCACGAACCAAAGTCATCAGTATCAACAGTTGTGGATTCACCAGCCTGAATTTCGAAGGTCATGGAGCGAGAAGCAGGAGAGATGACATAACTAGCGGATGACTGTGCGCCCACTGCTGAATACTCTTCTAGTTGTGTGTGTGTGTGTGTGTGTGTGTGTGTGTGTGTGTGTGTGTGTGTGTGTGTGTGTTTAATCACCCAGTCGTGTTATCACTTCTTTCTCTAACGTTTGTTGCAATTTTGTTCTTTTACCTTTCTTGACCTCTAATATTCTCTTCCCTGTCCTTCTCCCTCGTTAGCAGAATTTTCCTCTCAGTTCTGTCTCATATTTTCCCACTTAGTTCATGACTTTTGTGGCTGATTGTATACGTTCGCCTCGCCTGGCTGAGTTGTTATATGAAATTACCACAGCGTCCCCTGTCCTCTGAAGTATTATCACGAAACTATTATTGGTTCATCCTTCAGGTATGAGAACATTGCCACAAACCCTCATCACGATCGAACCATTCTTCTGTAATCCGGTGGAGGCAGACAGAAAGATAGACAGACTGGCAGACACAGACTCACAGAGAGACAGAAAAGATAGACTGACAGACACAGACACACAGAGAGACAGACAGACAGAAGTGAACGGATCATGAATTTGGCTCTGGTATCTTGTTTTTGTTTTATCTTGGAGGGAACAATCTTGTGGGCTTCTGGCCTTTGGTTCCTTCTTCCCTGCATTAAAAAAAAAGACATGGATGAAAGTATATTAATTGGACACACAAACAGCCAGACAGGGATGGAAATGTATTGGTTAAAGAAACAGACAGACAGACAGGGGTGAAAATATATCAGTTTTAGAAATAGACAGACGGACAGACATGGTGAAAATGCATCATTTGGACAGATAGCAAACGGCAGGGGCTGATAGACAGACAAATAGACAGACAGGGTAAAAATGTTGTGTGTCAGTTGGACAGACAAGCAGACGAACGGGCAGGGGTGAATATAGTAAAGATCTCTCGACTTCAGTTACTTAAATTTCAGGAGACTCATTATTTTTCACCTGGACAAGTTGTTAGTCTTTGATGCTAAGGGTCGTATTCTAAGAGGGTTTGGAGAATTCGTATCACCTCTTCCTTTGCGATTTATTTTGCACATCACACATCGATATCCTCTCGGACTTTTTCGATATTAAAGCGATATAAATAACACTTAAGAGTGGTGGGGTGTGATATGGAAAATAAATCGCCAAGGAAGAGGTGCTAAGAAGCCTAATATGCCATTCATAATTTGGGACTAAAGATGGGAAGAAACTGACAACTAAACCTAAATGTAGCTTATTCGGTTTGTTCTCAGTACTGGGGGATCTTGTCGTTAAGGGAAGTCTGTCTGTGTGTATAAACAGTGTCTTAGGTGGCATTTAGAGACTTTGTAGTCCCCTTTTACCACTGTATTTTCTAAGTTTATTTCCTTTTCTTCCTTCTACCTTCCAGATACTTTAAAATGATACGCCATCTCTTTATTACTTCACCAATTTGCAACAAACCTGGTACATAGGTCATTGGGTAACTGCCTCCGGACACCGTATCATTTTTTATTGTTTACCTTTTTAAAGAGGTTTATGGGGTCAGAGTCAGACCACAGAAGCACATAAATTTGGGGATCGTATGTTCTTGTATTTTCCTTTATCATGATGGCAAGTTGCACAGAAGTTTGTCATTTTATTGTAGCTGTGTGGACACGATCACGCAACCCACTGTGAATTTTGGCAATCTTTAAATAATTGAGAAGATTTTGCGTGTGGTTAGTAACGCTTTTTTTCTTAGCGATTTAGTATACTTGTTGCACCTAAATTTTTTCCTTTTTATTTCTAGTATCGACAGAGTTTGCTTCAGTAACATGCAAGATAATAAAAAGATGTAATAGACAAATGTATCCGTGCGGAGGACGCTTTACGAAATCTCCGATGCAATGAGAATATATATATATATATATATATATATATATATATATATATATATATATATATATATATGTATAAAAGACCCTGCAGCCAGTTGATTGGTAGGAATTTTCTCAGTTGAGCAAAATAGTCTCGTTAGCTTAAAAACAATGTCTGATTGCAACCACAACAGCAAAAGGTGAAGGGAGTATTCTGACGTTCTTTTGTGTTACACTGAATACTTCGTGTTTTTGCGGTTGTCTTAGCTTGCGAATTGTTGTGTGTCTTCGAAATTCCCTTTGCCGAATCTTGCATTCTTGTGAATCTTATTATGACTCAAAGATTTTTTGTGACTCCCAGACAGTGTGAGACTGACTGCATCTTGTGAGTTCTTTAGCGTTCTCGGCCTACTGATAATTTTAATTGGTTAATAATTAAATGGTTAAAAAAAATTCCAGTAACTTTTAAGGATTTGTCATATATATTTTATTCTTGCTAACACCAAAAACTTTCGTTCAGCTTAGGAGAGATCCTCCCGAGTTTGACATCATTGATTTTACTAATATTTTTATTTAGCTTATTTTAGATTATTAAATTGGTTCCTTACTACCTATTAACACGTTAAGATTATGATTATGAGAAATAATTAGAATTATGAGAAATAAATGAGAAATAATTAGTTGTGAGGGGGTTAACCCAAGTCAGCCATTATGAAGCACCACTCCTGTATCTCATTGTGAATCTAATTAAAACACATGTATGCCACCAAAGACCCACAAACGAGACAACCATCGCAGCAAACAATCTTTTTACCGGAGTTGCATGAATGGCTTATCTTATTTCACCGGCGCGAGTTATGAAAATTAAACCCTGAATCCGATTATGTTTTCCTCATTTTAGTTTTGCTCTCTCCAGACAGTTTTATTTGGCTTTGGAGAGATTATTCGAGGAAGAGAAGTTACATATAGCATCATATTTACCCCTAGGCTACTAGAAGTCTCCCCAGTGCTGAGTACAATTGTCTGGAGGTGCCAAGTAACACATTTCAATGGATTAAAGAGATTAAAGTCCCATAAAGTTTCCCACGCATCAAAAATGTGCAGCTGTGGACCGTGATATCTCTCGGCTTTCGTGTCTTCTTTGCCTAAGAATTAGGAAGCTTTTTTTAATACGAAAAATTTTATGTATCTCAGTAACCTAACCATACCGTATATTTATTGTATGGAAAAATCTGCACCATTCAGGTCACCACCCGGTCAGCATCTTGTAACTTTAAATCGCCCGCACACACACACACACACACACACAGGTAGTTGGTTAATTCGCCCCTTTGACTTCGAGGGCTCTTTACAGTCACCCAAAAGACCCCTTATGGTCATTTAGATTAGTGGTGAAAATATGATGCCCTCAAAACCGAGCGTGATTCGGCGAGCAGAGCGTCCCATCTCGTCTCTGTGATGAGTGGGATTGGATGTTTTTATGTGTGTTTAGTGTAAGCGATTGATTTAGCAGTTGATGAGTGGATATGGGAGTTTTGTCAGATGGATGGGGAATGACTCGTTTTCATTCAAGTGTGTATGTGTGTGTGTGTGTGTGTGTGTGTGTGTGTGTGTGTGTGTGTGTGTGTGTGTGTGTGTGTGTTTTAGTATTAATTCAGCGAGATGTAGTTGATCTTCTTGCTCTCGTCCCCCATTTTCTCTGTCTGTCTGTCTGTCTGTCTGTCTGTCTCTCTCTCTCTCTCTCTCTCTCTCTCTCTCTCTTATTTACGAGTTTGAATTTCCGTATGCGAATGACTGATTTAGGATGGAGAAAGGACCGCCTGACTGTGGAGGAAAAGGCGGCGTGGGAATGAATCGTTTATAGCCATTTCCTTGGGTATTAAGACGTTTGGCTTTAGGTAGATACAGTAGATAGACATGGATAGATAGCGTCTGCCTCCCTCCCTCCCCCCCTCTCTCTCTCTCAGTCTATCTTCAGCTCACTAGTACGGTATGCAAGCGAGACTCCCATTTATTACAAACCAAGAAAATCATCCGGGGTTCTCGCCACCACACCACCTGATAGTCAAATGAGGTGCTGGGTGGAAGGCAAGAACAGATTTAAACACTCTCCTTTCACAAATCATCAAACCTTCAGACTTATTGCTGTGCTGCACCTCTCTGTGGGACGTATTTATAAAGCATCTCGACCAGACCACAGGATAAAGAGGCGTCCACATCAGTTTAATACCACTATGGATCATTTTAATTTCTCTCTTTTCCACGTAAATATTCACGTATTTTAGTTGTGAAGTATTTGATAGCTATATGAGTGAAGACAAAAGCATGCAGAAACAGTTTTATAAATGGCTTGAGCTTAAAGATGTTTATAATTCACTTCTTCCCTCTCCTTCTCTTGTACTCTCCCCCCCTCCCCCGCATTTTTTTGTTTTTGTTTCACGCACACATACACACAGATCCACCTTCCATCATAGTCTCACTTATCATATGTCCCATTCACGTCCAAGTCATTCTTATTCTTTTTGTCCTTTGCTCACGCTCTCATTCTCATACTGTCTCACCCTTGCCTGACACACCCTCTCTTCATCCCCCTTTCTCTCACTGTCGTTTTTCCACTGCGCGCACGCACGCACACACACACACACACACACACACACACACACACACACACACACACACACACACACACACACACACACACACACACACACACACACACACACACACACACACACACACACACACACACACACACACACACACACACGCCTTTATTGTTCACTGTTATTCACACTGTCTTATTTTCAGTGCTGATAACCTCAGTTGCCGAAAGTACTTACAATAAAGCCTTTATTATTATTAGTTTTGATTATCATTACATTCGTGTTTCTAAATGTATGTTCTCAGATTGTTTTTCCACTTTGGAGGACCTTCTTGCTTTTGCTAGCCCATCCATAGAACTAGAAATATCATATTCCCACGCAGCCCCAGCCTCTCATTTAACCCCTATTCACTTGTAATTGTTTAGCTGGCTCGGACGCACCCCTGGTTTTATATAATCTTCCCACATCACTCTCAAATCACTAAATTACTCTCAGCCTTTAACTCCACACCTTGAATAACCTCTCTGTCAGCTTCAGATCAAGAACCCTCTCCATACTGCATAAAGCCTCCCAGAATCGTCCCTCTCATCCAAGGCAACACCATCCAGCCTCTGACCGCACGCTGAATAAAATCTCCTTCAGACACCTCTTACAACCTCCACCTAGACTAGAATTAGGCACAAAGGAGGATATATACAGTGGATGATAAACAGCCCTCTGCCCATCGTCACGAAACCCCTTCTCGTAATCTTCATACCACGAAACATGTAATACTCGTATGAAACCAAGATCCTACAACACCTTTTTACGGTTTAGGGTCATGAAATTCCCCTCATTCTCCAACCCAGTACAGCTACTTTCAGTCCTTCTTAGCACGGCAACCTCATTTAATATTTTACTGTAAACCTCACACAATTCACTTTGCTAAACTGAAATCACGAAACCCCCCCTCAGCTTCCAGCCCCACTCATCTTCTCCAATTCACCGTTCACAACCCCACTCAAAGTAAATTATATTTGGCTCCAAATAAAAAATTTTTAAAGAACGAACCATATACACATCGTCAAAATTCCCTCAACCTCCTACCCAATACAACCTCCCACAATCACACTGCTTACAACTCGATCCAAACTGATATTAACTATGTTCCCAAAGTACTAGTAAGAAACATCTATCTATCTATCTATTGCCAGGCACCATAATCCCCTAAAGGGTGGTCATTTGACACTGAGTTAGTTGTTTTACAGGGAGGGGCACCAACCCTCCACCAACCCACTTGTTGACACGTAGGGAGCACGTATGGTTTAGTTATAAGGTTACCACCCAGCGTTGTAAATGGTTTCTTGGCTTACAGGAAACCATTTGGCTTGTCACTCAATGTAAAGCCACCCGTAAAGGAAAGAAAAGGAATAAGAAGTGACAGGAAAGAAATCCCTTAGCATGTTCTCACAAACCCCTCTCAACTTTCAACCCTAAACATATAGCTTCCCTCGGTCAAATTGTTCACAACCCCACCCAAACTAATATTAATTTTCTCCCAAAGTAACAAGGTGTTACTGAATAAACCATATACACATTGTCACAAAATTAGCTGAACCTCCCACCCCATAGAATCTCCAGCTGCATGCATACAATCATTCACACCGCTCACATCCCAAACCAAACTGAAATGAATTCGCCCCAAAAGCAAAAATGTGTAATAGAACGAATCACATACACGTTGTGCCAAATTCGTTCAACGTCTATCCAAACCCATACAATCTCCAACCCCACACAACCTCCCCGAATCACACTGTTCACAGCCCCAGCCAAACGTAAATTTGTTGTAGCCAAAGGAAAAAGGGATTATAGAATGGACCATGTACAGATGAACACAAACCCCTCTCAACATCCAGCCCAATGCAGTTCTCAACCCCACACAACCTCCCCAGTCACACTGTTCACAACCCCAGTCAAACGAAAATTAGTTGTAGCCAAAAACAAAAAGGGTTTATAGAATAGACCATGTATAGATGAACACAAACCCCTCTCAACCTTCAGCCCCATGCAGTTCTCATCCCCATACCACAGCTCCCAATCACGCTGCTTACAACCCCAGCCAAACTAAAATTCATTCTAGCCAAAAGCAAAAATTGATTATAGAATGGACCATGTACAGATGATCACAAACCTTCCTCAACCTCCTGCCGCATGCATTCCTCAACCCCATACAGTTCTCAACCCCACACAACCTCCCCAATCACACTGCTCACAACCCTATCCAAGTTAAAATTAATTCGACCCTCAAGGCAAAAACGCATTATAGAATGGCCCATATACCAGCTTCCCGGATAAATATGACAACAGGGTCCTCATCTGTCGGTGCCTTGAATAAATTCCTTCGGGGCCCCTCGGAGGAGCTGGGACTGTCAGAAGTAGAGACAGTTATGCGGCCATCAAGAACCGCTGTGTTTACTAGCGTAGCCGTGGGGACGCCATAACCGATAGCGATGGGGAAAAACGGGTGCTGAAAAGGAGGGAGGGAGGGAGGAGGTGAAAAATAGGGAGGAAAGGAGGGAAGAAGGAGATGGGAGGGCGAGGGAGGAGGTGAAACATGGAGAGGAAAGGAGGGGAAAGCGAGCAAAGAGGTGCGAAAGGGAGAGAAAGGAAGGGAGATGAAGGTATGAGAGGAAGGGTGGAGGGAGAAAAGACGAACAGAGGAAGAACTGGGAACAATACAAATTAACATACTGTATATATATATATATATATATATATATATATATATACTATTATGGATTCATAGATAGATGTGTGTGTGTGTGTATAGTTATATTTTCTGTCAGTTATCATTAACTCCTGAGGCTAAGGCACTAATGGCAGTTATGGTGATAAGCGAAAGTATTTTGTAAAATTCAGATCATGGCCAAGTGCTACAGGTTATAGCTAAATGCCACCCATCTTAGCGTTGCCATCCCTTGGCGATGTGTGCTTAGGCACTTATCCACCCACGCATTAAGGACACCATTAACTTTACTGTGCTGAAGGCGAGGTTTCCCTTCTAAGTACAACAGTTAATAATTAATACCACTACCCTTAAACAAGCAGTTGAGATCTCTCAGAGGATAACAGAGGAGAGGAGTTATTATCGCGTGGGGGTAGAGTTGCAGAAACCTGTAATGTAATAAATGTATAACTTGCAAAATTGTTTAAAGGATCCGAAAGAACTCCCATGCTACCAACAAGTGTGACTGATAGACGGACCGTAGTTTGTTTCCTCAGTCAGTGATAATACCGACAATTTTTCTTGAACATTTGTATGTTATAGGTGAGTACTTTCTCCTGTATGAAACAGTTCTCTGTTGCACGCAGAGAGCTCAGTGGTGGACCTTCGTGTTGCGTACTGATGTCATGCATTTGTTAATTAATTTATTTTATTCTGTTTTTTTTTTTTCGCCTTGTGTTCTAGTGGGTTAAGGCACTCCAGCCGGGTGAGACACAACAGGGTCTACTTCCAAGGGGTAGTTGGAGTTTATTGTTCATATAATGCAACTCGGGATTTCGAATTGTCAGGTTTGCTTTAATCGTCGGGGCTAAGCCTAACCCCGGGCCCTTTCAGTTCTTACGGGGTAATAAGAGTGAATAATGGGTAGAAAGTAATGTGTTAAAAAAAAAAAATAAATAACACTACCAAGAACAACAACGGTAATGGTAATGTTAATAGTAATAATAGTGATTACTAACAACAGTAATAATAATACAAATAATAACAATATTAATAATAATGATAATGATAATAAAATAATAATGTAACAATACAGTGCATGGATGATTAAAAAAATAATAGCCAATTCCTTACAAGCCTCCACACACACAGCACAGAAACATTCCCTCCTTTATAAGCGAACACACGCGTATTACAGGCATGAAAAATCATGAAGCTAAGCCGAGATGACGTTTCTCACTTTAGCTTCTCGTAAACAATCAATTTTAATACCTAAGCCCAGTCTGCCCCGTTGCATCTATAACCTGGAGGTGCTAAAGAGGCGCAAAAACCCGATGGATACTTTATAGAGGAGCGGATCAGGCAGCATGCGAGATGGGGAGTGTGGGGCGGGGGAGGGTGTGGGGTAATTGTGGGTTGTCTTGCTGAACTGACGGCGTGGGGTAGGGGCCTATGTAGAGAGGAGGGGATGAAGGAGAAGAGGAGAGGGGTGCAAGAAGGGAGGGGATAAGAGGGAGTGAAGTAGAAGAGGGATGCAAGGAGGGAGAGGAGGTAAAAGGGAGAGAGGGAGAAGAGGAGAGGGATGCAGGAGGGGAGGGAGTAAGAGGGAGTGAGGAAGAAGAGGGGAAGAATGTAGGAGGGGAAAGAGTAAAAGGGAGTGAGGGAGAAGAGAAGAAGGATGCAAAGAGGGAGAGGGAGTGATCGAGGAGAGGAAAGCGATGCAGAATGGGAGGGAGTAAGAGGCAGTGAGGGAGAGGAGGAGAGGAAAAAAGGGAGGGGGATACAAGGAGGATGAGGGGGATGAGGGGGTAGAAGGGAGTAAGGATGAAGAGGAGAGGGATGCAAGGAGGGAGTTGGGGTAGGAGGGAGTGAGGGAGAAGAAGAGAGGGATGTAGGAGGGGAAGGGACAAGAGGGAGTGAGACAGAAGAGAAGCAGGATGCTGCAGGAAAAGGATGGATTTCTGCATGGTAGTGTGAGATGGGATTAGGGGGATGAGGACAGGGATGCAAGGAGGGAGATGGAGAGTAAGAGGAAGTGAATGAGAAGAGGCGAGGGATGCACACTTTCGGAGAGGGAGGGGATGGATTGGGAAGAGGGTTTAAGATGCGTGTCAAGGGAGTTTGAAGCAAAGAGTAAGGGAGCAGAGAGAGGACAGGGATTAATGCTTGGGAGGGGGGAGGATCTGGGGAAGGGACGTTGGAGGGGAAGAGGTGTAACGGAGGGAGGGGAGTTTAAGGAAGGGAGAGAGTTAGAATAGAGTTTGAAGAAGGAGACGTGCTATACCACACACACAGTGCCATACCACACACTCACATCTCAAACACTTACCAAACTGGCGCACTTCACACATCGTACATACCTCAGATGCTACACTGCATACTGCGCCTCTCCTGCCCTCACATCACACAACACTAAACCTAACACATACCTCATACTGCTGCATTTGCTCACAGCCACATCCGACAGTCTCCTTCAACACAGAAACTTTGCCAACACACTGTGTAAATATAAATACCGAATCACAGAATAAAGCTGAACTTAGGATGAAATTGAATATTCAGTCGGACGCATGCAAATATATCAAACGAAGGACACATGAAGTATTAGTATTAGTAGTAGTAGTAGAAGTTGTAGTTTAAACCCTAGGCTCATCTGTACATGAACCTTGTGTAACAGGAGGCTGAAATTATCCTTTCATTGCAGTTCACCGTTGACCTTTCAGGAGACAGGGACATAGTTATGTTTGTAAAACCGCGCAGCTTTACCACCTACCACCTGGAGATATTGGTGCCATTACATGAAGGTGTCTCTCTCCAGTAACTAGACATGTACTAAAAGCAATTGATAAATCGAATGGTGGTAAGAGTATAACTGTAAATGAATAGTATTAGTGTTGACTCGTACATTTACGGTCAGTGGTTACTTTATACTGCGTCGAAGCAAAGTTAAAACGAAATGTGACTAGACAAACTAATCATCGTCATTAGTTAAAGTCAAATGAACTGATATATCGGCTTCATTGCTACGGAAGCTCGAGAGTGTTGAGGAACTACTAGCATAATGTCTGAGATACACATCAGCTGTGTTTTCCCTTGTTTCATATAGAGCGCAATAAAGAGGTCATATTTTCATCATCATTAGCATCACCTTAAGTCTCACTGTTTATTTATGCGTATGATAGTTTGCATTTTTTGTTTTCCATACCATCATCATCCTCATCATCATCAATCTCATCATCATCATCATCATCATCTAAAATTGGCTGAAGGTAACAAGAATATAGTATAAGATGTAGTATCGTAGGGAAAGAGTTAAAGAAACAGCATATCTGTGATTATCCGTTGCCTCTATAATTTATGATAATTAATTCTGTGTTTTTCTTCTTTCTAGGTACGTAAGCACCCTGCCACGGAATAGTTCGTCCTTACGATGAACTGTATTCCCCTTGGCCTTGAAGACTTCGCAGCATCTTACCCTTAGCTATTTAATTTTGCATCGGACAGTTTTTCATTCTGTTATGTTATTTGTGTTTCATAATAGTGTCGTAGTTGCATCAGTAACATAAAAGAGGATTTTAATTCCCTGAATCCGATGGCCCTTGTTTTTGGTTTATTCTGCTCCGTAGCCACTTGACAAATTAACTAGATTTCGGAGAGCATCTTATTCTTAACAAGAGTGACTGACGGTAGTAAGATAATAAAAAATACGTCATCAGACAAGGGACTGAGGTGTAATGTAAAATATAACTCACTTAGGAAGTGTTACGAAGTCTCGATAGGCAAGGGAAATGCAGTTCAGTGTCGGATAGTAATGTGACGGGCAAGGATATGATCATCGCAGTTCTGGTTCACAGACTACGAAGGTAAGTCAGAGTTTTTGTAATGCCTCTCACATAATTTTAATCACGCCTTCAGGAAAAATATTTACAAAGGAATTTTGAGAAATAGTCTACATTGGAGTGATATATATATACATATATGTAATTGTGTGCGTGCGTTTACTTTGATATTGTTCCTAATCTGCAAATTATGTTCGAACGTCACAGGTGAAACAGTATTAACAATCGATCTTATGCACAAAATAAGCTTAACTTCTCCAGTCTGATTTCGTATTTTTATCCTTATTACCTACAAGCGATTTTACTCAGCTTAGGATAGAATTTTACGAATTAGATGAGGTAAGATGCAGCCAACATTAACATCTTTTATCTACCAAGGGGGTTTCTGAATCTGGATAAAATCGTCTTGTAGTAGCGAAAATAAATGAGAAATTACATCATTGGGCTGAAGGGATGAAGAACGAGTATGAATATAACCCTTGTACTTAGCGAAATTTTCAAAAGCGTTTGTGTAAGACGTCCAAGACATGTGACAGAACTTATGCGCTTCTTCCGTTCGTGTGGGTATTTTTAGAGGGACAACCTTGTTTATGTGCATAGTGGCGGGGAAGAAGTGAGGGGCAAAAAGGGAGCGGGGAAGGAAGCGGTGGGGGAGAAGGGGGAAATTGTGGGTCAGGTTTCGTTGTGTGTGTGTGTGTGTGTGTGTGTGTGTGTGTGTGTGTGAGAGAGAGAGAGAGAGAGAGAGAGAGAGAGAATTATAACAACTTTCTGTCGAATTCAGTGTTAAATCAGTCCTTGCAGTATCGCCATACTCTGCATAAATAACGCACAAAAGTATGTTAACTATCAATATCCAAAAATAAATCGCTAAGGAAGAAATGCTAGAGAGCTTCTTTACCCAAGGAGAATTCGGGTCTGTAAAGCATGAAAAAGACTCAAGGGAAGTGAAAATAAAGCAGATCCCTTGCTGCTTACGCTGAGCTGTCCCCGCAACACGTAAGAATTGGGTTGCGCAATTTTTGGGCCACCCTGTATCCTGAAGCGGTTATTTTACATCTTGCACCTTACTTTTGCGCCGTTTTTCCGTGTTTCTAATTAACATGGACACAAATTACTTCAACAACATACAAGGTGTTTATTAAGGTACGATACGGAATAGATCGCTGAGGAGGAGGTGTTAAGAAATTTCCAAAGACAACTACTGTAGATAGAGACTCTGACCGGTTCCCTGGGAGAGGTATGTCCCTTAAGTTATATCAAAGTTCAACAGGGAAATAAAATGTAAAAAGTCGGCTTGGTCCTGAAAGTAGGTAGACAGACACATCAATAGACAGAAGATACGGTATATGGATAGATTGATAAAGACGGAGAAATATAGTGCGTTTGATCTAACTTAATAGAGATCCTTAACTCCTTTCAGCTCAGTTTATGGCCACGAATAGTCAGACTGGAGTGTAGGTCTGATTATTGACCAAGTAGACTCATTCTTACCTGATGATTAAGGCCTATCAAATTCCCTGCAATCCACGGCTTAGAATTCGGGTTATGGGAGTGGCCTCGTTCCATCAGATAGTAGCAAACCGACTCTAGTTGCTACATTCTTTTTACTTTAACTTGGCCTAGGTTTTCATCCTTTTGAAGCTAATTTCACGTAGCTCAGTGACAAAAAAATGACAGTACTACAACTCTGCATACTTTCCATTGCACTTCTTCGTGACAAGCATTATATTCTAGTGCTAATGTATTTTCACGACTCAGCATTCATGATGGAGAGATGACATTATTTAAGGCCAAGTTAAAATAAAACGGGTATAGCCACCTCGGGCAATAGATCTCTTGTAAGCCAAGGAAAATAACCCGGTGGTGGCAATAATAATTAATTATAATAATAATAATCCATCCATCCATCCATCCATCATCCAATCTAATAGTGATAATAATAATAAAAATAATAATATGAATACTAATAATAGTAATAACAATACTATTACTACTACTGCTACTGCTAATATTTGAGGGTCTTAGCCGAATGAAGTAATCTGGCAGTATCAGAGATTTTTGAAGTACGTCGTGGCACTGACGGGTTAGGCTGCTAGTGCAAGATGCTTTGCTAATAGGGTTTGGATTCACAGATAAACAGACAGAAAGACAGATAGTTACAGTATCTATCAATCAGTCAGTCAGTCTGTGTGTCCATCTTGCTAGCAGTCATTCAGTCTGTCTCAGTCTATCTGTCTATACGAGAATGTGGAGAGAGAGAGAGAGAGAGAGAGAGAGAGAGAGAGAGAGGAAAGGGGGAGGGAATGAAAGGGGCGGTATTTGAGGAATAGGAATGAAAGTCAAGAGAGGAGAGGCGTGATAGGGAGGGGGGTATGGTGATGGCATGAAGGCAGGGGGGTGGAATTAATGATGCAAGGGAGAATTACAACCGTGCATTCAAGCCCCATCTCTACTCATCAGCAGACGGAACCATTAAAACCCATTAAACTCTCCCATTCAGTGGCAAAAATCTCTGCCCCATTTGGCTTAATATGAGGGCACCATTGCTTTGTATCTTCTCAAATGACTCAGAAATAATGGACGGCCCGACCATAAAAGCTATCTCCCTGGCTGTAACATCCCACTTCACTATCTCCCTCCCTCGTCTTGCTCTAACTCTCCCTCTTTCCCTCTCTCTAACTGCTCACACGCGCACCACGAATTCCTGTTTTTACCCCAAACTTCAAGAACCGGGTGCACGGGCGGCTGCAAGCGTACGAATCGTGAATATTAATCAAGCCTAACATACAGTCGTGTAAATCTCGTGTGTGGCAGGGAAAAGCAGGTGTGTGAGAGAGCGGGGGCAGGTGCTGGTGGTGGTAGTGGTGGTGGTAATGTTGGCTGTGATAGTGGTAGATGTGGTGATGCGATGATGGTAATGTTGGCTGTGATAGTGGTAGGTGTGGCGATAGGATGGTGGTGGTGGTGGTAATGTTGGTTGTGATGGTGGTAGACATGATGTTGGAGATGGTGGTTGTAGCTAGGATGGTGATGGTGATATTGTTGGGTGTGATAGTTGTAAATGTGGTGATGAGGTGATGGCAGTTGAGATGGTGAAGGGAATAGTGGTGGTGGTAATGTTGGTTGTGGTAGTGGTAGGTGTGATGATGGAATTGTGCTACCGGTGACGGTAGTGGTAATGTTTATTGTCAATGTAGTAAATGTGGTGATGGTGGTGGTGGTGGTGGTGATAATTTTAGTTGTGGTGGTGGTAGGAAGATGTGATGATTATGAAGTGATGGCGGAAGATGTAGTGGCAGTGTTGATTGTGACGGGGGCAAGTGTGGTGATCATGAGGTGGTGGTGGTAGTGGTGATGGTGGTGGTAATGTTGGTTGTGGTAGTGATAAATGTGGTGATAGGATGGTGGTAGGGATGGTGATAGTGGTGGTAGTGTTGGTTATGTTGGCTGAGATAGTGGCAAATTTATGTGGTGATGGCAGTGGTGGTATTGTTGGTTATGATAAGGGTAGACGTAAGCAGGGATGGTGGTAGTGGTGGTGGTAGCGTTTGTTGTGGTAGTGGCGTAGGTAGATGTGTTGATTAGTACGGGAGATATTTATTGTTTTTCCTCCATAGGGATGATGGTTGTGGTGACTTTGGTAATACTGACTGCGATAGTTGTAGGTTCAGTAGATATGATGATGGTTAATACGGATAATACTTATGCTATTTCTCTATATTTATGGATCTAGGTAGTTAAGCAGTGGGATCAGAAGTATTATATTATTTTTGGATGTTGTGGTGATGGTGGTGATAACAGTGGCTGTGATGGTGGTTGGTGGATGTGCTGATAATGGCTGATACGTATGGTACTTAATATTTTTCTCTCTATTTGCAGTGGATCATTATATTGTGTTGTATATTAGGATGGATAATGATAGCCGAATAGGTGGTAAAGATGCGTGTGATAGTAAGTTGGGTATGGTGGTGATGGTTGATATGAGTGATGTTTTAGTTTTTATATTCGTCGAGGGTCTTTGTACCTGAAAATCTTGATACAGAGTGCCACCATTGATAACGTGGTGATAGTAGTTGCACTGAGAACTGATATTTTAGTGGTCTTTTTGGCTGTGACAGAAGTAGGTGGCTGTGTTGACTTTGATAAGGAGGATACTTACTAATACTCTTTAACGATATGTTTGGAGAATCTTGCCGTTTGGTACAAGTTCCCGATACTCGTCGGTTGAGGAAGTTCCCTAACACCTTATTTTAAGCCTATTATTTTGTTTATTACACCGTACTCTCCTTTTCTGTTACGTAATAATATCGACATACTCCGCATAAATAACGTGCAAAGGGATATTAACCAGCCTTATCCAAAAATAAATCAATGAAAATGCTAGCCCTAGAAATGATAACGACAGTGATATACTCTAGATGAATGTGATAACTGACTAGGTGGTAATTTTGGAGATGATAGTCGTTGCTACATTCTTTTTACTTTGACTTGACCTAAAATTGTTATCTGTTTTGAATGGAGCGGCTACAGTAGATTAACAGTAGAATATGGAGTCAGTCACAGAAAGATGCTATATAAATGATGTTAAGCCGTCTAATTGCTTTTATCTCTCACTGAGCTATGTGAAATAAGATACAGTAGGACAGAAATCTGAGGGTCAGGTCAAGGTGAACAAACTGTAGGGTGTATGTGTGTGTGTGTGTGTGTGTGTGTGTGTGTGTGTGTGTGTGTGTGTGTGTGTGATAGAAATGGGTGGGTGTTTTTATCACTGATACGGATGAGACTTAATATTATTCTTTAATTGTATGTCTTGAAGAACCTCGACATTGGTTACCACAACTGATAACGGCAATGATACTGATGAATGTGATAGGGGACTAGGTAAAAATTATAGATATGATAGTGGTAGATGGCTGCGACGCTTGATATGGGTGAGAGTTGTAATTTTCCACTATTGGTGGTCTTGGTACTCCTCTCCCCCCCAAAAAAAAAAAAAAAAAAAAAATAGTATTTGGTTACGTAAAGCACACAATATTTTGAAACGTGGACGAAACGATGTGTTAGTATAAATATTATTCTTAGTAATTATTAGTAGTCAACGCACACACACACACACACACACACACACACACACACACACAAAACAAAGGGTGTTACATCATTTGAGGTACCAATGTGATAGATCCATCAGTGTCTAAGGAATCTCTGGCTTATTTCCTTAACCATTAAATCGAAGTGGCTTGATAATTTTTCTAAAGGATGTCCTTCAGTTCTCTAGCGGTACTGGTGGGTGTGATGTACCCATTTTACTTTACATGGGCTTAAAATTGCCGTCTCTCCATCTTGAATGCTGAGTTGTAATACTAGGTTAGCATTATGAAACGCTGCTGATCACGAAGAAGTTTTATGATGCGGTGACTTGGGTGGTAGTTATTAATATATGCATTACCTTTACGTTTGTGGAGAAAAAGATGGTGAAGTATGGTGCGAGGGTGTGTAAGGGAGGATGGTGTGTCGTAGGAAGAGGGGTGTTTGCCGAGTCTTGTTTTCGAGGCCACCTCACTGGATGCAGCGTCAGCCCATTGATAGACAGACAGGTACAGTAGATAGATAGATAGGTACAGTAAATAGATAATGAAGGGAGATCGCAGTACTAGAATTGGCAGTGGTAGTGATTTATGTTGGTTTTGATGGTGGTAGCAGTTATGATGGTGCTGTGGTAAATGTGGCAGTCATATTAAAAAAAAAAAGTATGTTCTTGTCAGATCTTAATACAAGTCAGTGATGGTAGCGATTTTGTTGGTTACGATAGCTGAGATGATGGTCGTAATGTTGGTTGTGACAGGGCCAGGTTAATTGGCGATAGATATGGATGCTGCAATGTTTCTCTAATCGTTTAAGGAAGATTTTGGTACTGGAGGTGATAGTGATAGAATGGATATGACAGAATGGTTATGTTGTAATAATGGATGAAGTAGTATTAACTCCTTCAATAAGATGACGTCCTTAAAAAATAGTTCTTGCTACCTCCAGACTGTTTGATTGTGAAGGAGTCAGTAAAGGCTATAACTAACCCTTGCAGTTTTAAAAGTCATTCCGGAGTTGATTTGAAAATAATCTGATAGCAGCAAGAACAAAAATAAGAATAACTGTCTCCCACTGAAGAGGTTAAATGATGATAGTTTTGCAGTTACAGTTCATTCCCTGATACGAGTGATGCTTCTGGTATTATTCTCTTTGACTGTATATATGTATGTTGAGGTTCTTTGGTAGTAGGATTCAATAGTGCCAGTGATGAATAGGTTTGATAATAAAGTTAATGGGAAGAATGTGAGAGAAAACACAGGTGATATAGAGGTGTGTGCTTTGTTTCCGACTAGTTTCGCGCATGGCTTCTTCAAGGCTACTTAAAGCTTATGGTAAAGACAATCCCTTCCAAAGAAATCGAACAAAGGAAAGCCAAAGTCAAGATCAGCTCAAAATTCCTGGACATGTTACTAATGGTTTATGTGAATGAGGCATGATATCAGAATGATCGGTCCGGTAGATGGGGTGATTACTGGCAATGATGGTTATGATAATGGTGGCAGTAATAATCTTAATAAGAACGCGGTTCTGTGCGTAACTTCCTTATTTTATTGATTTTAAGACGCTGTCCCTTGGGGGGAAAAAAAAAAAAAGCCTGACTCAAGATAAGTTCAGTTTGAGACATTGCTGAGGATCTAGAACGACTGAGTGCAAGAAGGGACAATTCTCTAGGTAACTTTTTTTTTTCAAGACAAGCAAAAGATGATACTGAGCCTCTTACAAATTTAGGTTTTGACTGCATGCATGTAAGAGGAATGCAACAGACACCTTCTTCAAGTAGTACAGAGACTGGTGCTTTTAACATTGAAAAGTTATGCCAGTTTACATTATATTTTATGGACCGCCTCAGTACTAGCATTTTTTAACACTGGCCCCTTCTTGCATCACCAGGAAAATTCTGCTATCAAAGTGGCGGGTGTAGGTGATGGCGGTCTTATATATAATTTTCCTTTATTGTTTATGGCCAGTGGTTTTTGCAGATAAATGCTAGAATGGAAACTGGAGTATTTAGCAAGTATGAGATGATTGCAGCTAAAATGGTATTGATGGTGGTAGTGACGGTGATATATATGATGGCGATCGTACATATTATCATTCCTTTTATTGTTTATGACCGTAGGTTTTTGAAAATGGCTGCTAGAATTTTGCTAGAATGGGAGCTGATGCCTCAGTAAGTGTTAGATGATTGTGGCTATGATGGTTGTGACGGTGGCAGGAACGGCGATGTAGGTGATGGCGGTCCTATTAATCATTCTGCTTTATTGTTTATTACCAGAGTTTTTCGCTAAAGGATACCATACTCCGCGCTAGCCAAATTATCCGCAGATTCACACCTTCTTCTAAAAATCACCTGTAATTGGCTAAGGTAATTTTCCTCCTGTTGGGAAAGTGGTGACCTGTGCTTCAGTATGCTCGTATGTATTCGTAAATTTCACACTGGCCTTCCATAAGTCTAAGGTAATGGCTGAGAGGACAAGCTGGCTAGCGTGGAGTATGCTGTTAGAATAAGAAGAGGCGATGTTGGTAAATCAGACGATAGTGGTTGTTACAGTGGTGGCAGATGAGACGATAGTGGTTGTTACAGTGGTTGTAGATGAGACGATAGTGGTTGTTATAGTGGTGGTAGATGGGACGATAGTGGTTCTTGTAGTGGTGGTAGATGGGACGATAGTGGTTGTTATAGTGGTGGTAAAAGGGACGCTAGTGGTTTTTATAGTGGTGGTAGATGGGACGATTGTAGTTGTTATATTGGTGGTGGCGACGATATCAGTCTGGTAGCTCCCATATACATATATAAATAATTGCCTTTTATCATTCATTGCTTGAGACTTTGGAGGAGTGGATATTAAAATGGAAGCTGGTGCCTTTAGCAAATATTAGATAATTGTGGCTATGATGGTTGCGATAGTGGGAGCAACGGTGATAATAATGAGATGGCGCTTGACTGTATATATAATTTTCCTTTATGGTCTGTGGCTAGATTTTTTTTACAAGATCAGTGCCAGAGTCAAAACAGGCGAATCCAGTAAGTATTGAATTGGTGATGATGATGATGATGATGATAATGATGATGGTTGTGACAGCGGTAGGAACGGTGATGTAAACAATAAGGGTCCTATACATCATTTCCTTTTATGGCTTGGGGTTTTGCAAGCGGTTCCTCGAGTCAAAGCTGGTGAAGTCGATAGATGAGATGATAATGGTTGTTGCAGTGGTAGCAGCGATTGTATCAGTGTATGCCCGTATACCTATATAAATAATTGCCTTTTTGTTCTTTACTGCCAGAGATTTTGGGAAAGGAAACAGGAATGAAAGTGGGTGGATTTAGTGACTATTGAGATCTGGCCGTGATAGCAGAAGCAATGGTATAAGTGATGGTGGTTGTTTTTACTAATATCTTCGGCTAAAACTGTCATGTCTCCATCTTGAATGCCGAGTTGCGACATTAGATTAACAAAAGAATATGAAAGATTTGTTGTGGAAGGGGTGTAGAGCCGTAGCATTGTCTGTTTCTGCCACTGAACTACGTGAAGAAGCTACAAAAGGACGGAAATCTGGGCCAAGTAAAGGTGAAGGAGCTATAGAGTGTATAATTTCCATTTATCTGCTAGTGATAATAGATTCTGTGTATGAATCGTAATGTCAAAGCTTGTGCATAATGACAGATATGATGATGGCTTTGGTGGTTGCTCTGATGTAACGAGTTATTATTATTATTATTATTATTATTATTATTATTATCATCATTATTATTATTATTATTATTATTATTATTATTATTATTATTATTATTTATATTACTGTTATTATTATTATTATTATTATTATTATTATTATTATTACTGTTGATTTTTTGCGATAGAAGACCCAGATTTTTGTCCCTTTGCTTCTTATTTTACGTAATGTCTGTCGCTGTTCTCCAGCTTTACAATATGTTCGTAACTGTGAGTAGTATCTTATTCTTTTCTTAATCTTTTTGTAACATATCAGATACTGGATGGAGAGACGGCACTTTTAAGCCAAGCTAAAGTGAAAGGAATATATTTGTTGTTGGCTGTGTTGTGTGATGAGCTACCTATGAGATGTCTCCTCGAAGCAGAATGGGTGGGATAGTTCTCACCCCTTTACTTTGTGGAGATTTTCGTCTTTTCATACGTAGCTTATATTTCGCAACTCGATGGCAGTTTACATATAATCGCCTGGAGATTGCAGGAAGTGTAAAAAGGACGCCACCATATTGAAGTTATAAGGGACACAGAAGAGAATAGTATAAGTGAAACAGGCGAAACAAATCGCCACGGAAAATGTGCTTGAAAGCCTTTTTGAAAATTCGACTATGACAGGGGAAAAGAGAATACAGCCAAGTTAAGAGAATTTCCGGATCCGTTCAACTGACCACTTCAGTTCAGTTCTAATTTATTCTTCTGCCACCAGACGATTTTATTCAGCTTCATCTCGTGTTGCAAGGGTTTATTAAGGCTCCATGTGACCCCTACAGTTTGAAAAGCCTACCCTAAACTGGAAAATAAAATCGTCTCGAGATGAACAGAAGGAAAAAAATCGTCAGATGAAAAAAATACAACAAATATCTGGGATCATTGATTTAACCCCTTCCATACGAGGATTTACTTTTAAGTTAACCAATATCCTCTCGACAACAAGACCAAGAAAGACGTCATCGTACTAAAAAGGTTTCTGGAAAAAGTGATAAAGTATTCAACACTTATTTCTGTAATTACGTTTGGGAGGTTTGAGTGGTGAGTGAATGGATGAATTGGCCATTTTATTAGGGCAGTGGGTTCCAAGCTTTCCATCATAATGACCCTCTAACATCCAAATATTCTGATAGCTGCCTCCACTCCCATCTGTGACGCTGCAAGGTCGAGCTCGGTAACGAAGAAAAGAGCATCGCAGTCCTCACTTTATGTTTATTTTTATCACCTGTGCAACGGTGGTAAAAGGGTTGATTGCTCATTTTTTTTTTCAGACTGGGTTTTCGTTTGAAGTCCCTTTAAAATATTTTTCCCTTTTTCTTTCAGTACGTTTAGCTTAATGAAATTATACACCTGCCAGAAATAATGTGAAAACACTTAAATATTTTTTTAATTAGTGGCTAAAAGATTATACCACAAAGGACGGTGAGGACAAATAATATTATACCTACCAATATGCTGAGCGTAACAAAACGACTGAAAGCGTTTTGTGTTCTCGTGATGACCGCACATGTTCAGATGCTGTGCAGAAACCTTAACTTATGATTTGTATTTTCTTATCGTCTTCGTTGGTTTATTTACACATTGCAAAAACTATAAAATATTTCCTAAAGAGGGTTAAGTTCAGTAATTATAAGAGGTAATTGTGAATGCTACTCTCAGATCGTTCTCAGCAAAAAACACGAACTTTTTTTAATAGCCTTTTTTTTTTATAACTTATACCGTGAGGCTGCACCTCCTTTGCCCCTAGTACGCTCCCCACAATTCAGGAAAGGAGTGTGTTAAAGTATTCTGATGATAGTTTTTCTGTTTTAGGTTTTCAAATGATGATGATGATGATGATGATGATGATGATGGTGGTGATGATGATGACAACGACACTGATTATGATGACGACACTGATTTACTGTTGATGATGATGACGATGACATTGGCGATGATGAGAATAAAGATGATATTTTCTAGATATAGGTTTCCAGTCGACTATTAAGAGAGTAAAGATAAACCAGGAATTTATGTCGATATGTATATAGCCCACATGCCAGTGACTATTTGCGGTTTCCATCAGCAGAGTAAAATTGTCTAGCCTTCACTGTAATAAAATAGCTAAAGGTGCCCGCGCATTGACAGGATTATGATAATGAGACAGTGTGGCGGAGAGTGATGTGGCTGTATGGCAGTGAGGCGTGTGATCAGTAGTATATTGGTTGTACAGTCGTTTAGGAAGGCGCTTTTATTTGTGCCTTTGGAAGTGAATAGAATGGTGAGGGTGATTTTGGAGAGGGTGAGAATGGTGAGGGTGATTTTGGAGAGAGTGAGAATGGTGAGGGTGATTTTGGAGAGGGTGATATTAACTTTGGTATCTTGAGAATACAGTAATATTTTTTGGGGTAAGATTCTCTCTCTCTCTCTCTCTCTCTCTCTCTCTCACTTGCTGTGGCTCTGTGTTCTCTGGGTCGTATTCTCGTAAGCTTAGATGGCTTTGTAACACCCATTTCTTACCAGTTTATTTCCGCATGCCGAGTGTTTATATCCTCTTTACCGTTATTTATGCAGTGTCGATCTTGGAAGTAAGTAGCATACAAGAAGATATGAAGATGTAATATGTAAAATAAATTGACAAGGAAAAGGTCCTTAAAATCCTCCTTAGCCGACGGGAATAAGGACCTTGATCTGTACGGAAAAAAAAAAAAAAAAAAAAGACAGATTTTAAGATGTTTCGTTGGAAGATTTGGGTAAATGTTTGGCCAAGCGACATGAAATTGTTGTATCACAGTTTGTCAGGTCCTGAGATAGCTTAGGCCCATTTATTTACAACCCTTAAGGGGGAAAAAATTGTCTCGTTCAGCGGGAGACGTCTGCCACAAATTCCCTAGCCATTATCTGTAGTGCAACGTGAATGATCTGTGAATTAATTACTAAATTCTACATTATTACACCATTTCGAAATTTTGTTAGTCTCCTCCAAGTCTGCGCAAATACATAAATAAATGAATAAATAAGTTAACATTCTTCGTGTGTGCTCTTCTTCTGTCTAAGTCTCTTAAATGTCACCGTTCGCTATACCTTCTGTATTGAGTAGGAAACCTGGAATGCAATGTTTAGATATTTTTTGTCAGCCTTTCTTTATACTGTCTCCATGTAGCTTAAGTTTATCGATCTATGCATTATTTGTGTTCACCTTTCTCTGTACTCTTTCCATGTACATAGCTCAAGTTTATTGTGGTGGTGGCAGGAGTGTATCAAAGAGAACACGTAAGCAAAGGGGCCCGTAGAAAAGCACAATAAACTGTATCACACCGACAGGCATGGATGTCACTGAATTATTGTAAAAGATCGATGTTAAAGATACAGTAATATTAATAGCGTAAAAAGCCACAGCCAAGGTATAAGAGCGTCCATAGCTTTCAGTGAAGTATGAAGCGCTTATAATTATCGAGTTGTTGTTGTTGGTGTTGTTGCGTCCCCAGGTTCATTTGGACATGAACCCAGTGGACTGAAGAAGCCAGCCGCTTCAACCGGTCGCTCCCAGAAATCGTTTGTTGAGATTATGTTGAAGGGCTGTGTAATGATTGTGTGGCGAGTAGATATAATTACAGCACAACGAAGGAATATAATTACAGCCTTTCGATCAATATTCTTAATTACATCACGTGTTTGCGAGAAGGAGGAGGAGTAGGGTGTGTTGTTCGCGCCATCCTCACTTTGCCGGTATATATTCTGTCATTCTTTTTAACACTTATTATTTTCACATTCTCTCCAGGTCAACACCTCTGTCATTATATTATTTTCCCTTCATTCTACAAATTCCACATTCCTCCTTGCACCCTCACGTCTTCCTCATTCATTATTCTTTGTTCACTGTGCAACCACCAAAATGCTGCCATCATTCTTCAGGTTCACAGGCGTCCTTTGTCGTCTCTTCTAACAACTTAAAACGTTTTCCATAATTTTCCCTCATTCTCTCTGCTCCCATTCTGCCTCTGGGTAGCCGTTTATCTCTCTCTCTCTCTCTCTCTCTCTCTCTCTCTCTCTCTCTCTCTCTCTCATTCCATTACCCTCTTTATCTACATTTTTATCATGTCCTCATCCTCCCTATTACCTTAACGCTAGAGTTGCCTCGATCAAGTACTACGCACCCTTCCCAGCATTGTGTCCATGTCTGTGCACCCTTTATCACTCTTTCCCCATCTGTACACTTTTTTACATTCTTTTCTCACCTCTACCCAGTCATTATCACCTTCCACCACCGTTCACTCATTCTGATTCTTTCCTCATATTTGTCGCCCTCTTCTCAGCATTCTGTCCCCATGTCTGCACACTCTTTATCATTCTTTCCACCTCTGTGCACATTTTCTCATTCTTTTCTCACCTTTATCCAGTCATCAGCACCCTCTACCATTGCTCACTCTTTCCCATTCTTTCCTCACATTTGCCTCTCACATTTGTTAAGTCATCGTCATCCTCCACCACTCACTCCTTCTTATTCTTCTCTCACAGTTGTCCAATCGTCATTACCTCCCGCTCCCCACCTCCAGACACTGTTTCTCATTCTCACATTACATATACGAATACTTGTTACTCTCTCTTCCTCTGTTCTGTCATTCCTTCTACTTCCCGAACACTTCTATACAAGTCTCTTCACCTAGGTTTCTCCACACTTCGTAAGCCTTTCTCTACCTCGACTCATTCCCTATCACTTTCCCTTCATCTATACATTTTTTTTTTAAATATTCTCTCCTTTCAACTCTCCCAGTACCCCAATATTTCTCCTCTCCGTGTATTTCTATGGATTCTTCATCATTCTGTTTTCACCTCTACCAAGTCCTGTATTACCCTCACTCTAAGCACTGTTCCTCAGTATTCAGCTCAAACCAGTATTTATGATTCATTTTCGTACATTCTTTTCATCATTCTGTCTTCGCCTGTTCCAATTATGTATCATTTTCCTCACTATTTGCTTTCACTCATTATTCTCTCTCCTAGTTCCTAATACTCATATACAGTCTGTTCTGTGTGTGTGTGTGTGTGTGTGTGTGTGTGTGTGTACGCGCGCTCGCACTCTTTAATCATCGCCTCTACCTCCCAAACCCCTAAGCAAGCCTCCCCTCACAGCATTCTCTCTCTCTCCAACCTCCTCCTCCTCTTCTAAAGCTCCCGTCAGCATGCAAATATAATACCGCCCATTCCTCCTCCTTGATTCTAACTCTTAGCCACATCACTCCCATGCTTTCCGCACCTATAAATCTATCTTTTTTATCGCTCTCTAAACCCGGCACATCTTGGCGCTCGAGTGCGATTTTGGGGTAAACAGGGAGGGGAGGGTTGAGTAAGAGCGAGTCTCGGGAGATACGGCGGGTGACAAGCTGGGGCCCACCTGATAATTAATGGCGGGTAGGTAAACAAGATCTCAGGGACCTTTAACTCTGGGGCTTACATTTATAAACCTGCCTACGCTTAAGCTGTGTGTAAGACTGATAATATATACGTTCATACAGCTACCAGGCATTAAACAGTCAGATCAGAGTTAGGCCAATATTAAAGTGATAAATACGAAAAACAACACGCACTTGGGTAATAGTCAACTGATATGGTCGCCTGTTTGTTGTTGATATTGGGTGGTTCTCTGTGAATTAAACTGGGGATTGTGGGCTGGTGTGAGTGGCGTCAGCGCTGATAGTTCAGAAAGAGGCAGGAAGGGAGGAAGATAGATGATAACGAGAGGAGAAAGCCGGCAAATGAAGATGAAACAGGCAACACGTGTGGCAGGTGTGAAAACAGAGAGATATGTAATCTGTCGTATTGCACAAAGCATCAAGAACAGGGAAAGAAACGATGACAGATGGAAAGGTATGGAAACTTGCTCATTGCACTAAACAGCAAGAATAAGAGAAGAATGAAACAATGATAGATGGAGAGTAATATAGTTGGAGAGAGATATATATTATAAACATCCTGATTGCACAAAACAGCAAGAACAGAAGGAAAGATATGTAAACCTGCTCATTGCCCAAAGCAGCAAAAAAAGTGGAGAAACGATGACAGGGGGACAGATACGAAAACTTTATAATTGCAGAAAGCAGCAAGAACGGAGGGAAAGATATGCTAACTTGCTTATTGTACAGGACAGCAAATACAGGGGAAGAAACGACCACAGAGGGAGTGAGTACGTAAATTTCCTCACTACAGAAAGCAGAAGAAGCGATGACAGTCCGAGAATAAGGAAGCGTCCAGACATTACTAGTGACTGTTGAAGTAAAATGCAGAAAACGCACACACACACACACACACATGCAGAAAACGCACACACACACACACACACACATGCAGAAAACGCACACACACACACACACACACACACACACACACACACACACACACACACACACACACACACACACACACACACACACACACACACACACACACACACACAAAATCATCCCACCGTGTTATTAGAATACACTAAGACAGTCCGACGATGTTTTGTAGCTTTCCCCTCCGTTTTCTACGTGGCATAGGAAGCTTCGTAACAACTCTTCCATAGCGATTTATTTTACATTGGAGCAATCTCTAGCAAGTTACTGATATCGTTTTAATGCTGACATAGTTTGCATAACACGTACAAGAGAATAATAGCGTGTAATGTGCTCAGTAAAATCGCTAAGGAGAAATGCCAAGAAACCACTTTGAATACGATCTTTCGAGTTTGCTGAGTTCTTTCAATCCTCTGTCTCTTGATACATTTTATTTTTCTTAGTACCAGATGCTTTTGTTTACATGAGGAAAGACTTGCTGGAACGAGGAGGTTAGCTGTGGCCTTCATTAACCTCTAGACACCCAGGCGTCTCCCCTAAAATGAAATAATTTCGTCTGTAACCTAATATTCTAGAATTAGGTGAGAAATGCATCGTCGGACTGGTAGTTAACTCCTTCAGTGCGATTATGTCTTTTTCAGTTTTATTCCTGTTTCTAGATGATAGTATTGATTTTATGAGAGCCCGCTAGTAGTGAGGGAGCCATTGAAGGTTATATCCCAGTTCCTCTTGATCGAAGTCTCTTATGAGGTATTTAATTTTCTCAGAATCATACGAATGAAATAGATTGTCACTGGATTCAAGGAGTTGTCTTCAGTACAGTGACTTACTCTGAACTTCTTTGTTTCTATGATACATTTGTCTTGGTGATATCGACACAGATTGCTTAAATAATATATTTTTTCCGGACAGTATATTGTTTGACTTTTAATTCCAGCAGTTATGAAACTTTTGGACAATATCATAAAGGAGTGCAAAGGAAAGCAGACAGTGACAGACCTATCGTCCTTTCCAGGCTGCTTTTTGTAGGGCAGGCTATAACAAACATAACCAGTCAATGAATCGAAGACAGAGATAGAGAAGAAAGACGACTCTCCCACAGTCTCCTCCAGCCGAAGCCAGCAGGAAATGAGGGAAAAAAAAAAAAAGTGGAAGGATCACCATGCAGTAGAGAAAAACTGTCACTGAAATTTCATAGTAAAGGTTGATTGGAAAACTATATTCTGCACTAACCTAATCTTTAAACGAAAGGTGCTAGTAACTACTTAACGTTGTTTCGCTGTTGCCGGATTCCCTATGATCTGAATGAGAGGAAATAATAGTTAGTCAGATACCTTCATTATTTTCAGCCATGACGTGATTCACTGGATATTTGGAGCTACATATTTATCAAAGCGATTCTTGAATATTATTCCGATACCACAGTTTACTTCATAACTAGGGAGTTTGTTCTGTTTATTTACAACTTTGTTAAGGATGATGTGCATTGTTAATGTGATTAGTAACATTGGCCAATAATTCTATAACCATTGCTTCTTGCGTCATTCTATCAGTCTAATGTGAAGTACTTTTTAACTGCCATATTACCATACTAAAAACAAATATTATATGAGTGTACATAAATCAAATTCCCTCGCAGACCGCGCTTTCTAAGTCAGTTTGACTTAACTCTTCGTAATGTTCCTCGTATGGTTTGTTCCTCAATCGTGGCATCATTTTTGCCACTCTCGTTGCAAAACATTACCATGGGCCTGACCGGGATTTGAACCCGGGACCTCTCGCACCCTAAGCGAGAATCATACCCCTAGACCATCAGGCCGGTACTCATTGGGAGCTTAACTGGGCTCTGAAGAACCTATCACTAGGTTCAAAACTCATGGTTCATTCTCAGGTTATTACGGTAAGGATATGGATCAGTATTAATGTCCACATTTGTACCACGGAATAGTAACGTGGCACATGCAAAAATAAACCGGTAAGGCTGAGGTGTTAGGGAGCCTCTTTAGCTGACTAGAATACGGGTCATGGTCTAACCAGGTGGAACTGTTAAACCATCCGACAAGGGGGTGCTGGAGAGGGACGCCTTCATGTGGTGTCACCGGTAAGACCAGACGGCTCGACTGCCTGGTTATATAAACGTCCCTCAGCTACTTCCCTCTCCTGAAAAAGGATGGTGGTGGACTGGGGGAGGAGGGTTGCTTAGCCTCTAGTCCATTTGATTCACGTTTCAGATGTACACCTGTAGGTCCACAAAACGCCACCACCAACAACAACAACAAGAAGAAGAACAAGAACAACAACAACAACAATACTAACAACAGCAACAAGTTCTTGGGTGGACCTATCCAGTGTTTTTACCGTCGATTCCCTGTCACAGTTTTATTTCTCCAGGAAGAACTAGTGACATGGGAAACTTTACATTCCCCTTACCTCGTCTTTTCTGCAAGAAATAGTGATATAAACCTACAACAATTTTCCTCTCATAACAAAAGACATGGGTAGATTCTTTCCTCTCCATTTCCTACCCGGGAAAAACAAGTCACAGTTACGACGGAGTATTCATCCCATGATTGTGAATCCGGGTCCAGTTAAATCAGAGCAGATAATGGGAGTATACGGGGTGTTCCGTGAAACGTGTGCCAAGCATCATTAGGCTATTTTGTGGGCTAATTTTGAGTTATAATTGCTCTATCAACATGGTTCTGATTCTCAAGAGTTGTAGAGCAACAATTACTGAAGACCTTATGGGTGAGAATGGTGTCCCTCATAAGGCGCCCATGTCATCAGTAATTTGTGGCTCCGCAACGACTAAGCATTGGACTTCTTGTTATATAGCATCTGTTATAAAAGATTCGCCCACGTATCACCTCCTGAAGGCTGGCACACGTTTCATGAGACACTCTGTATATGCGGAATAAATCGCTACGGACGAGGTGTTGCGAAGCCTCCCGTGCAACGCAAAATATGGCCCATACTCTCGTCAGATTGGGGGTTCAGTGTCACCTGTTCCTTACCGGTTTAAGTCTTTCAGGTTAATATATTTTTGTGGGTAAATTATGCGGCTTTTGGCAACATGAAGGTGGTGGAGAGGGGCGCCTTCATGTGGTGGTATTGATTTAACCGACCGGCTCCACTGCCCGGTTACACAAACATCATTCAGTCATCTCTTTATCCCTTCAAGGAGGATGGTGGACTGCAAGAGGAGGGAAACTTACGCCTGCACTCCAGGGGGTTTTCGTCTTAGATGAGTTTGAGGTCACAGCAAGAAGTATGTAAAAGAACCGGATAACACACACACACACACACACACACACACACACACACACACACACACACACACACAATTTAATATGGGTGTTATATCCGAAATAAAATGGTTAAGGAAGCGATACTAGAAGACCTTCTAAGTTATCGAGGTAACGGTGAGTCTGTCCAGTAACTAAATGAACAGATAACACGGAAATCTGTGCTTGAAAAGTAGCCGGGTAGCGGCGTGATTTGTCACCTGGAGGGCCCGGGGGGGGGGGGAGTTCAGTTCCTGGGAGGTGTTGTTGAGAAATGAGTACTGATTTTTGTCGATTTTCTTTCATCTGACGGACCTGGCCCACTCTCAGAGCTTGAATATTTAGATGTGGTTGCGTGGAGTTCGATAAGCCTTTGTTATGTGGGAATGAATTTTCTTCGTAGGTAAATATATTGGTTTTACTTTTACCTGGCCCAGAGTTTCGTCCTTTAGCAGCTTATTTCACATAGCTCAGTGGCAGAGAAAAAAGTACTGTGGCTCTATATCCTTTCCACAATACTTTTTCATGACTAGCATCTTATTCAGGTGTTAAGCTATTGTTTCAACCCAGAATTCAGTGTGGAAAGATGGCAAATTTACGTCATGTTGCAGTAAAAATGCAACAGTATAATCAGCCTTCCAGCATAACTACACTTGGTCAACAACCGAGCTGAAAGGGGTTAGGGATCCTTGTCAGATTAAACGCACTCTGACCCCTTGAATTCAGCGACGTCTTTTCTAGCTTGTTCTTGCTGCTTCCACAAATGTATTCAGCTCAGGAGTCTCTTTCAAGCACAAGGGAGTCAGACGCCGGTATAGTCTTACCTACCGCCTTCAGTACTGGAGACGTTTCCTAGGGTGGATAAAATCGTCTGGAGGTCAGAAGTATACTATTTTAAAAAAGGAAAGAAATATATATGTCATCGAATTGAAAGAATTTAGCGTAATGTGTCAAAGCATCTTCAAACTAACGGATCTTGGTTTTATCTTTTATTTAAGTTTTTCTGGAGGGGACCGCCTTTGCAGAGCTTCATTTGGTTGTAGCAAGAATATTATAGCGGTCGTGAAAATAATGAGAAATTGCTGTAAATTATACACTGGATGGTCTTAGCGTCAGAAAAGGAAACCAGTGAAGCAGATCCAACTACATACAAGATGAAAAGACTAAATTACTGTAAATTATATACTGGAAATTCTCTGCGTAAGAAAAAGAAATCAGCGAAGAAAACCTATCTACTGCTACTTACCGGATGAAAATATTAAGATATTGTTGTAAATTATATACTGGAAAGTGCAAACATAAGAACACAATATCAAGTAAGAACACCTCTGTACCGCTACCGCTACTTACAAAATGGAAATATTAAGAGATTATGGTAAATTGTATATCGGAAGCTCTAAACGCAAGAAAATCAGCAAGTAAAGCCTATCTCCAAGTTGTAAATAATATAAAATTGTTGGAAATTATATGCTGAAAGATCTAAGCGCCAGAAAAAGCAGTCAACGAGGAAAACCTATCTACCAACTACATACAAAATGAATACACATTACGGCTAAGCACTCTGACCCCGACGACGGAGAAACGGAATCGCGAGGCAGGCGGCGGCGTCTACGGAAACACACTTACAACCGCACCTATAAACACCTCTTTCCGGGGTTGAGGGGTGAGGCCGCAACTGCTTGACCCCACACCACCCAAATTGGCGATCAGAGAGAAAAGATGTGAGCGAAGGAAGGCATTATCTCTTGGAGAACCCCTGGGTTAATCTCACCGGGTAGAAAGCTGAGGAAGAAGCGTTTTGTATATCTTTTCCTTCCACTTTTCCGAATTGTCTGTATATTTTCCTCTCCCTCCCTCCTTTCCTTTCCTCCTCCTTCTCCCTGGTGCTGAATAAATGAACCAGGCATTTTTATAATAATTTATCGTGGTTGAGGAGTTCATTGTTCTCTTGATGCCTGTAAATTGGTGGGGTAATGAAAGAAACTCTTCTGTGGCCTCGGCTGTTTGTTGGGTCGAAAGGAAGGGGAGAGAGAGAGTTCCCTGGGGTCACTTGGTGGCAGTTGTAGTAACAGTAATAGTAGTAGTAGTAGTAGTAGCAGAAGCAGCAGTAGTAAGGGTAGTAGTAGTAGTGGTATAATAGTAGTGGTGCTAGTAACAGTAGTAGATGTTGTTGTTGTTGTCGTCCTCAGCACATTTGAGTGTGAACCCAGTGAATTACAGACTAAAATTGCCTTCCTGCAGCCCACCATCCTCCCTCTGTGAGACTGGGAGGAGCTCAGGGACATTTGGTTATAGCCAGGATACTCACCTCATGATTATGTCAGTGTCACCACATGAAGGGGCCCCTCTTCAGCACCCAGTGGGTAGTAAACTGCAGTAAACTTAAGTCTTTTGGTACCATGACGTCTGACTTATTTTTGCTACCATCAGGCAACTTTATTCAGCTTAGGGATGACACCCAGTGGAGAAGAGTACTATGTTCCCTTTTTTTACTTATTTATTTATTTATTTATGCATTTTTTTGCTGTTTTGGACTTAGGTTCATCTGAAGCGTGAACCCTGTGAGCTGCAGGCTGAAATTGCCCTTCTGCTGTAGGTCACCATCCTCCTTTTGGGGAATAGGGAAAGAGCTGAAGGACGCTTATATATCTTAGCAGTGGAGCCACCCAGTTATATCAGTGCCATCACGTGAAGGTGTCCCTCTCCAGCACTGCTACTACTGCCAGTTTCTGAAAAAAGACCTCACGGCGAGGGTACGATTTTTTTTTTTTTTTTACTAGCAACTATCAGGCGATTTTCAATAACTTATGGAATATATGCCGTTGTGAAGGGCTGAGAAACAGTCTCCCGTAACCCTTAGAAAGGGTTTATCTAATGTTTCGATCCGCTAAAGAACTCTCCAGGTTACCCAGAGGGGTGGCCGGTGCTCCCTTAGGTGAACTACGAAAATAATGAGCTAAAGTACAGTTCACATAGGTAGTCCCGTATGCTGTGTATCATGTAGCTTTTATATGTACACTTAAATACAGAAATCCTTTTGCCTCTCCTACCTCTCTATCACAGCTCGATTCATAGATGCCGGAATGTGATGTTATGGACTAAGGTGTATAGGGTGTATATATATCCATTTCCTGATGATGATATGCTCCTTTGTTCCCTGTGTCTCATTCAAGCATCTGACTCCAGCAATGAGAGATGTAGGAATGACAAACGAACGAATTTTTGTATTTGACTGTACAGTTGAGTTCAAAATGTTCTTCTGCACTCTTTACTTGTCGAGGTAACTGCAGCCATCAAGAGGGTTAGAGTTTCGCCTTAAGCGTAGATGAACTGTCCACCGCGAATGTACAGGCTGCAAGTACGGCTACCGTGTAAATATGAAAGTGGACTCCATCCGTGTTTATCCTTACGTTTCAGTACGTTTGCTAGTAGTAATAGTAGCAGCAGCAGCAGTAGTAATAGTGGTAGTAGCAGTAGTAGTAGTAGTAATAGTAGTAGTAGTAGTAGTAGTAGTTACCCTTGGCTCATTTGGACGTTAACCCGTTGAACTACAAGCTAAAGTTGTCGTTTTAATGCACTCCACCATCCACCTTTCAGGGAACAGGGACGTAGCTGAGGGACGTTTGTACAACTAGGAGTTTGAGCCGCCCAGTTATATCGATGCCACCACGTGAAGGCCCCCCCCCCCCCAAAGCATCATATGTCTGGTAATTCTGGGAGACTATATGTATGCAGTCTGACGCCCAGAAATATTACTGCAAATTATGGGATAGAAAATAAATGGCTGTCAATACAAGACATGGTTTACAGCATTTCATATATCCTAGGCTTGTGATTCATAATGCATAGCGCAGCGAGAGTGATCAGTCTTTAATTTTGTTGATTGGAGAGAGAGAGAGAGAGAGAGAGAGAGAGAGAGAGCATCAGTAACCAGGCAACTTCATTACCTGGTTATACAAAAGTCACTCAACAACTTCTCTGTTCCCTGAAAGTAGGATGTTATGTCATAAAGACTTTGTAGTTACTTGTAGAGAAGTATATTTTAGACTTGTGGTCGAGCGGCTTTTATATCTTGTAGTAGTTTCCCCACCAGATGTCATGTAGTGACGGGAGAGGTAAAGAATAGTATGGGACTATTTTTATTTGTCTTGGAAATATTAAACAGGTCTCTCCCATGGGAAGGGTATAAGTCCCGGGTAGCTACCTCCCTGTCTCGCTATCTCTCTCTCTTTCTATTCTAAGGCTAATCTCCGTCTCGACCTCTCTCTAGGGTCGCTTGTCTCCTTCTAAACTCTCTTTCCTAAAATCTGGTGTAGCAGGGGTGTGTCACGTGTGTTCCTCGTGGATCTTTGTTCACGAGAGGACTGCTGACAGCTAACTGCATCATCTCCTTACTGGCCGCTGTCGTCAGCTTTCCTCAGTGTTAAGAGTGTGTAAGCATGTTTAGCACTGCTCGATTCTCGCAGACACAACACCTTCTCATCATTTGACTTCCTGCTTCTATCTGTCTCTCTATCTATCTATTTATCTATCTATCTATATAATATGTAGTCTTTACCACACTGCTCGGTCGCGCGAAAATGGCGTACCATCGACATTTAATAGTTATAACATATTAATACATACCACATACACATTATAATGAACTTATAAGCTAATTAAGTGAAATATATAATATTGTAAAGTAACATAATATTGTATACATATAATATTTATAGTAAATAGTGATTATTCAGTAATATTACATTTTAAATAAGTTGTATACATATTTGAATAAATGCATTAAATCGAGCAGTGCTAAACACCTTCTCATCATTTGACTTCCTGCTTCTATCTGTCTCTCTATCTATCTATTTATCTATCTATCTATATAATATGTAGTCTTTACCACAGTTAGACTGAAGAGCTTTTCTAAGGGCAACGAAATCGTCTGGAGATAGCAAGAGTAACATTATAAATCCTGTCAAACTCTTAAGGTCGTAATTGTAGTGGCTTTATAGATTTCGTAACACTTCTCCTTACCGATTTATTGCTCACATTACACCCTCATATCTTCTTTTATATTACTGATTCAAGCTGTGTAGAAATTAAAATATCAGCGACTTACTAGAGAATGTTAAAGTGTAATATGCAGAGTAAATTTCTTAGTAAGAGTTGCTACCAAACCTCCACTTAAAACCATATCATTACGTGACTAGAGATTGTTAAGGTGCGGTATGCAAAATAAATCGCCAGGGAAGAGGTGCTACGCAACTTCTTATGGGGAGCTCTAAACTTCGATGGATGACGGTCTCAGTACATTCGATAACACACTGAAACGACAATTAGTAACTGTGTGTGTGTGTGTGTGTGTGTGTGTGTGTGTGTGTGTGTGTGTGTGTGTGTGTGTGTGTTTATTCTGCAGTCCATCTCAACAATCACTGGCAGAGTTTTGGGGTTTACTTATTCTTGGACTGTCATCGCTTCTTCCTCTGCTTTTGCTGTTTTGTGCAGTCGCAAGTTTGCACTCTCTCTCTCTCTCTCTCTCTCTCTCTCATCTTTCTTCTCCCATTCTTGCTGTTCTGTGCAATGAACAAGTTTACGTATCTTTCTGTCATCGTTTCTTTCCCTGTTCTTGATGCTTTGTGCAATAAGACAGTTTACATATCTCTCTGTTTTCACACCTGCCACACGTGTTGCCTGTTTCATCTTCATTTGCCGGCTTTCTCCTCTCGTTATCATCTATCTTCCTCCCTTCTTGCCTCCTTCTGTGCAATCAGCGCTGACGCCACTCACACCAGCCCACAATCCCCAGTTAAATTCACAGAGAACCACCCAATATCAACAACAAACAGGCGACCATATCAGTTAACTGTTACCCAAGCGCGTGTTGTTTTTCGTGACTGTCACTTTAATATTGGCCTAACTCTGATCTGACTGTTTAATGCCTGGTAGCTGTATGACGCATATATTATCAGTCTTACACACAGCTTAAGCGTAGGCAGGTTTATAAATGTGAGCCCCAGAGTTAAAGGTCCCTGAGATCTTGTTTACCTACCCGCCATTAATTATCAGGTGGGCCCCAGCTTGTCACCCACCGTATCTCCCGAGTCTCGCTCTTACTCAACCCTCCCCTCCCTGTTTACCCCAAAATCGCACTCGAGCGCCAAGATGTGCCGGGTTTAGAGAGCGATAAAAAAGGTGGATTTATAGGTGCGGAAAGCATGGGAGTGATGTGGCTAAGAGTTAGAATCAAGGAGGAGGAATGGGCGGTATTATATTTGCATGCTGACGGGAGCTTTAGAAGAGGAGGAGGAGGTTGGGGAAACGCTATTGTGGAGTGGAGGCATTTAGGGGTGCTGGGGGGAGTAGGGGCAATGAGAGAGAGAGTGAGTGAGAGAGAGAGAGAGAGAGAGAAGTATACAGACACTCTCGTTATTGATGCATGTCAGATCTTCGTATAAGTAACTTGTTCCCCGTTTATTGAATTTTTACCTCTTATTCATAGCGACACCTGTTTCCCCCCCTCTTTAATCCGGCAATCGAAGACTATTTCCATCAGCTTAGGCAACTGTAACGTGGTGGTAAGATTAAAAACTCTCCGTTAACCCGTTCTGCACATCTTTTTTCTTACTGTAGTTACGAAAGGAGTTTATATACGTCAGGGAGGATTTTGCGTAATGAATGATTTAAGAGTAAGGTAAAGGTGGTTTCTATTGTACTGGAAGAGCTAAGAATGAAATAATAAATTGATGGTTTTTATTGCATTGAAAGAATTTAAAATGGGACAAGAAGGTAATGGTTAGAACGGGGGTGATAATGATGATAATATTGTTGTTGCTGCTGCGGCTGATGATGATGATGACGACGAGTGTGGAAAGTAGGTATGGCTGAGGTGAAAACAAAGGGCAACAAAAGAGAAAGGTGTGGGAAGGAGGAGGAGGGGTGGGTGGGTGGGATTGGGGAGGGGAGAACTGAATTATGAGTGAATGGAAAATGGATGGTTGTTCTACGGATGGGTAAAGGCTGGGTTGATGAGATAGTGCCGGAGTTATGGGTAGATAGGAGACAAATGGGGGAAGGTTGAGGGCCGGACGGATGGGAGATAAGTGGGTGAGCGGATGGAAGATCAGTGGGATGAATGGACAGATAATATGTAGGTGGACTGATAGAGGGAAGATTGGATGGAAAGGTGGTAAGCTGGGTAGATGGATGGGTGGAGAGATGGTAAGTTAGATATATGGATGGATGGGAGGTGGTAAGGTAGATATATACATGGGTGGAGAGATGGTAAGCTAGATAAATAGTTAGAGAGGTTGTTAGCAAGATGGATAGATGGATAGATGAAGAGGTGATGTTGTATAGACAGATGGATGGAGAGGTGGTAACCTAAATAAATGGATGGATGGAGAGTTGGGAAGTTTGATAGATGGATGTATGGCTGAAGAGATGATAAGTTGGTGAGCTGGTGAAGGAAGGGAAGGAAAGAGAAAAGGGAGAATGGGAAGGGCAAGGAAGGAACGGCGAAAAGAGATAGAGGAAAGAGGGAGGAAGAAAGAGAAACTGGGGAGCGACAGAGATAGAAGTGGGGATACAGGGAGGTAGACAGTGGAGAGAGGGAGAGGGAGAAAGAGGAAAAGGGGAGAAAAAGTGAGACGGACAAGAGGACGGAGGGGGGGGGGTAGAGAGAAGGAGATGATAAGTATAAATGAAGAGGAAAGAAAAGGGAAGAAACGTGAAATGGAAGGTTGTGTAGTTGTTTGGTAGATGTATGGATGTTAGATGAATATGTAGTAAATAGACGAAAGCATGTATATTGTAGAGACTGATGGATGATAAGACCAATAATGATTTAGTGGATGTATGTACAGACAACACGGATGCAAAGAAGATAGATGTTTAGGCAGATGAACGACAAAATATAGAGTGGGTTGATAGGCTGATGCATTTTATGAGGTAACGAGCAGGTGGAGGGACAGAGAAGTTAGAGTTAGCAGATGGTTTCAGTGATTGGATGGATGGATAGATTGGTGGAAGAGTCATGGATAAAAACATATGTGTTAGATTGATGACTAATAGGTGAGTGACGAAGTAGAGGATGGGTGAGAGGACAGAGAAAGGTTGTTAGATGACTGGGTAGGTGCGTGGATGGAAGATAAATGGGTAAAGAAGCATGTGATATTATAGGCTGATCATGTGATAGATCGATAGATGACTGACAGGTGGGTGACAGAGCAGGAGATAGGTAAAGGAACAGAGAAAGGTTAGATGACTGATGGAGTGATACGAGAGACAATGCAACATAATGGGCCGAGTCAACACAGCATACATTACTGTCTCATCAGTTGACAACCATACTAGATACCGGAGAGGGACGCCTTCATGTAGTGGCACCGATATGACTGGGAGACTCATCTGTCTGGATGTACAAACATCCCTTGACCACTTATCCATCAAAAGGAGGACTGTGAACTGCAGGAGAAAGGCAACTTAAACCTGCACACCAGGAGCTACTGCAAGAACAACAGCAATAACTACTACTACGACTGCTACTACGACTACTACTACTGCTACTCTACAAGGAAACTAGACCGTTGGCTGATTTTAAGTATGAGTACAGCGAAATTTACGATTACCAAGTCTCATTACATTTTAATATTATCACATGTTATGTTGTTTTTGGTATTTTGTCTCTTAAATATTCACTTCATTTGATTGTTAAGTGTTTAGTGTATGCGTGAAGAAAAACGTATGAAATCAGAATATGTGTCTGTGTATCAGGAAGTTACCAGCTCAACTCACTTGTACCGCAACCGCACTCCCGTCCGCAATAAGCATGGGTTTGTGGGCGTGAATTTCGGTTTAAACCCTTCGCTGCGGTTGGTGCCTTTGGGGTATTTTACTCAGGTCAGGCGCTTAATAAAAACACCTGGCACCGATATAACCGAGAAGTCCCTTAACTCCCTTTCTATCCTCCGAAGGAAGGATGAAACACCTTTACCCTGGCACAGATATTACCGGCCAGTCTCTTAACTTCCTCCCTATCCCTCAAAGGAAGGATTGGGAACTGCAGAAGAAGGGCAACTTCAGCCTGCAGTACACTGGGTTCACGTCTAGATGAGCCAATAGCAGGGCCACAATAGCAGCAACAATTGAGACTAACACCGGTAAGATTTTGTTGGCCTAAAAGAAAAATCTATTATTCAAAGGCTCTAAGAACTATCTCAAGTAATCCTTTTTCTGCCACTGTTGCACGTAGACCCTTATTGGTTGAAACTCCCTAACACTTTTTCGTAGGTGATTTATTTTGTGTACTGCACCATACTGTCCTCTCCTGATCTCTCAGTACTCTGCATAAACAATGTGCAAAAAGATATTAGTCGGCCGTGTCGAAAAATAAATAGGTAAGGAAGAGGTGTTCAGGACCTTTCTTAACCACCAATAATACTCGTAACGAGCTCAGAAATAAGGACGAATTACCAGCCTCGCCACATGTTTAGCTTTAGATGAATTGTCCATCTATCTATCTATTGCCAGACGCCATAATCCCGTAAGGGGTGGCCATTTGACTTTGAGTTATTTGTTTTACGGGGAGGGACACTAACCCTCCACCAACCCACTTGTTGACAAGTAGGGAGCACGTACCGTTTGGTTATATGGTTACCAAACAGCTTTGTAAATGGTTTCTTGGCTTACAGGAAACCATTTGGCTTGTCACTCAATGTAAAGCTATTTATAAAAGAAAGAAAAGCAATAAGAAGTGACAGGAAAGATGGGTGAAACAGGAAGAGAGGAGGGCAGGCACAGAAAAAGAATGATAAAGACTAAGGAAGAAGTTGGCAATACTACATCAAGTGAGTGGATGACGGTTGCCACCACGTACCACCGGTGCCTTCCTTTACATGTTCAAGATCCTACATGTCCCATTCATTTATGAGAAATAGGGTTATGATGAATATAAACCAGAACATTTTATGTATGACCGAGCCTGAAGTGAATAACCATGGAAAATTTTCATTACTGTGTTTGCAAAAAAAAAAAAAAAGGTTAGGGCAGTAACAATGGTGATAAAACACACACACACACACACACACACACACACACACACACACACACACACACACACACACACACACACACACACACACACACACACACACACACACACAAAGTACAAACATATACTTTTATCCCCTCAAATCCCACCTCTCCTCCCCAGACCACTCCTAAACTCATTATAACCCCAGATGAACAAAGCGATGCAGAAATTTACCTTCACACTTTACGCTCCATAAATACTAGTGATGCTCAGAGCGACCTCTAACACTGATCCGCTAAAAAGTGCCGGGTATGGATAATTGCGCGTAGAGTGTATGTAATAACGTGGAGAGTGTGTGTGATAACGCGTCGTCTGGGTAATTTATGGCGGTGGGACAGTGGAGGGGAATTCAATTTAGTAAGCTTTTCTCTGCACGAGGATTATTATTATTATTATTATTATTATTTTCATTTTTGGTGTTGCTGGACTTTTCTTTTCTCAGGACGTATTTTTTCTCACTCATCATCATCATCATCCTCATCCTCATTATTGTCATCATCATTATCACCATCATCGTCGTCGTCGTCGTCTTCGTCATCGTCATTATATGTCTCCATTTACTACATAGGTGGAGACTGGTGTTTTCGCTGGTATGATTATTATTCCCGCCTCAGAATCTCGCAATGATTTCAGGAGAACCGGAGACTGCGCGAGGAATCTGAAGGACCCAGGTTATGTGTCCTGGCATGGGCTATTATTGATAGAAAAGAAATCCAAATCTCCCCACTGGGATCAAGGTCGTTGTATGATGCAGTAGCAGGAGATTAGTGACTGTCCGGAGGACAGTAGACGAAACTTGGCGAACCGATTCCTTTGAGTTTATTTCGTTTTATTATTAGCCTCCACCTACCACATAGGTGGAGACTGTTGTTTTCGCTGGTATTATTATTATCATTCCGGCGTCACAGTCTCGCGACGATTCCAGAAGAACCGGAGACTGCGCGAGGAATCTGAAGGGCCCAGCTTATGGCCTGGCATGGACCATTGCTGATGGGGGAAAAAAAAAAGTAAAATCCAGATCTCCCCAATGGGGTCAGGGTCATTATAAGAAACAGTAGGTGGAAACTAGTGACTGTCCGCAGGACAGCTACAGAGTTCTAGTTATTTTTATTGTTATTCGAGTTATCTTCACTCCCAGGACTTTTTTTCGATTATTTTTCCTGTCACTGGGCTATATTTCATCTCTCAGGGCTTTCTTGCCCCTGAGATATTTTTGTGTTTGCTTCCACCCGATGATATTTCTTCATTCCCGAAGTTTCTTCCTCCCCCCCCCCCCAGCGGTAGAGGACTTTTCTTCACTGCAATGTTCTTTTTCCTGTTGTTTTTGGTACCACTGGACGATTTGTCTTCACATCTAGAATCTATAGTTTAAATTTTTTTTTTTCACCAGTAGATTTTCATCACTCCTGCAACATATTTCTTCTGTTATTTTTCATACTATTATTTTTGTATTAGTTCATTTATTCTGTATTTTTTAGTTACTTAGTTTTTATTTATTTATTTATTTTTAGTTTAAGGGAGACGTCCTGCACTTAAGCAATTATTGAAGGTTATACCCAGGCCTCTCCCCCCCCACATTCAAAAAATCTGCCCTACGATTATCAAAACTGTGAAGATAAAATAGGAAATACGTCATCGGACTGTAGAGGTTCATCCGGCAAATGACCTGGATTTCGCCCCTCCTGACAAATGACCTAATGACCTTGCCTGGAGCGAGATTCAAGTTATAACCTCTTCAGTCCTCTGACCATTTACTCTTGTTACCTCCAGACGATTTTAGTCACATCAGAAGAGATTTTGTAACTGGGAGAGTCAGATATAGTCTTCATGAACTTCTCTTTCTGGCAGTCCTCCTAAGCTGAATACCTGAGCGGACGTAAGGGCTTCAGATAACTTTCTCCCTCCTAACTATATATGGTTTGCTCTGACTTGGCTTAAAGGTGCTGTTTCTTCATCCTGAATGCTGATCTGTAACAAGACAGTAACAGTAGAATATGATGTTAGTCACGAAGAGGTGCCATGGAAAAGTTGAGGAGAGTAACTTTATATTATGATGCTAGTCACGAAGAGGTGCCATGGAAAGGTTGAGGAGCAGTAACTTTGTATTATGATGCTAGTCACGAAGAGGTGTAATGGGAAAGGTTTAGGAGCAGTAACTTTATATTAGGATGCTAGTCACGAAGAGGTGCCATGGAAAGGTTGAGGAACAGTAACTTTGTATTATATTCTGCCACTGAGCAACGGAAAATAAGCTTTAAAGGGACGAAAATTTCCGCCAAGTTACAGTGGACGAACTATAGAGAACAGAGAGACGTGGGGAAGATTTTACACTATCTCCCCATCAGGATCGTAGGGGTCCGGGGCTAGGGTATTTGGTCTAGATAATTAAGACGAGGTTTACTAGATATTTGTCCTCAAGCGGCTTCGTGGTCCCTATTTTCGCCGATTATGAAAGCTCCCTAGTACCTGTTCCTTAGCGGTTTGTTTTTAGATACGGCTGGACAGTATCATTTTGTATGTTTTATATGCTGGGTATAATGGTATTTCAGTGATTTAAATGACACACAAAAGGAGAGTAAGGAGTAATCAGCAAAATAAATCGCTCAGGAGGAGGCGTTAGGAGGCTTCCATAGTCGACGAAAGTACGGGCCTGTGTGATGATTGAACATCAAACACCCCTTTGATATGATGCCTGGTGGGCTAGGTCAGGTTGGAGCACCTTAACTCACTAGGCCACCAGGCGTCCATTTGTTGCTTATATGGTTACCACTCAGTTCCACTAAGTACCTCAGTATTTTAACATTTTCTTTTTTTTCATATATATATGTGGGCTTTATATGTGCTGCTTTATATGTAGGCTTGGGTTGGGTAAATGTTTCCCCGGAACGCAGAAAACGCATATAAATTGTCACTGGATGTAAAGTAGCCACCTTTTAGCTGGAAGATGGGTGTCGCCACATGCAACAAACTATAACTGATAAAATGAAAAACAGGAAAGTCAGGATGCTCGCACAATCTCGTTAACCCTGTGCGTCGTAGGCCTATTCTGATTGATTTTTTATATTTCGTAGCGCTTCAGTACCCTCTGTATATAAATGCTAACTCTGTCGATACTTGAAAATGTAAATAACACAGAATTGTATTAAGGTGTATAAGATTTGATAAATCGCTAAGGGTAGGGTGCATCGAAGCCCTCGGAACCACCTAGAAACCGACTCTGTCTTTTCTTATCCTTTTTATATATTTTCCCAACCTCTCAGGGATGTGTGATGTAACTATACTCTTATCGCTTTAACTTGGCCCAGATTTCTTCCTTTGCGGTTTATTTTAGGTAGCTCAATGGCAGAATAACACATCCTACGGCTACATCCTTTCTAGAACACTTCTTCGTGACTAGCATCATATTCTATTTTTCTTCTTTTAGAAGTCAGCACTGAAGGTGGAAAGATGCCAACTGTAGGCCAGGTTAAAGTAAAAAGAGTATAATTGGAACCCCAGGCTCATCTGAACGTGAACCCGGTGGACTGCTGGCCTAAGTTGGCCTTTTTCCACAATGCGCCATCCTCATTCGGGTGTGTGGGGCGGTAGGGGTGGCACATAGAGGGGATTGAGCGGCGCATGTATAACCGGGGAGCCCCACCGCCCGGTCATATCAGTGCCAAGACGTGAAGGCGCCCCTCTCCAGCACCAGAGCGAGGGAAGGTTCAGTGAAATAACAGACTACCACCACGGCTCCCCATCGGGCCCATTTATCACTCGGAGTCAATTTATTTCACTCACCCACATTCCCCGACCCTGTAATACCGACGAAGAATTCTGGGAGGAGGCGGTGGCACAGACCCAACCGAAGCCCATATATAAAGCAGCATTTGGTATAATTATAGTGTCGGTGGCGTTATTGAATTAATGTTTTAGCGCCGGGGAAGTCTTATCCAAATGGGGGCACGCCAAATAGGTTCCTCCGCTTAATTGTTTCTTATTCGCCTGGGTTATGAAGGAGATGGTATCGTCCTCATCGGGGAGGCCACGACAGACCAACCAGGAGCCATATTCTCGAGAGGTTAGGAGGTCTTCAAGAACCTTTACCTTAGCGATTTATTTTCCATACGACATTAAATTTATCGTCTTTCATATTTTTATTATTTTAGCATCGACATACCTTGCATATATAACTTACAAGAGAATACTAACGTGTTATGTGTTGAAGGGAAGAGGTGTTGGCGAGCCTTCTGAGCCGACGAAAATACAAGTCTGTGAGAATTTATTACGATGAATCTTAACCAGTTTGCAGGATAAAAAAGTCTCCATAACACTACTATCATACATTATTTCATTTTACGTATTCTGTTACAGTCATACTCACTTTTATTCAATTATGAAGCGTTTGGAAGCTGTATGAGTGAAGACAAGCGTATATACAAGGAATCTTAAATACAGCTTAACCTTAGGAGTTATACATACGACGTGAGGTTCTATCCCCCCTAGACTCCTTACTTAGGTTGGTGTGGGGAGGGGTGATATACTCCTAAGATATTTGTCACGGGATTGGTGTGTTCTTTGGTGAGTCAGAGGGGTAAGAGGCTTTGTGAATATGTTGATTTTACTGCTAGTATTATTGTTTACTCATTATTATTATTATTATTATTATTATTATTATTATTATTATTATTATTAGTGGTAGTAGTAGTAGTAGAAGTAGTAATAGTAGTAGTAGTAGTAGTAGTAATGTTGTTAATTACTACCACTACTAGTTATTACGAGTGTTATTATACAAGATGTTAATGTATAGCTAGATATCAGTTTTATGACTATTACACAGTATGTATTTTTTCGTGCCTGCGCAATGAAAATCTTGTTTTTATTGGAACGAAGACATTGAATCTAATGACCCAACTCGGATAAATTGCATCGAGTTGAGCTGTTCCGACCAGGAGATGGTTAAAGAAAAAAATGTGTGTGAAAACTTGAGAGAGAGAGAGAGAGAGAGAGACTGGAGGTACTAAAACAGAGAAGGGAAGTGGAGAAAGATAGCAGAAACGTAAGAAGAGGAAGATAAGACAGACTCAAACAGAAAGAGAATATATTATCGGGGAGAAAAATGAAACGAAAAGGTGGAGGTAAAAGGGGAGACGATGAGAAATTGTTAGGAAAGTGGATGTAAAAACTAGGAATAATAAAAAACAGACAGAAAAACCACTCACGAGAAGGAAAGAATTATGAAAAGAACAAAGGAAGAAGAAACTGAAGTGGAAAGAACAGATGAAACTGATAAATGCAAGAAAGGAAGCAACGTGAAGATAATGAAAACGTGGGAAGAGAAAGCAGAGATGGCGTTGATAAGAGAGATAAGAGAATAAGATGAAAAGAAGATAAAGGAATAGAAATGAGGGGATAAAATATGAATTAATGTTTGAGAGGGAAGTGGAAAGACCTGGGAAAAAGAAAGCAGAGAGAAATAGGGAGATAGACTAAATAGATACATAGATAGATAAATAAATAAATACTTGAGAGGATAGGGCATAAAGAATATTAGATAAGGTGAATAGATAAAAAATGGAGGAAATAGATGGTGAAGGAATATATACGATTGTAATTACACTGGAGTAAGGGAGGAATTGGGGAAGTAGAGAAAAGAGGAATGGAGAGAGAGAGTTAGGGAGGGGGATAGGAAGGAAGAGAAGCAAAAAGGAGGATTAGGAAAAGGAGGAAGATGAGAGAGAGAGAGAGAGAGAGAGAGAGACAGAGAAGGGGGGGGGGAGATAGTTCGCGTGCCTGAGGTCGTTAACCAGTGACCCCCCGACACCCTGGAGGCTCTGACCACACTCAAACTCACTATCTCACACTCGCTCACTTTCTCACATGCCCACCATCCCTCACACCCTATCAAACGCTGGCCATTCCTCATACTGATTCCTCATCCCAACTGTTTTTAATTCACCATCTCACCCTGTCTCCCGAAACCCTGGAAACTATCTCTAACACACTTTCTCACTCATTTGCCTTCTGTCACACACTGTCTCATACTAGCTGACTCACATGCCATCCCGTATACTTAGTCTTCATCCTTCACTCACTTTGTAATATTAATTCACACACTCACTCACTGTCCTTCATTCTCTACAACCCATTTCTTTTCTTCCTGTCACCAACTGCCCCACTCACTCCCATACTCCTTCTAACACCTTTGCACTTACCGGTATTACTTTTCTCTCATCACCCCACCATACTGACTCATTCGCATTAATTGTCACACACACACACACACACACACACACACACACACACACACACACACACACACACACACACACACACACACACACACACACACACACACACACACACACACACACACACACACACACACACACACACACACACACACACACACACACACACACACACACTGAGAGGGTGAGGAGGAAATGTGCACAGGTATAAAAAGATGGAGATTTTGAGGGAGGAAAGTTGGAACGGATGCGTAAGAATTGAGGAATATGGAGCAAGTATGAGAGAGAGAGAGAGAGAGAGAGAGAGACTTTTTTTCTGAAAAACTTTCTACCTACTGCCCTCAGTATTATCACCTTTCGCTATCTAGTTTTCTTTCTGTCTTTCTGTCTGTCTATCAGTTTATCGTATTACAGAAAACTAGAAACACTCATACAATCCCTCATACACTCCCCTGTTAAACCCCTACCCCCCAGCCCCCCTAACAACTTCACAGCCCCCCTCCCCTTCCCCCCAGAAAATTACCCCGCTGCCCCGCGTAACAAATGTTTGCTCTCTATTTTTCAATTACTGAGGAGCAGCTGACGGGAGACGCACGGTGTGAGAGAGGCCCCACTGATAAGCCAGAGTTAGGCCCACACAAACTTACCTTTACTAGCCCCGCACCTGGCTCACCTTCCATAGTTAATTGATGGGCGTTTAGGAGAGGGGGTGCCATGCGGAATTTGGTTGGGTAGTGTATATGTGAGAAATTTATAGTTGACTTGTTGTCTCTTACCTTCTACACACACACACACACACACACACACACACACACACACACACACACACACACACATCATTTCAACGATTACCATTAACAGTTTCCTTAAAGAGTCATCCCTAAAACAGTCATCCTCCTGGTTTTTCATGTGCTAGTAACCTCCAGTCATATAGGATCAGTTTGTCCTGGTATCTCGAAATAAGCAGATCTTGATTGTAGCTCTCTTTGTGACTGGAAGGAAGGATTTTTGCAGCCCTCTCAGACCTACGCTTTCGCCTTGCATTTCTGTCATGGTTTATTTTCTTCGCTGTATATTTGTAAGAAGTGAATTATCTCCTACGTATTTACAATGGTGTACTGGTATCGCTGTCTTTTTTACCGTATAAGTTATTTCGAATTTTGAGAGCTTGAATGGTAAGCAAATGGTGGTATTTTCACTGGGAAACCTGTTAAATGCGATCTTGTTTTTGTGATTTCCTTTATCGGGTTTCTGGATCCTACCATTTCTGTTCATTTACAACCGATAGAACGGAGTTAGGAGCAGATGCTAATGAAATGATTTAATTAAAAGATTATGGTGGATTCCCAGCTCTCTCTCTCTCTCTCTCTCTCTCTCTCTCTCTTTCTCACACACAGACTTAAATTCGAAGTGGATCCGAAAATGCCATGCACGGTATTTTTTTTTTTTTTTTTTTTTTTTTTTTTTGATCCGAAGAAAGCTAACTGTTCAGGTCAGGCTCGCTGGCTGAATGTCAAGACGCTGAGGCACGCGAGGTGTGGGGAGAAAGGGAGAGAAGTGCAGGTGGAGAGAAAGGGGAGGGGGGAAGGAGATAGTAAAGCTGAAGGGGTGGGAGAGTGGAGGAATACGTACACAGAGAGAGAGAGAGAGAGAGAGAGAGAGAGATTAGTGAAACATGGAGGATGGATGACGATTGAGATGGGAGTAATAGTAGGATGCCGAAATTTTAGCTGCAAGACCAGGGTGGATATAATGGCATCAGTCTTTACATGGAAACTATCGTAAATCCAGTCTTCTGAGTAGAATCATTATGCCATTAGGACTGGTCTTCAGTAATAGTAAAGCCACATACAAAGGACAAATTATGACAGCAAGGAAATGATATAAGTAAGCAGCGTTAGTGAAAGAGCAGACTGATTTCGCTTTGAACTGATACAGGCAGGGAGGAAAGTGAAATTGGTAAATGTGTTGATACTTACGAGACTTTTTTTTAGTACAGTGGGATGATTATGGCAGCTCTTCGTTATTGGAAAAAAATTAGATAAAGTAGAGACGGTGAGGAAAAGGCAGAGGAAAAAAAAAAAACGATGTTGGAACAGAGGATGAACAGGGGAAGAAAAACGATGTTAGGGAAGCAGAATGAAGGAAAAGACAAGAGGAAAGTTAGCACAGGGAGAAGGAGGGAGGGAGGGAGGGAGAAGGTGAGAAGGACATTGACTTAGGGCAGTATTCTTGCGCAGTTAGGAAGCTGTATCGTAGCACCTCATGCATACCGGTTTATTTCTGATTCTGCTCCGTTACTTTATTCTTTTGTGTTAATGATGCAGTCTTTATCGACATTAAAAAAGATGTAAGAGGGAAAAAAAAGAGGATATGAATGGGCAGTTTGGAAAATGAATCGCGTAGGAAAAGGTGATAGGGAGCCTCCTTACCCGGCAAGAATGTGGGCCTTAAACTTATGCTCCACCGAAATCTTGCTGTCTCAAGAAGGTGACTGTATTGTAACTAAGCTGTCAGGTATATGGCATCAGCTCTTGGGATAGCTGTACAGAATGTGAGGGAAAAGCAGAAGACTCGTTTATGTCTCTACAACAGATAACAGTTTCTTACGAGATGGACGGAGGGAGCTACAAGATTTCAGAGCTTACTAAAGAAGGTGTGTTTAAATTACCTCCATGCTGATAAGGCAGGTGGAAAGGTTGCGAATGATGGGGCAGACTTAACGAAAAGAGGTGTGAGGACGAGGGAGACTGTGCCGAAAGTAATAGGGTGAGACTGTGGTGAGGAGGAAGGAAATTTAGAAGTAAGAAGGACGTGAAAGAAAGAGGAAGAGAGATTGAGATGGAGGAGTGAGAGAAAAGGGAGAGAAGACCGTACGGAGAGAGGTGTGAGGAAAAGGAAGAATGTACTGAAAGTGGTGGAGTGAACGGTGTGGAGAGGAGAAGGGAGATTTAGGAGAAAGTAGAACGTAAGGGAGGAAGAGAGACACAGATGGAAGAGTGGGACAAAAAGAAGAGCAGGGAAGGTGAGAGGATAACGTGGTAAGGAAGAGAAGGTGGGAGGGGTGAATATGATTGCGAAAGAGAGACACAGAGAGAGAGTAGAAGTAGTAGTAGTAGTGGTTGTGGTAGTGGTACTACCGGCAGCAGTAGTAATGGCAGTAGGAGTAGTGGTAATAGTAGTAATAGTGGTAGTTGTAGTAGTAGTAGTAGAAGCAGTATTAGTAGTAGTAAGGAAGAAAAGGGAGGTAGGGATATATAGAGAGGGTGGGTGGATGTTGAGAACCGTGGTACTAGCAAGTCAAGGTGTGAAATAGGTGACGGGAGGGAACATCTCAGGTGATGGGTGGCGTAGGCAGGTGGGGGGAGGAGGAGGAGGAGGCAGGTGAGTGAGTGAAGGTAAAATGTCAGGTGGGAAAAGGTTAGGTAGGTAAAAAAGTACTAGGTGAAAGGGTTAGTAGGTGAGGAGGAATTAGGTGAAAAGATTAGGCAAGTAAGAAAGTATTAGGTGAAAGGATTAGGTAGGTGGGAGGAGTAGGAGCATACTGAAGAGGGATAGGGATGTGAGGTGAGGTGAGTGTTGTGGAAGGTAAGGAAAGGTGTGGATGAGGGAGGTGGGAAAGGGTTAGGTAGGTGCGAATAGCTAGGTGCGTGGAGAGGAGTAAGCAAGCTGGAGAAGGATTGACAGGTGAGGAGTGAGTGATGTGGGAGGGTGTGTGAAAGGTGAGCAGAGAGGAAGCAGGGTGAATAGATAGATAGGAAGGTGTGAGGCAGGTGGGGGTAAAGGTTAGACAGGTAGGAAGAAGAAGGGTAGGTTTATACAGTCTCCGTCAAAAGTTCCTCTGTGGAAGTGGTACGATCGCTACACGTTTACTACACGGAAACGACACTGATTTTGGAAGAATTTTACCTTTATACTTAAATGATGTTAACTCCTTTAATCTGGTTACGTATTTTGTTTACTATTTTATTCTTGCTGTCTCCAGACTTTATTTAAGTACCGTATTTAACTTAGGAAGATCTCTTGTACAGAACCTGTTCATGAAGGCCGTATTTAACCCATTTAGTTAAAAAAAAAAAAAAAAAGAAGTATGTCCCGCACCAAAAAAGATCGTTCAAAGTTAGCAAGAAGAAAATATTACGTCATAATATTCAAGGGGTTTACGGTGAAAATATAAAAATTCCCACCGAACGAGAGTCTAAGTCGGGCCCATACTGTTATATCCTCAAAGTAAACATAATTTCACTATGGGAGTATAATTCTGTCATTTAAGTAATTCAGCGATCTTTAGTCCATTCAGAGCTTGTTCCGAATCTTGACACTATACGCTGTTCGCTTTAACTTGGCTTAAAATTATCATCTCTCCGCTTTGAATACTGAGTTGTAACAATAGATTGACCCTCGAATATGATGCTAGTCATGAACATCGGCCACGAGAAGGATGTAGAGCGGTAGCATTGTCACTTTCTGCCACTCGGGTCCCTGAAATAAGCTTCAAAAAGACGAATGTCTGGGCAAAGTTAAAGTGAATGAACTAAAGTAGGTGAGTATGGGTAGGGAGTTGCTCTTAACCACGAGTGTACAGTTTCGGGCATAAACATTGATACACTTCATTACGATAAATAGCGAGACGGTGAACAGTGACTTTCGAATCCCAGTCATACGGTTTTCGGAGCTCAGTATTTTCAGAATACAATGTACGATTTGTTGTTATTCGAATATAAGTTGAAGCTGTAATATTGATGACAGCTGTATAAATGAAGATGGAGTTTGAAACAGGTAGGAGAGTATAAGGTTGATGTAATGGAGGTAGGCAGGTAAGAGTAAAGCAGGTAAAGACAAATAAAGAAATAACGCAAAGACTTCATGGCGGGTGACTAAAATCGGATAGGGTGAGGCAGGTAGGAAGGAGTAACGTGAGTAGATATAAATAAATAACGAGGAGACGTAAGAATGCGTGAAGAGACTCCGATAGGGTGAAGTAGATTAAAGTAAACGAGAAAAACGAACGGAAGCAGATGCAAATAACGAAATAATGATGAGACGTGGAAAGAGGGCGAGGCAGTTGTGATAGGCTGGACACAGAGATGGATATAAACGAGGAAAATGTGTCAAATATTTATAAGCATAGGAAACAAGCTGAGAGGGGCCAGGCAGGGCGGAGATAAGGTAGAGGAGCAGTCATTGGTGAGGAAAGTGTGTCAGACAAGTAAAACACAAAGTACACACACGCGCGCGCGCACACACACACACACACACACACACACACACACACACACACACACACACACACACACACACACACACACACACACACACACACACACAGAAAGAGAGAGAGAGAGAGAGAGAAACTCCATCATCCCCCCTCCTCTAAGTACCAAATAACTGATAAAATTGATTCCAAACGGCAATTACGCGGACAGAAATTGATTTACGGTCGTGCCTCAAGGGTTTTCCGCCCCGCCCATACCCATAGCTGACAACCACGCCCAATTTTCACGCCAGGAGTTAGATGCCGCCCCCTTTTCACGTCCAGATCTAGATGCCGCCCCCTTTTCACGCCCAGATCTAGATGCCGCCCCATTTTCACGCCCAGATCTAGATGCCGCCCCCTTTTCACGCCCAGGTGTTGATGCCGCCCCTTTTTTCACGCCCACGCCCAGATCTAGATGCCGCCCCATTTTCACGCCCAGATCTAGGTGCTGCCCCATTTTCACGCCCATATCTAGATGCTGCCCCATTTTCACGCCCAGATCTAGATACCGTCCAGTCTTCACCCCCGGTGTGGTGTTGATGTGGATGTGCTGGGAAGTGTTAGGAGAAATACCTGTGTGGCGAGAATGGGGAATGAAAGATTGACTAGAAGAATGGATATGGATGAGATGGTGAGAGGAAGAACGAGGATGAAGTGGAGCGGTGAGGTGGAGAGGTGTATGAGTGAGGTAAGTGTGAGTAGGAAGGAAGGCAGCCTAATGGCGGAGGACACTGTGACATACTCGTAGTGGCAAGTTGTTCATGGCCTCCCTTACCGGGTTTAAACGTCTGGCTGTAGGTAGAGAGATTGAAATTACTGGCCAAGTTTCACGGACGAAGATGAAAATTCTGCCCACTTTTTACGGCCAGAGGTGAAATGTGCTACAAATTGCCTTATGCCCAGAACTAAGATCGCACCCACTATTCATTCCTGGCGTTGAGAATGCCTTCCAGAGTTCACGGCCAGAGCTGAAGATACATGCCCAATTTTCCACGCCAAGATCTGTTGCCTCCTCCCTATTTTCACGGTTAGGGCTGAGATCCCCTTCGAAAATTCACACTTTATTACGCCCAGGGTTCCAAAATTCACACTTTATTACGCCCAGGGTTCCAAAATTCACACTTTATTACGCCCAGGGTTGAGATGGCCGCGCAGACTTCAAGCCCAAACTTGAGATTCCCTCCCAATTATCATGCCCAGAGTGGAGATTTCGCTCAGTGTTCGCGCCTAAAGGTGAGATTCCACCCAATATCCACGTCCAGAGCTGAGATCCCTTCCAATTTCCTTGCATATTCATTCTGTCGCTTCTCTTCCCATTGTTTATTTAATTACACATCTCTCATATCTCTCCCTCTTCGGTCTTTCTCTCTTTCTATTGCTTATTGAGTCGCACATGCCCAACACTTGCCCAGTCAGTCTTCCTTTTCTCCTTCTACTTCTCCTTTGTATGATCGCTCATCTCTACCATATCTTTCAGTTTTCCCCCCATTAATTTTTCCTCTTCTCTCATATGCCCATGTTCAGTCTTCCAGTCCCCTGGTTACTCCTCATTCGGTTTCTTCATTAAAGTTTCCAGTTTAAGATGCCATCCCTTTTTTTGTTCTCTTTTCATTTTTTTCCCCCCCTCGCATGACATTACTCAGTCTTTATTTTCTCCTACATCTGTTCAGGCTCCTCTTCCTCTAGTGTTTCTACTGCCCTTTCGATTTCCCTTTTTAATTTTTCCATCTTTATTTCCCTTTTCGCTCATATTTTGCAGTTACGGCTGGTTAATACCCGAACCTCACATCCCCCCCGTCTAGTCTCCCATTAATCCTACTACGTCTTACTGTCCCCTTTATTTAACATTTTCCTGTCTAATTTCCGCTTTCGTTCACATGGCGATTTTCAGTTTCCATCATACTTACTTAGTTTATCCTTCCTCTACCCTCATTACTCGTCATTCAATATCCTTACACTTCAATCTCCATTTCCCATCATATTTAATCTGTCCTTCCACGCTCACTGTTCCTCGTTCAGCCTCCTTTACCTCAACATTTCGCTATTTAATTTCCTCTTTCGTCCACATGGCGCTATTCAATCTCCATTTTTTATCGCACTTACTTAATACCCCTCCCTCCCTGGCCCCCTCCCGTCCCTACACCGAAATATTAGCGGCCATTATCACGTCGGATGTTGGCGTAATTTACACGCTTCGGATGTAGGAAATTCGCCCTCAGGAAGAGTTCTCACCCAGGGGCTAAAAAAAGTATATTGATTTAACTGTGAAACTTAAGGTAATATAACTTTTTTCCACGATAAGAGTTTCCATTAAGGTATTTTTTAATGTCATGTTTTGTAATATTCTCTTTTGCTGTTAATTCTTGATATAATACGGAATAACACAGAGTTTCACTGATACCTATAAAGCTTTCATGCCAGTTCACCCAGTTCACAGTACAAAATGTATGTACTTATGATATTTTATTACACATCTCTGGCATAAAACGGGATCTCCTTTACTGGACGATCTGCTTTACTGCTAATGACCTTTCCTAAGCCGCATAATATCATCGGGTAGTAGGGGCAGCTCGGTCAACAGTATCAGTGGCTATCGTGCGCCTTCCTTCTCATCTTTTCTCCCTGTTTTATAGCGTCCGCTTTTTTCTTTTCTGTCTTTCTTTTTTGGGGTGGGAGGTTGGGCTTCTATCGATTACATGGCTGATAACTAATTTCATGAACCAGCAAAAATATATTCGCTACCCATAAAAGCACATTGAGCTCCCCCCTACAAACACACGATATCAGATAGCGCTATGTACGTACCATCCTTTATGTCACTGTACTGTAGGGATTAATTTGTCAGAAGTCACACCTCGTATATATTTAATGCAAGTTAATGCCATCCACTTTTCTTTACATGATGGAGAGATTTGGTCTCCTATTGGTTAATGTGCACTTTCTAGCCCATTCACTATAGGGTCTTTTTTTCTTTTTCTATCCTGTTAAATTCAGGTGATTTTTTTTTTTTTTTAGCCTCATCTTGCTGCTACCAGGCGATTCCTTCAGGTTCAGGAAGGGCTGTCGTACTGAAAAGGTTTACTAAGACGATGGGCGGTATTCTCGCGAGGTTAGGAAGCTTACAAACACCTCTTCCTTACTGGTTTATATCTGATTCTGCTCCTTTGCTATATTACTGTGTGTTATTCATGCTTACCAACACCTCTTCTTTATTGGTTTATATCTGTGTGTTATTCATGCTTCCTAACACCTCTTCTTTATTGGTTTATATCTGTGTGTTATTCATGCTTACTAACACCTCTTCTTTACTGGTTTATATCTGATTCTGCTTCGTTGCTATTTTTTTGTGTGTTATTCATACTTACTAACACCTCTTCCTTACTGTTTATATCTTGATTCTGCTTCGTTACGATATTCTTGTGTGTTATTCCTGCAATCTATGTCGACATTGAAAAAAATTAAAAGAAACAAAAAAAAAAGAGGATGTTAATGGGTACTTTGGGAAATTAATCGCTTAGGAGGAGGTGTTAGGGAGCTTCCTTACCCGACGAGAATATGGGCCTCTATCTTATCCATCCAGTTCGCAGAGTTTATCCACAGTTGAATAAAATCGTCAGATGCCAAGAACTGAATTAAAGATATATCCCGCGGGTGAATGAGTCAAGGTGAATGAATAAATAAATGTCAAGGAAGAATAAGTAAATGTCTGCCAACTGAGAGGAATCATTCTGTTTAATATTTGCCCTTCGGATCATCGGTCTACAATAATAATAATAATAATAATAATAATAATAGTAATAAAACATGAAGGATAGAGGTTGTGCCCTATATATTCCACCTGTGTTAATGCTGTACTTTTTTTTTTTATATGTTGGCACTTCGTCTCAAAATACAGAAAACGTAATCTATAAATCGAATTATTTGCTTCTTATGTTATGTAATATTTATTTCAGTAACCAGTCATGCGATTTTATGTACCTCGCCTCAGAATAACAGAAAATTGAGACAGCAAAAACATAAAAGAGTTATTTTTCATACGGAGTTACAGTTCTGTTTAAAAAGTAATCTTTGTATGATGTGCATCTCGGTAATCATCGGTATATATTTAGTAGGTACAGTCTCTGAAAATATTTCCGAACTTTTTCCGTCTTTACATTTTGAAACAATGGAAAGAGTGTTTGAAAATAATCTTCAGTTATTTTTTGTGAGTCTGTATGCTTTTTTTTTTTATCGGTACACCATGAAGAACAAATTTTATATAACATACGAGTATCTATTCAGAAACATTTGCCTTAAAAAAGAACCCGAACAGCAACGAGTCTTGTGAAAAAATCGATTTAGGAGATGCTTTAGTGATCAAGTGTATTACGTGGAAAAATATAGGGAATTCAGTCAGCAAAAACATGGAGTATATCACCTGCCCAGAATGAAAGCCTAAAGCCGACTCTTGGTTGTTGATTCGCCCTTGTTACTCCCAAGGTTTCATATTAGGTGTTTGATCTCTGTGGTTTATATTAATATTTTTGACGAGAATGACGGGGAATTTTGAGGGAGTGACTGCCTCATAAATCACTCAATCCCGAATGATAAATAAAGAATGTAAATCAGTTAATAAAAATGACAATAGCCTCGCTCGTGCCGTCGGTCTCCTTTTCCGCATACCTTTTAAAAACGCTTACGAACACCTTAGAGATTTATTATACGCCTCCCCAACGACCCCCGCCGCCAGGATGGATGTTGACAGAGCCCTTTCCTCAACTTTTAACACGCAGACATCTTATTGCCTGGCATCAATCACAGCCCTGGTTCCTGAGTCCACCCATCCAGTCTGTGTGTGTGTGTGTGTGTGTGTGTGTGTGTGTGTGTGTGTGTGTGTGTGTGTGTGTGTGTGTGTGTGTGTGAGAGAGAGAGAGAGAGAGAGAGAGAGAGAGAGATTTTGCCATACAAAGTTAAAGCCGTAATAAAGGGATTTAGGAGAGGGGAAGAGGAGGGAAGGAGATGAAGTATGTATGTTGAATGAAGGAGAGAGAGAGAGAGAGAGAGAGAGAGAGAGAGAGAGAGAGAGAGAGAGAGAGAGAGAGAGAGAGAGAGAGAGAGAGAGAGAGAGAGAGAGAGAAACTGGGGGAAAAGAAGTTGGAGGAGGGGAGAATGGGGAAGGGGAGGAAGAACGACCGTAAGAAGTGGAGAGAGAATGATAGAGAAAGGAGGTACAAATGGGAAAAGAGAGGAGAATGGAGGGAAGAACAGAAAATACGGAACCTGGATGAAGAAAGAAGGGGTAAAATGAAACGAGAATGGAAGACAGCAGTTCAGAAATATCAAATATATAAAGAGGGGAGAGATGAGAGCAATGACAGATCTGTAAAGGAGAAAAAGGGGAGAGTGGAGAATCACGGACAGGTAAAAGGATGAGAAGGAAGAAAGGGTAGAAGAAAGAAGAGAGAATGACGGTGGGGAGGAGAGAAAGGCTAAAGATATAAAGAAAGGATAATGAGAGAAGGGAGTAAAGAAAAGGCAGAGGCTGGGGGAAGGAAGAGAGAGAAGAGGTAGAAAGAATAAAGAATGAAACAGGGAAAAGAGAGAACGAAAACAGAAAGAGGAAAAATATGAAGGCTGCAAAGACAGGAAGAAGGAAGAAGGGATAAACAGAGGAGGGACGTGATAGGGAAGAGGAAAAGAACAGAGATAAAAAGTGGAAAGAATGAGAAAGACGGGATTTGGAGAACTGTTTTACTCATAATGGAAAAGAACAGATAGGAGAAGGAGAATATGAGAGAAAGTAAAAAAAAAAATGAACAGAAAGAGAAAGAGGGAAGAGAAGGAAAAGTGGAGAGAGAGAGAGAGAGAGAGAGAGAGAGAGAGAGAGAGAGAGAGAGTGGAGAAGTAACTATTTTATTCCTGCCAAAAAAGGTATGGCTAGGTCAGACCACCCGTACTATCTATATACCTAACCTTAAGCCTCCCAATACGCGTTTCCATTAATCAGCGGCCAAGTAGTCATAATTCAGCGTCACCCGTGTTTTGTCCAGCGATCGTTCACCCTCCCGCCTTCTAATTTTAGGGGGCATTTGTCCGTGTCTTGTTATGGTGCTGGGTGATAGGGGTGACGTGGACCTACGCTACCTTCCTCTTTCCATCCCGTCCTTCCCACTTCCTCTTTTTTTCGTGTTTTTTCCCTATCCTTCCCTGTTCCTCTTTTTTTCGTGTTTTTTCCCCTATCCTTCCCTGTTCCTCTTTTTTTCGTGTTTTTTCCCTATCCTTCCCTGTTCCTCTTTTTTTCGTGTTTTTTCCCCTATCCTTCCCTGTTCCTCTTTTTTTCGTGTTTTTTCCCTATCCTTCTCCTTTTCCCTCCTCTTGATTTTTCCCTCCTTTCCATACCTTTCCTTATCCTTCTCCTCATTTCCTCGCCCATCTGTTCACTTCTCTTTTTTTTCCTACATTTCCCCTTCCGTTTTGCCTTTTGACAACATTTCCTTTCCCATCTTGTCGTTTTCCTTCCCTTGTCTCCCTTCCCATTCCTTCCTTCTTTTCTTTCTCGTTTGTATTTTTTGGGTCCTTTTTCTTTTCCTTCCTTTCGCTACTTTTCCCCTCCTCTCCCTTCTCATCTCGTTTTTTCCCTTCTTTCCCTTCCCTTCTCTTTCTTACTCTTTCATCTTTTCTTTTTATTTGCTCTTCCACTTTCCTTCATTTTCCTGCCCCTCTCTTCCCATTTCCTTCTGTGCCCATCTTTCCCTATCATATTCACCTCGATTCTTACCTTCAAATTTTCTTTATCTTCCTTCCTTGTTTTACACATTGGCTTATTTTCCTCTTTCTCCCTGTCCCCTTTTTCTTGCCCTCCTTCCCTTCCTATCTCTTTCTTTCCTTTCCACTTCTGTTTTGCGTTTTCTTTCTTTCCATTTCCTTCTCTCCATCTTCCATTATTTCATTTTCTTTATTTTCTCTTCCCTTCTTCACGTTTTCTCTCCTTCATTCTTCACTTCCTTCTTTATCATTTTCCATTTTTTCTTTTCTTACCTTGAGTTTACTGTTCCCACTCCCTTTCCTTTCATTTTCATTTTGCTTCATCTATCCTTCCCAATCAATTGTTTCCTTCCCTTTATTATGCTTTACTTTTCTCATGTTTTCCCTTCCTTCATTTCCGTTTCTTTCGTTCGCTTCAGTGTTCTGTTTCTTCTGTTTTTATCCTTTTCCTGTTCTTTTCCATATTTAGATTTTCTTCCTCCTTCATTCTTTCATTATTAATACAATTATTTTCTCTCACATTTTCCTCTTGTGCTCTTGGTTTTCCTTCCCTTTTTCTGTATTTATAATTATTTTCTCCCTTTTTCCTTTTCTATTATTTTATTTCCTTTCCTTCTGTTTCCCTCTTTTTCATTTATTTCCCCTCACTTTTTCCTTTTCTCTTCTTAGATCCTTCCCTTTTTCTTTTCAGTTATTTCTCCTCACTTTTTTGCAGTTATTTCCCCACACTTTTTTGCAGTTATTTCTCCTCACTTTCTTGCAGTTATTTCCCCTCACTTTTTTTAAACCTTTATTTCCCCTTACCTTTTTATCATCATTTCCTCTTACTTATTTTTACCATTATTTCCCCTTACCTTTTTTGTACAACTTTTTCCCCCTAAATTTTTCCTCCTGTGTTCTTGGTTTTCCTTCTCCCATTTTTTTCTTCAGTTACCCCCCGCTTTCACCTTTTCTCTTATTAGATTTCCTTCCCCTCAGTTTCCCCGTTTTTCAGTTATTTCCCCTCACTTTTTCCTCTCCTCCTCTTAGATATCCTTCCCCCCTTTTCTTTTGAGCTATTTCCCCTCACTTTTTCGTTTTCTGTTCCTGAATTTCCCCACCCTCGCCCTTTCTTTCTTTCTTTCTTTTCCTATTTTCATTATTTTCCCCTCGCTTTTTCCTTCTATCATTTCTCGTTGGATTTAGACACATAGTTTTCCATACCTTAAACTCCTCACTCCGATGATGCGTTTTTCGTTTTACTCGGGCGGTGACCAGAGGATTTTTTCAGCATAGATATTTTTCGAACTGGAGGGGTTATATTTATCCTTATTCAACTCTTTTTGTACTGGATGTTAATGAAGTTGTTTAATAAAGTCGTGTGTCAGTAGTAGTCATAGTGGTGGTGGTGGTGACGGTGATGGTTGTGGTAGTAGTAGTAGTAGTAGTTGCAGTAGTAGTGGTGGTTGTGGTAGTAATATTGGTGGTGGTGGTGACGGTGGTGGTTGTGGTAGTAGTAGTAGTAGTAGTAGTTGCAGTAGTAGTGGTGGTTGTGGTTGTGGTGATGGTGGTGGTGGTGATTGTGGTGGTGGTAGCAGCAGTGGTGATGGTGGTGGTTGTGGTGGTAGTAGTAGTAGTAGTAGTAATAGTAGTAGTGGTAGTAATAACAGTAGTAATTATAAGTAGTAGTAGTAACCTGCAGCCAACCATCCACTTTTCAGGAGATGGGGAGGGGATTAGGGGACGTTTTTGTAGCCTGGCAGCTCCATCGCCCATATCCGTGCGACCACATGAAGGCGTCCCCCTCCAGCACCGTTTAATAAGAGTTAGAATAAAAGTAAATTGCGTCCACGGGAAAGAGTTATGATACACAGAATACACTCGTCAGGAAACATATTTTATTTAGGCAAACTCATGAATATGCAGATGAAGATATAAGCGAATTTCCCTGTTCTTCTCTGTCGTATTGTTGTCATGCAAGTGTAATAAGATGCATTGCTATCTGTTTTGGAGTTAAATTTTACTCTCTCTCTCTCTCTCTCTCTCTCTCTCTCTCTCTCTCTCTCTCTCTCTCTCTCTCATATACACATCCCTCATACACTGCCACACTCTCATATACACTCCCTTCCACTCACTTTCTTTATGCTTTTGTACATTCGCACTTACAGATTCCCTCTCATGCACATCCCTTATACATTTCTCTACTGTATATACACGTACAGATTCATTCTCATACACGCCTTCCTTCATACAGACCCTAATATACACATCCTTTTTGAAACACTGCTTCACACACACACACACACACACACACACACACACACACACACACACACACACACACACACACACACACACACACACACACACACACACAACTATATACATTGCCTCCAACACTTACCTTTGTGTATTCAGGTGTTAGGGATTCTCAGCTTTATCATATCTCACACTCATTATTTGATCTGGTTTTCCTTCAGTCATCAGCACCATTGTCATCATCATCATCATCATCATTTTGATAGTTATCCTCCTCCTCCTCCTCCTCCTCTTTCTCCTCCTGTTCCTCTTCCTCCTCTTCCTCGTCATCATCATCACCATCATCATGTGTTAGTCCACAATACCTCACAGCTCACGGTTCTTCCCGCAACCCACTAAAAGCTGTGTCATTCTTCTGGCCGTAAATTTAGTGCAACGATACTTTGAAGTGAAGGATGTACCGCCCACTATTACGTTGAACCTGAGATGAGGGGAAGTGCAGTGTGTGGGAGGGTGGTTGCTGAGGAAGTGGTGTGTGGTGCTGGTGGCGGCGGCGGCTGGTAGTGTTGGTGGTGGTAGTGATGGTGGTGCGGGGTGGATGGGTGGATGGTAGTATTGGTGATGGTAGTGATGGTGGTGGGGGGTGGATGGTAGTGTTGGTGATGGAAGTGATGGTGGTGGGGGATGGATGGTGGTGTTGGTGATGGTGGTGGTGGTGGGGGGTGGATGGTAGTGTTGGTGATGGCAGTGGTGGTGGTAGGAGTGAGAGCGGTGTGTGAGAGGTGGTATGTGGTGGTTTGATAGTGATAATTGTCAACTTTTGTGGTTATGTGGTAAAGGGAATGGTGGTGGTGGTTATAGCAGCGCATGGGAGGGTGATAACTAAAAAAGTGGTGACTTAGGTGGTGGTGGTGACTGGTACAGGTGGTGAACAGAGTTGTGATGGTGGTAGCACTGGTGTGGTGGTGGTGGTGATGATGGGAGCAGTGTATGTGTGTGAGGGTGATTACTGAGGATGTGGTGATGTGGTGGTTATGGTGACGGTGACGGTTAGTGGTGGCGGTGGTTGTGGTGTGGTTGTATCAGTATGGCAGTGGTAACAGTGAAGGCAGTCTGTGGGAGGGTGATTACCGAGGATGTGTGGATGTGGTTGTCGCGGTGGTTCAACACATACGATAGACACCGACGTTCATCATCTTTTATTCCCAACTTTCTGCTAGCGACACTGTGAGTCCAGAGGTATAAGAGGATTATTAACCTTAACTATACGCGATTAAGTTAAAAAACAAAACAAAAACGCGGTGCTAGATGACGGCAAATCTTAGTTTTAGAGCAAAGGGTCTTAAATTTTTTTCCTGTCCAGACCCCCAGTGGATTGCTCACGATGGACCCATACCTCCTTCGTCAGACTGTCGAAATCACCATCATCACCAGTCCCATTAGGTGCAAGTATGACATCAATAGATACCAATAGCTTGGTTTTACTTTACACGTGGATAACTAGTAACAGAACAGGAAAGAACATCAGTAGGATAATCTTATTTATTTCCCTGTGGAAAAATGCTAAATGATATATATATATATATATATATATATATATATATATATATATATATATATATATATATATATATATATATATATATATATATATATATATATACTTAGACAACGAATCCCATACCCCCCAGGGGTATGAATAGACAACGAATCCCATACCCCCCAGGGGTATGAATACCTCCGGTTAAGAACGCCTGTTTTAAAAGATCAGCGGCGAACGTTAAGTGAAACACACACACACACACACACACACACACACACACACACACACACACACACACACACACACACACACACACACACACACACACACACACACACACACACACACACACACACTGCTACCAGCACCGATATACCTGTGCAGCCAGGTATGTAAAGGACTTATTGACCTAATTACGCTTTAACTAAATCGTAAAAAAAGGGGAGAAAGACGGAGCTAAAAGAGAGATAAAGAAAGCAGTGTTAGATGACGCAGGGTAGTAGTTGTGGAGCAGCGATGAAGAGTAATGAGGAAGCACCTACTCTGCTACCGGCATTGATATACCTGAGGGTGGCGAAGGGAAGGTAATGACGGGTGGTGAGCGGCGCGGCGCCCTGATGATGCGCCTTGGACCCATATTCTTTTGGAGAGAGAGAGAGAGAGAGAGAGAGTTGGTAGCAAAATCTAATCCGTTCATTGCGATATTCAGACTTATATATTAGTCATAGTAATTCAGACGATTTCATTCAGGCAGCCAAAGGGTTAAAAATGGTCACTATGGCCCTTACTCTCGTCAGCCAAGGAGGCTCCCTAGCACCTTTTCCTCAGCGATTTATTCTTCAATCTGGCTGGTTAAATATCATTTTGTACCATAGTCTTGCAAAGTATGGCAATATTAGTATGATTTAAGCAACACAAAAGACAGTAGTAAAGCATAATAAACAAAGTAAATCGCTTAGGAAGAGGTGTTAAGGAGCTTCCATAACCAAAGAGAATACGGGCCTATAAATATTTCCCTGCGATGTTTTAAGCAACACAAAAGACGACAGTAACTATAATAAGCAAAGATAACCGCCTAGGGAGAGGTGTTAGGGAGCTTCCTTAACTGAGTCCATAACCTTTTCCTTGCGATTGTGGCGTTTTGCCATATCCTTTTAATTAACTCCTGACAGTATCCTTCAGCAGGGAGAAACCATTTTCATTCATAAAGTTAAGGGGTAATACCACGCAGATTGATCCTCTGTGTAAGAAACTAAATATTAAAATATATATATCTATATAAATAGATAAATTGATAGATAGATAGATAGATAGATAGATAGGTATAGATATACATACTTTCTGCGATAAGGATAAAGATCTTATCGCATTTTATCCGAATATGAAAACATTATTTCACTGAAATCTCCATTGTGCCTTGTGAACGTCGACGTATTTTAATCTTGCTACCGTCAGTGATTACATACACGTAAGAAAAATACCTCGTCATAGGGGCATTTATCCTAAGCTGTTCAGTACAAGAGATCGTACCTAAGCTTAACAAAATCGTCTGGAAGCAGGAAGAGTATATTTAACTACATCCTCCTGCAAGAGATTTAATCACGTGTTAATATCTCTTCAACAACTAGTCTTACCATTTTAACTTAGACTAAGAAGCCTCCACTTCCTTGTAAAATTACCTTAAGCATATTCATCTACGTTTAGAGAAATTTCCTAGTTATTACGAGTGCTATTCTTAAGACGTCTCATTTCCGTGCCCACTGTGTATACATTCTTCCCTTTCACTCAGCTGCCGCCCCTCCAATCCACCCCTTTCACCCCCTCTCTCCTTTTAATTCACCCAAACTCCCCCCCTATCCCCCCCCTGTCTCTGTCTGTCTGTCTCTCTGTTACTGTCTCTCTCTCTCTCTCTCTCTCTCTCTCTCTCTCTCTCTCTCTCTCTCTCTCTCTCTCTCTCTCTCTCTCTCTCTCTCTCTCTCTCTCTCTCCCCCTACACATTACTACCCCATCCCTCGCACTCACCCACTGTGATGTTATCTCGTCGAGTTCATTTGTTTTGCCAGGGCCGCGTCGTGAGTGGCTGCTCCCTGTGGTCCTCTGAAGGTGTTATGCCTCACAGTAAATGGACCTGGGGCTATGGGGGCTAAAGTTCAATATACAAAGCTAAATTGCCGAGAAAAATGCGATGCGAGAATACCCCCTACTAACTGAGTTGATGTAGTGCCTCCCAGTAAATGGATCTGGGGCTGTGACGGGTTAAAAGTTCAATATACAAGGTTAAACTGGGAAGGAGAAGGTGTGGCTTAGAAGTGAATCCCCTCGTAGTGAAGGGGTTGGTATTTTCTTGTGTGGTGTTAATACCTGTAAAATGAGCTTTGTGAGCGCTTGACGAGCCAGCGAGCGTTTGTACTATCACGAGCATCAGTTTCTTTACCATCCTGGCAAGAGCGGATTCAAAGTCCCGGTTGGCTACGGGTCACGCACTCGAACATTAGCCGATCCATAGTAGTCGGTTAATGCTTCATGGGATTTGGTGGGGCTTTCTTCCCACAATATTACTCTCATTTCTCACCGCCATTAACGACATGGAATTAGTTATTGTTTGTAAAGTGATTCCCACGTGCCTTTCCTTCAGTGTATGCATTACTGTTTATATGTAATGCTAGATATCGTTCTAGCTCCCCTTTCAACTCATTTTCGGTGCAATACTCTAAAGCATCTGTTACAGGTGTCCTACTTTTGAACCACGAAGCTTATTTCACAGTGGCAGTGGTTAACAAGACGATGATATAAGAACATCCTTTACACTTCGTAATAACTCTTCATGCCAGCGTGAAAGATGCTGAGTCCAAGTGAGTGAAGGACTCTGTCGTACCGAAGCATATCTGATCATTGTGAGCCGTCGTTTTCGTTCGCCTGGTCCGTCTCCAACCGTGACTTCGACCTCGCTCTTGTCAGGGGAGTAAAGAAATTAATGCTTGTGATAGTACATATGCCTATAATCATAATTTCATCTTGGTGTAAACTTTCAACATTTCTGGTGAGGTAGTTGAGCAGTAACAGAAGAATAATTAAGCGAAAATATTTATTGTCTCACGTTTTCTTTCTCTCACATACACCTTGCTGATTTCACCTTCTAAACATAGAAAAAAAAAGTTCATGTAAAATTGTATCCGATATTCAGTTGTTAGAATTCATGCAAGAAAACATAGTGTTGCAACAGGAAATAGTTTTTAAATCGATTTCATAGTGGAGCTTGTCAGTTGAAGCCCGCGGTACATTCTTTTGAAAAGCTGGGATTCCAAGGGCTGTTTTTGGTCTCATGAGTAAATATATAGCTAAAAACAAAATTTATTGAATGTATCTACTACCTGCTGAAAGAATCTTTTCTCTGTCTCACATAGAAAAGTTATTAGCCTCCGAAAACCATCGCGGTCGGGCCGGGCCGAGTCGTGTCGGGCTGCTCATTTCTCAACTGAACGTAAACATGGCTTCATTACGCTTGCCCGCTCGTAGTTATTTATGTCGATATTAATCCCTTATTCACGGTGGGAGCATTGTATACTTTATTTTAGGTTGTGCCAGATGACTTCATGCAAAACAGAAGGTCACCTAGTAATGAAGTGAGTGGGGACTATATCTCTCCCATTTAACCCCGCTCTCCTTTTTAATTCCCGCTACTCCCTCTCTCTTTCCTTCTCCCCTCTCTCACTCACCTCTTTCACCCCAAGTCCTAATTTACCCTCTCTTCCCCTACTTTTCGAAAAGTCTAAGATGAAATAACTCGTCTGGAGATAAAGTATAATAAAACGTCATATGATAGAAGCAGTTAAAAAGACACATAAATAGCATTCAGGTGAGAAGTAAGATGTAAACTGCAATAAAAATAGCAAAGGAAGAGGCGCTGTTAACCTCCTGAACTCAAGGGAATACTACCCTGTGAACCTAAGGAAGGATCGAAGTGCTTGGAGGTAATTTTAAGGCCACCCCTCACAGGCTCCGGCGTCAGGCGATAGATAGATATAGATAGATAAAAAGACAGACGGATGAACAGTTAGACAGATGATAGATATAGATAAAGATACAGACGGCCGGATAGATACAGAGAGAGAGAGAGAGAGAGAGAGAGAGAGAGAGAGAGACTGTTGCAAAATAGTGCTACAGCATCTAGAACATTGCTTAAACTTTGTAAATTTTTGTTTGAAAATGCTCTATTATAGCAACACATAGCGCGCGTGCGTGCGTGCGTGTGTGTGTGTGTGTGTGTGTGTGTGTGTGTGTGTGTGTGTGTGTGTGTGTGTGTGTGTGTGTGTGTGAGAACTTGCAAATCATCATGGTGGCGCTTGGTGGCTGGATGGGTAGGGCACTGGGCGGATTAGTAGGGTGGATGGATGTGTGGCTGGGCAGGGTGAGCGAGGTGGAATGTAGGGATAATAGGTACATAGTAGAAATAGGGGAAAATAGGTCCATGAGGAAAAGTCCATGGGAAAAACAGGTGCTTGGGGGAAAAATAGGCACATGGAAAAAATAAGTCCATCTGGAAAATTTGTCCATTAGCGAAAATAAGCCCATCTGGGGAAATAAGTCCATGGTGGATAAATTGTCCAGGCAAGACCAGGTCCCAGGAGGGGGAAGGGACACTTGGTGGGGGCTGACACGTAGGGTTTAGCCAGAGACAAGTTTTTGTGTTAGTACCTCTAAAGATCTAGTATAACACAAAGATTTCTTGCCCCTAGACGTAAGCAAACTTCACCGAATGAAAGTTTAACGCTATAGCTAGCACGAAGACTCTAATTAGACAACTCTGAAATGGACGAGACTTTGAACTTGAGAAGTATAATTGTGAAGGATGTCGAGGAGGTCCCTTACTTTCCTCTGATAAGCTTCGGGCGTTTTCAGTAAAGAGGACATAAAAATGATTTAAGACAAACAAAACAGGAAAGAAAAAAGCCTATTATAGCGATAGCACTGGTGATAGCAGCGGTAGAGGTGATTTATGATGTGACATTATCTTCCACATTATGTTGAGGAAGGATCCGAACCTGTTGGTAATGGCAGATTCAGGGCAACAATGAGAGTAATAAAAATGATTCACCTGCATTACTGCCACCAGTACTTCTAATAATACTGCAAATGCACATCGTTTATCATCACCCAGACACTCTTCCCGTAATCATGAATGCTGTGGAGAGCAATTAATGAAAACGTAAATATAGGAGGACTGTCCCTCTTCCCCAATGCTGTTGAAATTCTCGGGTCCTTCCCACAGGCGAAACCATCCATATCATGTCCCTTCATGTGATCAAAGGCTGTAGGCATTGTAGGCTTCGTGGTACATTTACGATCGAATTATAATACCTACTACACCTTTATTTGCTCTTTTATGCTGTTTATGGATTTTTATTATCAACGTGGTTTACATAGGTAATATGCAAGAGGATATTGAGGTGTATTTTGCAGCAAATCGTTGAGGGATAGACGTTACGATATATCCAGTTCCACTTGAAATATGACCAAGGACACTCATGCATCACCTGTAGGGCAGAGCTTTTTTGTTTACTGGTTCAGCACTATTAACCGTAATGAAGGATAGTGATATTTCAGCTAGAGCTCATGGGCGATACTGTGCCAATGATCCATCTGAATATCGTCACAGGGGAGATTCAGAAATTTGCTCTTAATTCTTTTGTTGGTGGTGGTAGTGTCCCCAGCCTCATCTGGACATGAACCCAGTGGACTGCAGGAACCGGGCCACTTCAGCCGGTTGCTCCCAGAGATCTTATGCTGGGTCCATATTGAAAGTTTGTCCTTTTTGTGCGAGTGAGGTGCTCAAGGGACAGCAGAATAGTGAAGGATGAGATCTGGGAGGATTTTTTCTAGTTTGTGTTTTGTGTTGGCCATGTGGTGAGGATGGAGAATAAGACTGACTAGGAGAGTGTATGTAAGCAACGTAAGGGGAAAGGGGAGATCGGGGATGAGTTGGAGGGATGGGGGAGGAGAGGCATATAAGTGTGGGGAGTGCAAGTTGAGGAGAGGGCAACGTGATGGCGGAATACAGGGTTGCATGGAGGCGATTCATATGTGGCCACCCCTCCAGTGATTAAGGGTTCTGACAGGAGACAAATAAACAGGCTTTTAGCAAATGGAGAAAGAGGTGACAGGGTTGTAGAAAAGACAAGAGGGGTGAATATTTGAGTAGAGTCTGAGTGGATTTTTGGAGGAAGAAGGTGTTAGAATGGGAAGAGTAACGAAAAACGCAGATACACAAATAGATAGATAGATGGAGAGAGAGAGAGAGAGAGAGAGAGAGAGAGAGAGAGAGAGAGAGAGAGAGAAGCACCATACGGCAGGGTAGGAAAGAGACCCTCCCACACTATTTATCCGCCCCGCACCTTGTTATTAGGGAATCTATCATACACCCGTTAGAGCCCCTCTGACTAGCACTTTATCACCACACACACACACACAGAGACACACACGGAGGAACGAGGAGCTAGTTAGGCGCGACACCCGAATTGTTTCTGGAGACAAAATACGTCCATGGCATTGTATTTTGTGTTGGCAGTGTTATGCAGGATGGTACCTGTGTTGGAAATGTTTTGTAGGATGTTACCTGTGTTGGAAATGTTTTGTAGGACGGTACCTGTGTTGGAAATGTTTTGTAGGACGGTACCTGTGTTGGAAATGTTTTGTAGGACGGTACCTGTGTTGGAAATGTTTTTTAGGATGGTACCTCTGTTGGAAATGTTTTGTAGGACGGTACCTGTGTTGGAAATGTTTTGTAGGATGGTACCTGTGTTGGAAATGTTTAGTAGGATGGTACCTGTGTTGGAAATGTTTTGTAGGACGGTACCTGTGTTGGAAATGTTCTATAGGATTGTACATGTGTTGGAAATGTAGGACAGTACCTATGTTAGAAATATTTTTAAGGATGTTACCTGTGTCGGAAATGGTTTGTAGGATGGTACCTGAACTGTATTGTTTTCTTGAGGCAAAATAATATTATGTCGATGAGATTTTGTTTGGCTGTTTCATGATAACTTTTTTTTTTATAGTTTGTTCTTTCTATATTCAGACGATTTACACGGCTTAGGAGAGCCGATTCCAGCTGTAAGGGGATACACACAGCCTTTATTTACGGCTTAGGTGCTCAAGGGAGATACTTTCAGCAGAGGTACCGATAAACTGCCCGGTTACTAATGTCTTTCAACTCTCTGTCTGTCGAAAGTAGGGTAGTAGACTGCAGAGGGCAGCTTCAGCCTGTAGCCCACTAGGTTCACATCCAAGTATGTCTGGGGCGACAACAGCATTAACTCCTTCATTACTATAGGTCCTAACTGGCTTAAGAAAAAAAAAAAGCTGATGGTAGCCTTAGCAAAGTGGAAAACATATCATTATAGGGAAGGAGTAAAAAGCCGCAACAACAACAGTGAGTACAGGTATCTTCACTGCTCCCCACTGCTCTTCCATGAAGGTCATGCAAGGAGCAGCGGGATACTGTCTTGTCATACTGTAGGTTGCATGAGATGATTCGTAGTACCTCTCCTTCAGCGTTGGATTTTGCATATTACACCTTTTTATCATTACTGTACGTTACTTAGACAATCTCCTTCGGTACTGAAAATATAGTGGATCAAACGTGTTCAGAGAACCCAAGGACAACGCCCCCGAAAGTTTGATCCCGACTCATGACCTTGACCTTTGTTCGATCTGTTGCAAAATGGAACAATTTCTTCCCATCATCACATAATAATGTATACCAGATTTGGTCGAAATCGAACCTGGCATTCATGAGATATTTTGTTATCTTACTGAGATATATACCGGTATATAGAAATGGACTCGATCACAACAGCAGCGGTTTCGGCGTCGCTGAGAAATAACAAAAAAAAAAGTATAAAGGTAATACGTATAATATAATGGTAAGGGCGGTGCTACGAGGCCTCCAATGTCAACAAGAATACGACCCCATAGGCCTAATAATTCGCCCTTTGTTCTTGGCCAGCGGAACTATTGACGGGCTCACGGGGAGAAAAATGTACCTTTGGAGGATAATGGCCCACTATTGTTGTTTTGCTCTTTGTCTTTTGGGGGTAATACACACCCAATTTGTTGGTGGGAGATGGGGTTAGGGTGGTGAGTAAAGGCTGTACATTTAGGGGGAGTACGATGGATCAGGACTGCTCTCATAATGTTTTTAGCGTAGAATATGACATAAATATGTATGCGGTCTTATCAGAAGTTATAAGAGCTTTGATATTAGTTTTTTTGTGTCAGTTACTTAATTCGGATATTTTGTATCAACGTAAAAAAAACTATAAAAAAAAAGAAAGAATAAAAGAGAGCCAAAGTCTAGAGCCATTCACTTCGAGATGCCTGAACAAATTGCAGTGTCATTACCATTTTCTTTCCTTTAATTATACAACTGACTGACATTATTATACAAGTGGATGGAATGGCTTCTAGAATCTGACTAAACTTTTTTCAATTCCATTTCACCTTTCCAAAAATATATTGACATGAATCAGCCAAAGAAGTGAGAGACTAACTTGGCTGATATACAGTATATATATATATATATATATATATATATATATATATATATATATATATATATATATAAAAGTGATACAGTGTGTATTATTTTCAGTTTCCCGTATCGCCAGATCCCCCCTTCCCCCCATTAAAAAAAGGAAATAAGTATAGCATGTAATCAGTGTCCAGGCGGATACATGTGCGCGCATAAGAAGGACTGCTGGGCCTCAGGGAAGGGACTCTTTAGTTTATGCTGAGTGTTATATACGTATAATAAAAGTTTAATCACCTCAGTGAAGTGATAAATCTTTTGGCTCTCCGGTGATTCCCTCAGCTGGATATTATCATTGGCATCAAGAAGGTTTAAGTGCAGTGCAGTGAGGTGGCTTGTTGTACATGAAATCAAAGGCAGCGTCTGTCTCACTTCCTTTAGTCCTCTTCAGGTGACGCTCTATGTGTATTGTGATTTTATTGTGCGTATACAGTTAGTAAAATAACTTTTTCTCCGAGCTTGGAAAAGTTTAACTGTTCGCGTCACGCATTAATTTGTTGTAGATATGTTTGTATAGCCCTGCTCGAGATTACTCGTTTTTTTAACCAATTGTAAATAGTTGCCAGATGTAAATGGGAAGTTGTTAGTTTCGCCGACAGAAATTTATGTGACAATATTAACTGTAACCATTTGTGATATTCACGCGCCATTTGTTTCGTTCAAAGTTATTCAGATTTAAGACAAAACCTGAAAAACACTATCCATCTAACTATTGAAAAACAGGAAAACACTCTTAAACTAAATAAAATCGTCTAGAGATGCCTAAAATACAACAGTTATGTGTTCGAATGTCGGAAATAATTGTCTGAAGTTTATAACCATTAATAAACAGGTAACCACTTTTAAATTGAATACAACCAGACTATAGCGGTAAATTTTTTTTTTTTAACACTCTGCACGAGTTTAGTTCCGCTAACGAAGCAGGTAGCATATGTCACGAATGCAGTAAACTCTCTTCTCAGGTAACAGAGATCAGTAGCTAATAATAATAATAATAATAATAATAATAATAATAATCTTCGTGAATGCGAGATCATAGATAAAAAATACTGGAATTTTCATGTTGTTCCACTCACGTTGATTTATAGTGATTTTTTTTTTTGCCGTACCTCTAAAAAATATTTGTAATGAAATAGCCTAATGCATACACTTAGGTCCTAATTTAGCATTGTAAGACCACTATATTCTTTCAGGGTATCCCGAGCGTAATTTATTTAGTTTCACAAGTCCTCGGACCCACCCTGTCACATATTATTATTGTGTACATGAACTGCAAGAAAAATAGGAATAAGGTAACATACGCTTTTTGTACAATTTATCTTTATTTCACGGGTATAAACAACGGTTCATGTATCTCGTAAAATAACCAGGTGGAAATGAAAAGGAACTGTATAGCCTATGTATTTCCCACATTCCTATAAATCATACCCGGGGCGTCAGCGAACATCACTAAATCGCATTATCACCATAATAAGTTTAATAGTTTCATAGGTGCTGCAGTTAGGAGCACCGGGTTATCTTGGAAATAACTAGCAATTTGCGTCGTGGAAGTTCAGTGTCCAAGACGAGTGTAAAATATAAGGAAAGGAAACGCAGCTCCTTCTACCCAGGTGACTCAAATGGATGGAGCCTTTCCCTTGGTTTCCTTCCAGAGTATCACTGTGGCTGGCAGGAGTGAATTATTACATCCCCTTACACACACACACACACACACACACACACACACACACACACACACATGCACGCACTTACTCATACGTACACCTGCGCGCACACACGCACGTACAAGCGCGCGCGCATGAGTTGCCAGCACCAGTAGTGTAACAACGCTATAATTGCTCCAAGAAGAGGAGCAGAAGAGCGGGAAACGAGAGACCAATTGCTCAGTCTGTTATCATTCTTCACGTACGCACTCGCGGGCGTCTGACTGTCTGTCTGTCTGTGTTTCTCTGCTCGCGCGGTAGTGTGTGTGTGTGTGTGTGTGTGATGGATGACTTGATTATGAGCTCTCAGCACCCGGGCATTACCTTTAGTTAACCTCGTTGTTGCAGAGACACGGAAAGAGTCTCACGAAACAGGGAGGGAGGTAGGGAGGGTTATATAGGTACACAGACCATTTGGGCCCAACGAGGAGGTCCGGCCTTAGAGCTAGAACTTAATCACGGGAGTAGGAGAAAAGGATAATACAGCAGACGGATATCCCCTTTACCTTTCTAACCCTTCAGCATTTGACTTACAGGAAAAACAAGTGAGAGGTAGCACACTGAAGGACTGAAAAACGTGAAGGAAATTTCACAGGATCGGAGAAAAATATCAGTATGGAAAAAGAAAAAAAAAAATGCAGCCACATGATTACAATAAACTTACGCCGTGCATTTACTTTTTTTATTTATAGTTTTAAATACATTATATGCATTGAACTTAAGATATTTGTGCACTTTTTGCTAATATTTGTAGTGAATGCACAAGATATTCTCGTCCTCTTCTGAGATAAGTAGTTAAGTACTATACATAAACATGAGCAATTCATGTTTACTCGTACATACGTATACAAATGCTCATACTCATGTGTGTGTATATATATATATATATATATATATATATATATATATATATATATATATATATATATATATATGTGTGTGTGTGTGCAGAAATTTATATACATATACCTTACCTGTACATGTGCTGCATACACACACACACACACACACACACACACACACACACACACACACACACAATTTCTGTAAGTAAATTTATGTGGAGAGAGAGAGAGAGAGAGAGAGAGAGAGAGAGAGAGGCAGAAAGCGAACAACCTCTCCGTACAACTAGAAGGGCACTCGGGGGAAGCAAGCAGAACCGAGCAGTCACGAAATGCATTTTGGGGTTATCATGGTTTTGGCCTTTCTCTCTTTAGCTCCAGCAATGTATAATTTCGACGGGATTCCTGGCTTTGTTATCACTGTGTTTCCCTTTCAGTGGACGATCAAACATCTATCCAATTAATCTCAACGAGAGACTTGGATGGAAGTTGAGCAAGTTAGTGTGAAAATAGTCGTAACACTCAGATCTTGTCTCGCCTAATTAGATATTTAAGTATATTTGTGAGTATTCCCTTGCTAATTTGAAGATGCTTGTCTATAAAACGTCAGTCTTGCGTAGCACACGTGGGGTCCATGGAGCTTAGAAGACACATGCCTTTTACAAATGAAATTTTTGAAAGTGTGCAAACAATTGGTCATCTTTATTAAGAAGTACAAATAATCTTAAATAAGGACCACATGAGCAAGAGAGACACATTTTGCTATTTCGTGCACGTTCCAGCACATCCTAATGTTAAACGACACACACACACACACACACACACACACACACACACACACACACACACACACACACACACAAATGACATTTTTCTCCACTTATCAGCACTTCACTGCACTATAAAATACACAGATACATGACCACCGCAATTTTCAGCCAAATAGTTTCCTTCAAAAAACTCCTTCAGGAATACGTTCCACAGAAAAAAACAGAGTTCACCTTGCCAGACTACAGTATGATCATCATCCTACTCTACTTCAGAACTACCACAAAGCACAAAGAGGCGTCTTGGTTTTCAGTAAAAATAATCCCTACGCCACCACACACCGCATTCATCATTTCTCACACTACGTACAACCCTTCAGTATAATCTCAACAAAGTATATCTGAGCACCTGGCTGAAATAAATGGATTTTTCTAGGCCATCTCCCAGGGGGAACAACAACAATACACAACTGAAATAGTCATATCCTAACAGCTTAGATTTTCGTGAGAGGACAAGTGTTTAAAGGACTGGAATGTGGCTTGCATGATTCCAGTTGTAACGGGGAACAGTCTGATAATAAGTCTGTATTAATGATCTTCAAGATAAGACTCACCGATGCACCATAAAAACACTACCCCCAGGACGAGTGTACCGGCCGAAGATTATTCCAGCATCAGTATTTTGGTAAAAGTGTGTCTGTGTTGGTTGGTAACTTCCACATGGTTTCGACATCCTTCTTGCTTTGGTATTTTTCTCTAAGGCTTACAGAATAATAGCTGTATTGACGGCTGAAGAATCACACTATCGTGACCATGAAATAGGATACAAAAACCCACACTGGCAGACGAAAAAATATGTATTCCAAACAGTTTCGGCGACAACTGTCGCCCTCTTCAGTGGATCTACAGACCAAGAAGTCTGTAGATCCACTGAAGAGGGCGACAGTTGTCGCCGAAACTGTTTGGAATACATATTTTTTCGTCTGCCAGTGTGGGTTTTTGTATCCAATAGCTGTATTACTCATTGTCAAATCCGTATAGAAAAATGGCATGAAAGGATGATTAGGTCTGTTGCTGTTTGCCTTCTTTTGTACTGCGCACAACTACGAAACCCTTACCCTGCATTACACCATTGTGCAGTCGGCCTAAGACGTGACGGCAGAATATCGAGAAGTTTTTGGTCAGCGATAATGTACATACTCTTCTTTAAAGCTTTACAAGGAGAAGCCTGTTATGTAAAATTGTTACAGAAAACAATAAGTAAACGCAAAAGTACCGGTATTTTCAAAATTGTAGGAATCAGTTCGTTAGTTATGATAATAGGAAATCCTAAACGGAACTAATTGAAATTTAAGAACTATCGCTCAGGGAGTCAGGAATACTTTGCGGAGTTCATATCTAATATGTTAACACACAATCATTTTTTAGTAGCGTAAGACTGACAAGAAATGCGCTTTAATAGTCAATTAAAATCAGTCATTATTATTTATAAAATAGTTCCCGTTACGATACTAAGGAATAATTGAAAGTCATTTATTTCCGTTTTTGTTGTCCTCATTAACGACGACAGAAAGCGGGAATGCGGCTTAAGTTAGTAGGCTATTTTAAATGGTTCGATCAACATGCACGGAAAGAAACAAACTTTTACTCAAGACATACAGTTATTACACTGCATTTGGCCAATTTTTCATTAAGAAAATTCTCTTGAAGTGTTAGTATAAGCCAGTAGACTATCAATGAATGAAAAATAAGGAAAACCTCGAAAATTTGCCGAGAGTTGGAGCTCCTTGGAGAATGACAGTGTCATGGCCTAGTATCCTCAGTGTCTAAACAATTGGCAAGAGAAATAATATGCAAATGTTCATAAGCAAGCCGCTGAGTTCAACACTCCCAGTTGAGCAGGTCACAGAGGTTTATTTTAAAAGAAGGATACTAGACATAGAGCAAAAAGTATGTGCTTTTGCATCGCAAGAGTGGAAGCTCAAGCTTTCGTCCTGGTGCCTAGTGCATGAGAAAAGGGTAAAACCTGTCATACCTTTTTACAGCTATGTTGCATCAGTTAGGAATACAGTCCCTATAAGCGAGGGGAAGACAAGGAATAAAAGGCAGAATGGTCTTGCTGCTACCGCAGGTAGGGTATTTTAGTACTGTAGGTAAACATTATTGTTCCGGCATCCTTATTGTTGCTGTATCATCACCACAGCAATTGAAAATAAGGTGGTGTATTATAGTCATAAGAGTTTTCCTTAACTGGTCTTCGAAACTAGAGCATTCTGTATTTGAAATCCTGGGAAGCAAATACATCAGGAAAGAGGGTTACGCTGCGCTCCGTGCGCAGAGTAATACATCACACATCCGTTCAAATCGGGAGATGTAGCCTATATCCGAGTGTTAACTTCTAATATATCACTACCTCATGTTATTCATTTTACCTAATTCTTAGCGTGATATATATTTTATTTTATATAACGTAATGGAGGCACAAGGCTTACCATATATTCACCAGGTTTTCATTGAACGTATATCAGTGCAGAGTGACCGAAGCAATCTGAAACTCTGCCATCACTTCTTGGGGCAGCAAAATTTCTGCACTGGCTGACACATGGCTGACACCCTGATACCTTGGTCAACTACATCCCTTTCTTCGTCTGACACCACTGCATTCTTTTCCATGCCAGACACAACGACCGACATTATCGATACTGTCCTGTGTCAAACACCATTGTACATATTCCATGCTTCTTGACAACCCTTCCCAGCCTGACATAAACCCTCCCTTCCCAGTCAGCTGTCTCCTTATGTCTGACACCATTGCACCTCTTCCCTGCCTCCTGCATCCTTTCCCTGTCTAACACTCTGACATCTCCACCCCTAGTCAGTCAGCCAGCCATCTCCTTCCACCCATCAGTGTGGAACCCCAGTCTTAGCCATCATGACCCAGGACCATGTTTCCTGACACCTCTTCCATGCCTGCCACACACGACTGATTCACTTTTAGTATTTCCACCTGAATCAGGTTCATCCTTGAACATGCTTGGGGTTTCATTTACTCGGGACTTATCTTGGAAAGATCATATTACATCTCTTGTAAAATCTGCTTCCAAGAGATTGGGTGTGCTAAGCCGACTCCGCTCTTTCTTTACCCCTGCACAATTGTTGACTCTATACAGGGGTTTTATCCGCCCCTGTGTGGAGTACAACTCTCATGTGTGGGGAGGCTCCCCACATACAGCTCTTCTCAATAGGGTGGAGTCAAAGGCTTTTCGTCTCATTAACTCTCCTCCTCTTACTGACTCCCTTCAACCTCTGTCTCTTCGCCGCACTGTTGCATCTTTATCTCTTTTCTATCGCTACTTTAATGGTCACTGCTCCTCTGAACTGTCTGCTTGCATTCCTCCACCTCTACGACGGGCGCGTAGCACCCGTCTGGCAGCAAACTCTCATCCCTTTTCTGTCCAACTCTCTAATGCAAGAGTTAACCGTTACTCCCAGTCTTTCATTCATGCAACAGGTCAGCTCTGGAACTGTCTCCCTCTGTCTGTATTTCCTCCTGCCTATGATCTCCAGTCTTTCAAACGCAGTGTGTCCAGGCATCTCAAAATGATCGGATCTTGAATTTGGCTCTCTATTGTATTTTGTTTTTCTCTTGGAGGGAACTGTTACTGCGGGCTCATGGCCTTTGGTTCCTTCTTCCTCGCATAAAAAAAAAAAAAAAAAAAATCTCTCTTGCACTGTCTGATACCATTACACCCCTTCCATGCCTGACACCCTGACACATCCACACCTTCCCCACCTGATACCCTGACACTTCCACCTCTAATCAGCCGCCTCCCTTACCTTGTCAGACACCATAACGCCCTTTTTCTTCTTCCTGACCCCTTCCTTTCCTGGCGCCCTGAGACTTCCACCCCCCGACTCGCAGCCAGCCAGTCAGTCAGTCAACCACCTCCATCACCGCAGCCCTGTTGAACCCCAGCATTAGTGAGCATGACCCAGTACCCGGGGCGATATTGCTACTGCCTTCCACATTAATTCCCCCGATTGTTAAGCTCTCAGCCCCGGGGTACAAATACATCACTGTCTGACGCCATCTCTCTCCCCGGAAACTGGAGGTGACGTGCCCCTGATCCCCTCCCGTTCCTCAACGCAGTACTTCATTATCCAATTATTGTAGCGTGGTAGGGCCTGGTGTGGAGCTGGTGTGCTGGTATAACTGGTGTGTGGTGTGTGGTGTAGGGTGTGTGAGATGTAGGTTGTGATGAGGTGTGGTGCATCTTGGTCCTCACTCCAGTATTCCTTTATCCATTCCATTATCCAGTTATGCGTGTTTGGATCTGGTGTGGAGCTGGTGTGACTGGTAAACTGCGTCTGGGATAGGATGGTGTGGTGTAGGGTGGTATGACTTACTTTATTTCTCGTTATCCAGTTATTGTCACTTGATGAGGTTTGGTGTGACCGGTGTATTGTGTGTAGAGTAGAATGGTGTGAGGTGGTGTGAGCTGCTGGATGGTGTTATATTCCCTTTTCTTATATCTATTTTATTTTCTAATTGGCATGCTGGCGGCTGGTGTGAGTGTCGTGATGTGCTGGTATGACTGGTGTAGAGGGGTGTTTTTTATTTTTGTAAATGGTGTGGTACACTTTATTCCCTCATTACATTGATTTATTATTCGGTTACTGTAGCGTGGAGGGGATTGGTGTGGAGCTGGTGTGGGGCTGGTGTGGGGCTGGTGTAGCGTGTGTGTGATGATGGTGGTGTGGGTTGGTGTTTGAGATGCAGGATGGTATGAGGTGGTGTGTGAGATATAAGGTAGTGTGGTGTATTTCATTTTTGTCACTGCAGTATTCCATTATCTAATTGCTTTGGAGTGGTGAGGGCTGAGATTGAGCTGGTGTTACTGGTGTAGGAGGTGTGGGGTGGTGTGGTGTATGCTGTTCCTCATCCCAGAATTCCATTATTCAATATCTGGTGTTGAGCTGATTTCAAGACTGGTGTGCAATGAGATGTAAGGTTTTCGCAGTTTTATGTAGTGATGCATGGAGTGATATATACTTGACTTTCGTCCTGAGTTCGAGTATTTCACTATTTATATGTCGTACCTAAAGCGCTAATTATTTGCAGCCATTCATTTTCTGATAACCGAGACCCACAACGGTAGTGAAAATCAGTTTCATTTTTCTTTTTAATTAATTTTCGTGTGTCCGTCTTTGGTCATGGACTCAGTAGCCTGCATCTTAGGATCCAGCAGTCCTCCTACGTACCACACACCTTTACATACACCTTACTATATCCTGTTTATTCTAACTTGGCCTAAAATTGCCATCTCTTCATCTTGAATGCCGAGTTGTAGCAAGAGATATGATGCTGGTCACGAAGAATTGTTATGAGAAGGATGTAGAGTCACAGTTTTTTTTTTTTTTTTTTTTTTTTCCTCGGAGCTGCGTGAAGCCGCAAAGAGATGAAAACCTGGTCCGAGTTATTGTGAAGAAACTATAGTAGATTTCTGGCAGTGTGGTGTATTGGGGGTTATGGAAAAAGAAAGGAGAGAACACACACTTTTCCCTAGCTCATACTAACAAACGCTCTTAACAACAATCGTCTGCTCTTAGCAAATGTGTTAGCAGATCCTTCAGCTCAATTTCTGCCATCTGCCGCAGTCTACATCTAACTGATTATGTAATTTCGAAATAGCTTTGAAAACCACAATCACTCCTCCGTGACTTGTTAGCCAAACTTGAACAAGATTTTAAGCAGGTGGGAAGAATTAAGCACACACACACACACACACACACACACACACACACACACACACACACACACACACACACACACACACACACAGGCGTAGTGGATCTGCAGACTCTGCTATTTCCTCCACCTGCCACCGTCTACAGCCAACTGACGATGTAGTGTCTAAATAGCCATGAAAACCACAATTCTTCCTACATGCCCCATTATCCTCCCCCACGCTCTCTCTGGTACAATCTAGACGCCGCATCAGGAACAGTGTTTGTAAAGGAGCCTAGCTGTTTTCTACAGTAAACATTTCTCATTTAACTACCGGTATTATTACATTTCGTTTTTTTTGCTTATTTCTTTAATGTACATTTTATCCTCACACATTTTTTCGTATTTAGTCTCTCTAATATTCACTCCAATGTGACTGAAATGTTTGGTAAAGCTTTGAGTGCAAATAAAAGCATAACTGCATAACATCTGACAACTTTCACAGACAGTATTGCTGTCCATAATTTGTCACTATTATTCACTCTTAATTTGGCTGTGAAATGTTTGCAGTTGTATGAGTGAATGCAAATATATATATATTTGTTGTGCTCAGTCATATATACAATTTGAAGTTTATAGCAGCATATGAATACGGCCTCTGTTTTATATATACAAACACTCTTATACACAGCTCAAGCTTACGGGAGTTTGTACAGTAGATAAGGTTCGGCCCCAACACTTATATATGCAAGCAATGTTATCGAGTACTTAAGCTTAGAATTTATAAATACGGCTCAATGCTCTTTTATATTTGTGTGTCTGTCTGTCAGTCTGTCTATCTATACCAATCTGACTGCCTATCTATCTGTATCTATCTATCTGTCTATCTATCTATCTGTCTGTCTATTTATACAAGCAATCTTACACAAAACCTAAGCTTAGAATAGATTATGAATACGCCCAAATGATTATTTTATAAATACCAGCAATCTTAAACACAGCTTAAGCTTAGGAGAGTTTATAAATGCAGCACCAATGCTATTTTCTATATCCATGCAATTTATACACAACTCAAGCTTAGAAGAGGTTATAAGTACCGCCCAAGCCCTCTTTTTCCCTGACGCTCCCCACAAGTTTCTGTTCCCGTGGTCGACGCGAGAATGTGACACCTGCTCCGACGAACACTGATTAGCGAATTTACAGGTGAAAAAATAAAGGCGTATGTTTGCGGTCTTCTCTGGCGATACCACTCATGCGGGGTAAAGGATGGGTTTAGTATTTTCCTTTGAGCCCTCCTAATCGCCGCGAAATCGGAAAGTTATTATAGAGCTACTGTTCCGCCTGAGATGAGGAGGCAGCTACCCGGTGAGCTTTCGGAAACGTATGGGGGTAGAAATTAACAGATTTAGCAGACGCATCTCTAAACAAAACACCTACAGATACTCACACACACACACACACACACACACACACACACACACACACACACAGATTACAGCAACCCATTCGCTTATGCTTGGAGTCTAAAAATATTGTTGAAGGAAAGAATGTATCTGACTGAAAAGCGTTGACCACCACACAATCTGTTGGTTTCGCTAAAACAAAAATATCTCTATCCTTTTTCCTCTCTTAATAGCATAACTTGGTGGTTTTATAGGACTGTTTGTTTATTTTTAGTGGAGGAAATTTCTGCTCACGCCCAATTAGCCTCCATAACCCAAACCTCACGTGCGTTTTATCGTCAGTCTATAGAGTACGAAGTCATCTTGGAACATTCGCCTTTCTTCGTGTGGATGGAGGACGAAAATTGACGGCATTTTGGACTTCCGTGTGCACTTGAGGGACGAAATACGCAAATTTGACTCTCTTCGTATTTTCCGTTCACTTTCCGAGGTCAGGATGCTAAATATACTTAAAGGGCAATATTTTTCCATTGACAGGACACTGAATGTGCTTAAAGTATAATATTCTCCCCCTTGACAGGACATTGAATATGCCGAAAGAGTCATTTTTTTCTCGCGTGTGTGAGAGTAGACGGAAAATATTACGCAGGAAAAACCTTCGCATGAGCTCCACTTTGATACACATTAGTCGTGAGCTACAAGGTGCTAGAGATAGTTGGAGATTATTTACATTGCAGAATGATCGAGTTGCATATTCCCGGCGGACCAGCACTTTCCAGCCATCATCGTCTCGCCTCGATGTCTTTTTTACATACCTCTGTCTCACTTCATTTCCAGACGATCGTATCTTCGCTTCATTTCCTTCACTGCCAAGGGTCCTTCTTAAGCTTCATAAAATCGCCTGGCTCTTGAAGAATAAATACAGGGATGGAAATGAGAGACATCTTCATATTCTTAGGTTCAGTATTGGTGAGGAGACAGAAAATTTGATCTAGAGAAACTTGCTTCAGATTCAACTTCAGTCTGCATTCAGGAGTTAGACGGCTCTAGTGGTGTTAGGAAAGGATAATTTTTCCGATCCTTACTAACCATATTTGTCCTACCTCGCTGTCATTTCACTTTAGATTGATAGACAGATAGGTAGATAGATCGGAGTACTGACTTTATCTTTTAAAGCGTAGATTTATATTTCTCCTCCTTAAAGAAATGCTGACTATCTAGCGGAACAAAATCATACTGTTTTGTAGCAAGTCTTCACCTCATAAGTAGGAACAAGAATACACGGCAGGTGGTCGTTCCCTTGATGGTCTGCTTCCGCCTGGTGAGAATATGCTGAATTTCATGGTGGCTGGTTCATTTTGCAGCTGTCTGAACCACGGACTTAATATAGGCAAACACTTCATGCACAGATGTCATACAAACTGATGTAGTGTTTGATATTCATGATAGGATAATTAGCAGTTTCTGGCCTGGCAGCAGTTAACAGAAACGAAAAAAAATATTTTCTTTGTTAGGAGACCTGCTTATGAAAATTTTTAGAGAAGATCGCAAAGCATAATATAGACTTTACAAGCATATATATATATATATATATATATAATTTGCTGAGCACATTGGCTACTAATCTCACCAGTGCATTTAACCACACGTTCATCATCATCATAACCTTATTTCCCGCTATTAATTACTAATTCGGGCGACAGATCTACAAGAAGGGACAGGAAACACACAAATTGGAAAACTGCAAACTAAGTGACTAGTGAAATGGACCATGCATCCGTTCACTCGTTATTCAGGCCTGCGATATTCTCTGCTCCACCTCCGAAGTAGACACACACAGAGTCTCGATCACAATAATAAAAACATGGCCCAACATATGTCATGCTTATATCCCTGCATACGGTACTTCATCAGTCTGGTTAATAAAGTTCTTTCGCTACATCAGGGTCCACACCTTCCTTGTCATTAGAGTCACGTATCTGTATATTCATTTCCTAAACTAACAACTAACCACACTACTATTACCACTAACAACACTACATCTAACACACTGCCTCTAACAACACAATACTGACCACACTAACGATGAGTACACTGCCACTAACTGGACATTAACATTAAGCGCACTACGACTAACCACACTACCACCATCGCTCTGGCATTACCCATAAGAGCACTACCACTAAGAACACTACCACCATCACTCAGGCATGAAACACACTACCATTAACCGCACACCACAAACCACACTACCACCATTACTCTGCCAGACTACATTACCACTAACTACGCTCTTACTAACTGCCGTATTACTAATCACAATACTATGCTACCACAAGCCACATGACTCTAACCACTAATCACACCCACTAATCACATTTCCACTAACTACATCACATCTAAACACCAACAGCACAACAACTAACCACACTACCATTAACCACACTAACCACCCAACCACTGATTACACTACCACTAACCACACTACAAGTAACCACGCCATCAGTAACCACACCACCATCGACCACGCTGTTCCTAACCACATTGCCACTAACCACACTACCTTTAACCACACTACTACTAACCATTTGCCACATCACTGTTAACCTCATTTCTATGCTACCACTAACACCACTACTTCCAGCCACACTACCACTAACTTCATCACCACTAACTTCACCACCACTAACTACACTACCACTAACTACACTATCTTGGCTCGGCAACTGGAGGCGATTGTGTGTGTGTTTACTTCGTCACCTGAGTAGGTGCAGCGTGAGGCCCCATACTTACACACACACACACACACACACACACACACACACACACACACACACACACACACACACACACACACATCTAGTCACAGAACGTGCTCACGCATACACGCACTCGTATTTACCAAATCAAATGTAAACACACACACACACACACACACACACACACACACACACACACACACACACACACACACACACACACACGTACCCTAATGCAGACACAAACATCCTTCTGTACATGCTGTTTAGGACAGTGACACACACACGCTCACACTCATAACGCACCCATGCTTGCACATACACACGCACACAGTCAACAAAAAAATGTGGAAAAATAAACGCGCGCACACACACACACACACACACACACACACACACACACACACACACACACACACAGATACACACTTACATCTACTCATACATACAATACATTCATATTTTCATATATTAAAACGTACATTCTCCTTTATACTCACAATCATCACCACACTCCAGCACACTTCCATGCATACTTTTGTTTTCACATGGAGTCATGCTTGTACACACTTATGCACACGGACATACAGTACAGTCATGCTCGTATTCTCTCTCTCTCTCTCTCACACACACACACACACACACACACACACACACACACACACACACACACGTCCTTCCATTCAGTCACAATTATAAACACGCGTATTCTCACAAAGACACCAAGATATTTATTCTCTCTACCTCCAGATTAATTTCCTCAGCATAGAGAGTCCCCGGACAGGTAGAGAAGGTAAAGGTTTTAACTGAAGTATAAATTGGAAATATGTGACTGAAAGTTGGAGAGATTTGTCCATAGATTAAGAGATAAGATATGGCTTGCCTTTTTTATTTTTATTTTAGTGATCATTGTGGTTATGAAAGAGATATAAGGAAAGAGAGAGAGGGGGGGAAGTCATTAATCTGACTGGGCAAACCTCAAGAAAAGCATTCGGAGAGAGAGAGAGAGAGAGAGAGAGAGAGAATAAAAGACAATTGGACACACAGAAAGTTACAGAAACAGTTCATAGAAGCACATCATCTAGGATCACTAAACATACTCGTACACTCTGCTTCATTCCATTTCCCTAGTTCTCTAACCTCATATAAAATTAACTGAAGAAAGCACTGAAGAGGAGAACGGGTTAGCTTAGTACTCAGTTACTGTCATATCATCATGTAAATATACTGGTGTGTTTAGTTCGAAATACTAATATAAATGTTTACTGTTTGCTGTGATCATTTCTGAGTTCGCATATTTCCTGTTTTCTCTACATCGATATTTGTTTGCTTGTTCCTGTTTATCTGTTTGTATATCTATGAATATATGTATTTATATGTGTCTCTGGATGTCTGCCTGTCAATATATGCCTGTTTTCTAACGCCGCATGCTGTGAGTGGTACCCTTGCAAATGATTAACTCCCTGCATTGTTGTCCATACTCATTAACGACATCCTCCTTCCTCGATGTAGTATTTTCCAGTGTAATATATGTTTTTTTTGTTTTTTTTCCTGTATGTTCAATTCTTTTTCATATATTCATCATAGATTCAGAATTATGTGGAATTTGCGCCGAATTCCAATGGCTAAATCATTTCTTGTCTATTTCTGTGTCTGTAGATTAAAACTAATGATTTATGGTATAACGTAGACTACTGTGTCCTCCCTCTCTCTCTCTCTCTGTCTCTCTCTGTCTCTCTCTCTCTGTCTCTCTCTCTCTCTCTCTCTCTCTCTCTCTCTCTCTCTCTCTCTCTCTCTCTCTCTCTCCGTGTCCGTTTGTATCTATTTATATCTATCATCTGTATCTATCTGTCCATCCGCGTGTCTTTTTATCCATCTGTATCTATCAGTTGCCTGACGCCGGAGCACGTGAGGGGGGGCCTGAAAATTACCTCCAAGCACTTCTATCCCTCCTAAGTAACGACCTTTCCTCCCTAGATGCACCGCCTCCCTTACATACTCCTTCACCGTATCTCTCTAATGTTGTTCTTATCTCGTTCCGAAAAGATATATGGCATTTATGATTAACTTCCCTTCCTCCTTCAGATCACGATGGAGGGAGCTTCGCATTTGGCCGGTGAGTACATGAAATACTGTATGTGTATCTGTCTATCTGTCAAACTATCTATCTATCTGTCTATCTATCTATCCATCCATCTATCTATCTATCTATGTGCCTGTGTACTTGGCAATCTGTCTCTGTCAATCTTTGTATCTGTCTCTGTGTATACTGTATGTGTATCTCTCTGTCTATCTATCTGTCTATCTATTTATCTATCTATCTGTGTAAATGTACTTCGCAACCTGTCTCTATCTCTGTCAATCTTTGTATCTGTCTATTTATGTATGTTCTCTCTCTCTCTCTCTCTCTCTCTCTCTCTCTCTCTCTCTCTCTCTCTCTCTCTCTCTCTCTCTCTCCTCCCCACCCCTCCCCTCCCCTCTCCTCCCCCTCCCCTCCCCCGTAAATTAGCTTTCCGACTAATTTTTCCATTTTGGCGTGAGATGAGCTGTTGGAGGCCAGGTGTGTAATTACGAGGTGACCAGGTTGGGCAGGAGAGGAGCTGGGGTAATTTGTGTTAATCACCGGTTGTTCCTGCTAATGGTTGTTTATTTGCCCCCTCAGATGTGACTGGGAGGGTTAGTTAGTTGGTACTGGGTGGTTCGGGGTTTTGCTCACGGCCCTTTTTTGTCTGTTTTGGTTGCTTGGGAGGAGTGGAAGGGAGGGAGGGAGGGAGCTGTGTGTGATGGGTGTGGTTAGGGATGTGGAAGTTTGTGTGTGTGTGTGTGTGTGTGTGTGTGTGTGTGTGTGTGTGTGTGTGTGTTTTGAGCATTCTCTCTCAGGGTATCTACTTCTAGCTTTCTATATCTACCATCTTTATCTTCATCTCTCTTTCTCTTACTTTCTCTCCACATGCAGCCTTTCCTGTTTTTTTCATATGATCCTTAGAGAATAGGTTTATCAAGGTTGGTACCACGCTTATCCAGGAGAAGATATAATGTTAAAAGAGCCAAAAATTAAGAAAATCATAGGATAATAAGAAAGTGCTGGAAGGAAGCTGAAGAAGGAAGAAAGTTAACTCCCTGCGAACTATGCCTTATCTTAAATTTATTCTTCCATCGGTCATGTGATTTTGTTTGGCTTAAGAGAGAGTTTTGGAAGTGGAAGGATTAATTATAGCCTTCGGTAACTGTTGCAGTATAAGCAGCGTCCCATAAGGTGGTTTAATCGTCTATAGGTGGCAAGAATATGCTGATTAATGCCATCATCGTATGGACATAAGTACCACAAATATGTATACTGACAGCGTTCTTATTTTCTTCTCTCAAAGAATTCAAGGTTAGGAGTCTGTCAGTGAATACCAGAGAGATAAAAAGACAGAATCAATGCGATCCAGTTAAGTCAAAATTAAGCATTTAAGTAATATAACACCGCATTTTTTTTGTTCTTGCTGCAACCACATGCTTTGATTCAGCGTAAGAGAGCCCTTCGTTGCGAGAGGAATTTTGTGGGTATTATTTACTCACTCCTTTTCTTAGGATTCAAGAGGTTAAGTCCATCAGTACGGTGACGTCTTTTATTAATCTGGCTGCCCCCAGACGATTTTATATGGCAAGGAATGGTCTCTTTTACTTTTGTTGTTGGGGTTCCAGGTTCATCTGAGCTTTGCATGCTGTAGATTGCAAGCTGAAGTTGCCCTTCTTCTGCAGCTCAGTGTCCTTCTTTTGGGGTACAGGGAGGGAAATGAGGGATATTCGAATAATCGGATATATTGGTGCCACCACGTGAGGGCGTTCCTCTCCAGCACGACCTCTTTTGCGTAATGGGTTAAAAAGTATCCATTGAGTTTCTTCGTGCGATGATGACATTAATTTATCCATTCCTCCTCCACACGATCTGTGCAGCTTATTAAAGATCATTCATACTGAAGGAGTTACGATGTATTTGAAAACATTGTAGTAAATCCAGAAGGTTGAGGGAAAAATAATGAAGTCTGAATCTAATGGTCGTACGCATAATCAGAAATTGTGACATTCCACATTTGTGTCATCTATGCGCTTTGCAAGTGGATTTCACAACTTGTCCGAATTTTCGCTTACAACTGGCATGGAGTGAGGCTGGTAAGCGTGGCGGTACAAGGTTGGCTTTGTAGTATGTCATTATATTTATATTTGAGAATGATCGTGAAGAATGTTCTTGCGATGCACATTTTTCCTGGTGGTTTGGGCTTTCAAGATCTCACATATGTGGCATCCTGCAGATCTGAATTCCATAGTTTAAGTTGCCTGTGCTAATTAGCATCGAGTGCGACTCACAGTCCACATGTTTTTAAGCGTACGACTATAAGAATAGACAAATAGAATAATCAGAAATGAATAAAAGTAATAATAATATAAATGTACACCTTCAGTTGCTTTAATGACCAGATACATGTCGAATAGTTTGTGTGTGTGTGTGTGTGTGTGTGTGTGTGTGTGTGTGAGAGAGAGAGAGAGAGAGAGAGAGAGAGAGAGAGGGGTGGAAGGGGGGTTGAGTTGTGGGTTGGGAATGTGATTGTGGAGGTGGGTAAGGTGGTGGTTGTGGTGGGGGTGATGTGGTGTTGGCGGTCTGAGTGATGATAGGTAGGTAGAGACGTCACTGAGGACAGGGGCGGGGTTATGGATGGGCTCCTGTCTCTGTGTCATTCCTTCTGCTTTCCCTGTCGCTTTTTCTGATTCTCTCCCTCCCTCTGCCTATCTGTCTGTCTGTCTGTCTCCTTTACATTCATTTTCTTATCTGTATATCTCTCTCTCCGTTTTATATATTATATCACTTCTCGATCATTCTTCCTCTTCTAGTCCCTTTTCTGATCACGTATTGCCCTCTCATCAACCTTCCTTCTTTCACCTTTTCTTATATTACCTTCTCACTGAACAGCTTCGTTTCCTTTCACCTTCCTTTGTATACCTCTTCCTCTGATTCCATACCCACTTTTTCTCTAACCACGCCCTCACTATACTGTTTTTCTCTTTGTTTTTTTCCCTTCCCTTCGCTTCTCTCTGTACAACTCTTAGTCTTATTCACTACTAATTCCTTTTCTAACCACACCCTGCCTCTTTCCTGTTTGTTTTTCTTTCACTCCCCCTCCAGCTTTCTTTCTTTTCGTTTCTCCCCCTTTATTTTCACCACATCTGTTAACCTTGCGTTTTTCTGTATATTTCTTTCATTCACTTCCTACAACTTCGATCACAGCTTACCTCGTACATCCATAATTCTCATTTTGCTCTTCCCCCCCTGTCTTTCCATTCCTTTCTCTCTGTTCCTCTTATTTTCGGCCCATCCACTCACCTTTCACTATTCCCTTTTTCATTCACTTTCCACTACTTTTCTCACCACACCCTACTTCCTCCCTCTCTGTTTTTTTTTTTTTTTTTTTTTTTTTTTTTTTTTCACGCTCACTTCACCTCTGTATCTGCTTCTTTCATACTCTTCCCATTACTCCCTTTTTTCGACCCATCCCTTTCCTTCTGCATTCTTTACACACACCTCTTTCATTCTCTTTCCTGTATTCTTCTGATTAAACTTTGTTGTTTCATTTCCACCTGTTTGTCATACTTCATTTACTTCTTCCGCATCCCTGTCTTCCCTTGCTTTCTCATTACTCCTCTGATTACACCCTGCCGCGTCCTTTCCTGTCCTCTGTCATGCTACTTTCATTTCTTATTGTTATCCTTCCTTTCATTCTCTTTCCAGTACTCTTCTCACCACATCCTGCCACATCCTCGCCTGTCCTGTCTGTCGTATTTCCTTCGCTTCACCTGTATCCCTTCTTTTCATTCCCTTCCCATTACTTCATTAGTGGTCAGGTGGTTAGAGAAGTGAGCTGCTGTTGGAAAGAACGCAAGTCCGAACCCTCAGTGGGAGGGAATTAGTCTGATAATTTGGATTTAGTTAAAAGTTTCGAATAATCCACAAGACCCACCGACATGCCATTAAAACCACACTCCTGCTAATGCCAGTCCTGAATGAGAATGTTGTCTAATTTATTCAGTGCTGGCGGTGGGTATTTAGCTCCCTCTATTCCGCTGGCAACTGTCAATGTCTTTTTTTTTTTTTTTTTCCTTCCCGCTTTTCGCCACATTCATTCCCACCATCTTTTTCCTCCCTTTCCTTTAATACTGATGCTTTTTCTTTCGTCACATCTGTTTCTCTATCCCTCGTCCTTGCATCCCTCGTCGTCAATTTCTCTCGCATTCACCACGTATCAAATCTTCCTCTTTCCCTTCCCTTCATTCCCACCTCCCTACCTCGTTCCCTCCCTGTACCTTCTGCCATTCTTCCTCCACTACACTCGTCCCTCCATCCATCACGTCTTAGCCCTTTCGTTGCTGTTAGTTTCTTCATCTGAATCATACTGTTGGGTCAGAGAGAAGTGTTCGTAGTTATACTCTGTTCACTTTAACTTGGTGTAAAATTTCCATCTTTCCATCCTGAATACTGAGCTGTAGTAAGAGAATGACACTAAAATATGATATTTAGAAGAAAGTGCCGTGGAAATAATGCAGGACCTTAATAATGTCTTATTCTGACGCTGAGCAACAGGCAATAGGCTTCACAAGGACAAAAATCTCCCATGTTAATCTAGATGGTCCTTTATACTCTTCTTGCTACAGATTTTTCAGAGCTAAATTAAATCGTCATGTATAGTAAGAATAAAATACAAAGATCGCAAATCCCAGGTTATGGGTAAAAAAGCTTTCGTGCATTTTTCTGTAACGGCTTTTGAGTCGTATTATATTTTCATTGCTGGATAAACAATGTATAAAAACACAACATTGACACCTAATTGTTTGGTTTAGGGACATGCTTATTCTTGTACAGTTCTGTTTGTCTTTTAGGTAACTTGTCCGTTGGTATGATAAGGGATGGGGTGGAGAGGTATGTGAATGACAGTGGTATGACTTAAAGAAAGGGCAGCCTGATGGCGGAAGACAGTGTGACATGATTCGTTTGTGGCGACTCGCTTCTGGGATAAGGCGTCTGGTTTTAGAAAAAGAGATGGATACATAGATAGGATGGGTATATATTATATTGATAGAATAATAGATTTCGTTTTAACCCACTCAGTATGATGAAATCCTTTAACATACTGTTCTAGCTACCTACTGACGATTATATTCAGCTTACTGGAGGTTCCTTCTTATGGAAAGGATAATTTTTTTATATCCATCTTTCATTTTGGTTTCTAGTTTCATCTGTTGCTATCATTCCATATCCTCTTACATTTTAAGGAGTACCTGAATCATTCGTCACTTCACTTAGATGCTAAGCATCTCTCTGTTCATGTCATCCATCTATCTATCTATCTATAGCCCGACGCCCTAATCCCGCAAAGGGTGGCCGCAGACAAAACGCCTCCAAGTCGCTCTGTCACGCACCATTTGACTACCCTTCCCCCAACTCTCTATTGTATTTTGTTTTTCTCTTGGAGGGAACTGTTACTGCGGGCTCTTGGCCTTTGGTTCCTTCTTCCTCGCATAAAAAAAAAAAAAACACCCCCCCTCCCTCATATACCTCTCAACTCCATCCCTTCACCTCATCCTCGGTCTACCCCTCCCTCTCCCTCCCTCCACCTCACTTACACACACCCTCTTAATCAGTCTTTCATTCTTCATTCTCTCCACATGTCCAAACCACCTCAGTGTATTTCTCCTAATCTTCTCAACCACATCCACATCCACCCCACAACGTTCCTTCACTTCTTCATTCGTCAACCTGTCCCTCCATGTCACTCCACATGCTCCTCTCAAGTAACTCATTTCCACTGTTCTCACTCTTGACTTGTTCCCCTCTTGCAAGGTCCACGCCTCGCTTCCATACGTCAGGGTAGGGATCACAATACTATCATGCAGCGACTTCTTAACTTCCATACTCACCTCCCTATTTCTCATCTCTGCTTTCAGTGAACCAACAACCTTCCTTCCCTGCTGTACCCTTTCACGCACTTCATCCCCCAAAGTTCCACCCATACTCATCACACTACCCAAGTACTTGAATGCACACACATTCTCTATACCCTCACCATCCAACCTCACTGTACATTCTGTGACTTCATTCCTCGCAAACACCATAACTTTACTTTTGTTTACATTAACTTTCAGCTTCCTCTTCCTGTATAACTATTCTTTTTCTTATCTATTTTAGTCTGTTGTTATCGCCCAGTCACGCTATATGCGTAACCACTTATATGCAACTTATCTCTATTCACTTATTGACATCCCTCCATTTTCGTCTCAGGTTTCAAGAGGGTAACTGAATCATTCGTCACTTTGCGTTGGTCTTGCGGTTCACCTACAGAAATCCCTGGCCGCCACGCGTTCCCAAGAGTCACCCTCGCATGATCATTCTTTCTGCCTGACAGGGACAAATGACAGGGATAGATGACAAGGACACGCCTGATAGTGGCAGAGGTGACATGGGAGCGTGTAATAGTGGCATGTCAGACTGTCACTACAACGCGTCAGTTTCGGCTGGGCGAGAGAGAGAGAGAGAGAGAGAGAGAGAGAGAATTTTTATTACATTTGGCTGTGGGTGGTCTGGAAGTGCTTTTTTCCCCCTTTTATCAACAATAGCTAACCTCTCCTGTACGATGGCGTCCTTTATTCATTACTTATTTAATTCTTTTATTTATTTTCTGTTATTACTGCCCTCGCAAACCAGTATTATTGAGGTGACTGGAAGCCTGTCGTAGAGAAGTGCTCATTATCTGTCTACCTATCTATCTTTTTATGTCTATCTCGATCTATCCAAGTATTTATCCATCTATCTATCTATCCATCTGTCTATCTATCTATCTGACCATCTATCTATCCATCTGTCTATCCATCTATCTATCTATATCTGTCTATTTATCTGTGTATCTATCAATCCATCAGTCTATTGCATTTCGAAGGCTTGAATGATGAATGACCACATCATCCTAACCTGACTAAAATCCCTAACCCACTGCAGTTCAGTTGATGGCCAAGTTTAATAAGACTGGGGAGTGAGTTTGACTAGTAACCAAGGAGACCAATTTTTACCACACCTATGACTCATCGATTTCCCTGCAATGACCCAGTTCCGTCAGTGAAAAAAAAGACATGTGGCCCATTTGATAGGGTATCCTGATGACTTTTTTTTTTTTTTTCTGCTTTTAGATCCTTCTCACCCCACTTAAAATAGTTATGGTGATTATGTTGATGGTGACTCTCTCTCTCTCTCTCTCTCTCTCTCTCTCTCTCTCATCCCATCCTCCCTGACAGGTTAATGTAATAATGAACGTTCCAGTGTAAAAAGAAACCGCAGTGCCCTGAGCCGGGATCATTATTAAATATTCTCTTCCATCATCATAGAGGGGGAGTTTGTAGAACCAGTCCGTGGGAGAAAAAATAGCGAGCCGCCGAATAATAATAATAATCTATCTATCTATATACCTAGGCTGCCTCCCCCAAGGAAAGGGAGGTAGCCGAGACAGGACGACACACTCCCCATTTACTCATCCATTCAAACACATTCATTCGCATCTTAGCCCCAAAGGGAAGAAGCGACAGATCCTCACCGCACCACACCGCACAAGGGTCAACTGCGCAGTGCAATCAGTGACATCCGCAGCAGGGCCCGACAGCAGAACTGGTTTACCCCTGGCACATCATAACAGACCCATCCCCTTACCCGCACCTGACCTGACTAGCTGATCAGACCAAATGCGGGAGAATATCCCCACAGGGCTACGTCATCACTTATTCATTCACAATTTCTCTCCATTTATTTCTGTCACGCACAGCCACTCTTCCTTGCTCAACAGACATCCCTCTCGCATAATAATAATAATAATTAAAAAATAATAATAACAATAATAATAATAATGATAATAGAAGTAGTAGTAATAATAATATTAACGATAATGATAATAATAATAATAATAATAATAATAATAATATAATCATAATAATAATTCGCAGAGCTCTTGTTCCTGGTAACCGAGAGAGACTTAAATAATCCGCATCTCCCTCAATTGTACCTTTGTAAATATTATTCTTTTCGGTAATATTTTCGTACTGTTATAAAGTGATATGTATCCTACAGAGAAAATATTCACACACACACACACACACTGTCATGGCCAAGTTACGGAAACAGTCTCATATGTGAAAGAAGACTACCATGATTCCAGAGTTGCACTATTACTACTACTCACATAGTTGGAAATGACCCATCATTCATTTGTACACTGGGGCTAGGAAAATGTAAATTGGAGAATATAATTTATTCACAAAATTATAACTTAATCCTAACTTAATCCTAAGCATAAGAAAGTAAACTACAAGAGAAGTAACCTTAGGAACACTGCTTCACATTACTGGTGACATAACAACCTTACTGAGAACAGACCATCAAGAGGGTGGTGACTGAGAAGCAGGTAGCATGTCCGCAGGTGTTTCTTTAACACCTGCTGTAGACCAAGAGGGCAGTGTGGGCAGAGTTTAGAGCTTCCTCAGTATGGAGGAGTTTCCATCCTCATCCTTCATAGGCTCACAAGTGTCACAGCGGGGAGGAAAGTCGCGAGTCGAGGGCACACTTCACGTGATGAGCTGCTATATCTTTTCCATACCAGTGCTGCTGATCAACTGCCCAAACCCCAGCTCACAGTCACCACCTCACTTCCCTTGATTCGTACAATGGAGAAATTGAAGCAGTATCATACAATTCATACCAAGTAATCACACTCCGAAAATTATAAAATACAAAATAAGTATACATAAACATACTACATTTGAAAGATCCACAATAACGTATAATTTACTTCCGTGCTCCGAACAGCCTCATTACCAGTGAACTACAACTAACCTAAGTTTTAATGAAACAAACCAGAGAAACTAAATTATACCCTTTCAGAACAAAGATCCAATAATGAACCCTTATAGTCATGAATCATTCTGACATTACCCCCTGAACAAAAGAACTTGTACCAAAGTTCTAAGAACTAATAATTACGTTCTAGAAAATTATATCACACATCATGGCCAGCTAAATTCCAGTTAATTTTAACATTATACTTCTCCAGAATTACATCTTCATCAATACCAAGTACATGCAAGCCCAAACAACCTGAGCCAACATCTGTCACAGAATCTGAACGTATTCCCAAACTTGAACAGCATGTGTTATATCCTTCATCCAAACGACTAAGATAATCTGCCCCTACATTCTCAGCTCCTTTAATGTACTCTGCACTGTACTCAAATTGCTGCATGTATAATGCCCACCGCATAATCCTTGCATTCGAATTCTTAGCAGTCTTGAGGTAATGCAGAGGCAGATGATCTGTCTGAACAACAAACCTTCGTCCATACAAAAACTGGCGAAACTTTCTTACACCCTCAATGATTGCTAATAACTCTCTTTCAACAACACTGTAGTTCCTCTCCGCTTGTCCCAGCTTCCTGCTATGGTAGGATATAGGCCACAGTTCATTTCCATGGGACTGAATCAGCACAGCACCAATACCCACACCTGACGCGTCTGTTCTTAAAACAAAGTCTTTGGATAAATCTGGCAAATGAAGAATAGGCTTATTAGTCATTTTGTTCTTTAGAGTATCAAATGCTCTTTGCTCCAAATCTGTCCACACTACCTTATTTGGACTGCTCTTCTTTGTTAGATTGGTTAATGGTTCTGCAATTGTAGAGTAGTTTGGTATGAATGCTCTGTAATAGCCTGTTAGTCCCAAGAACGAACGAACTTGTTTTTTAGTTCTGGGGGCAGAAGCTTCAACTATTTTCCCAACCTTATCTTTCTGGGGCTGGCATATCCCATTGCCTATTCTATGACCAAGGAAATCCACTTCAGCTTGACAAACTACTACACATTTGGATGGATTTACTACTAAGCCTGCTTCCTTAAGTCTGAAAAATACCTGATCCAACAATTTCAAATGCTCATGAAAAGTCGAGGAATGTACCAAAATGTCATCAACAAATATTTCTATGCCAGACATACCTCCCAACACACTCCTCATTGTCCTGTTAAACACTGCAGGTGAATTGCACAAGCCAAAAGGAAGGACTTTGAACTGATATAAACCCTTGGGAGTACTAAATGCAGTGTACTTCCTACTATCCACATGTAATGGAATCTGCCAGAATCCTTTAGAAAGATCTAGTTTTTGAAAAATATCGGGACCCTGATAATTTTGAAAAGATATTCCCCTGGTCAAACATAGGCTCTGCATCAAACCGAGTTACACCATTTAATTTCCTAAAGTCTCCACAGAGTCTCACTCCTTTATCCTTTTTACGTACAACCACTACAGGACTATTATAGGGAGCATTAGATTTTTCAATTATCCTTGCTTCTTCCATTGCATTAAGTTCTTTCTCTACCTCAGCTTGCAAACTATATGGTATAGCATAAGGCTTACTTCGAACAGGGGTTTTTGTCAGTCAAAACAATTTCATGGGGAGGAACATTTGCTAGCTTTGGTGTACTAGAGAACACCTCTGAGTACATACTCAACAAATCACATATCTTACCTCTCTCTAATGGAGACAAAGTTACTGACAACTCTACATCTTTTCCAAGACTTCTCAGTGGTTGGTATAGGTAGCAAAGATTTTCAACCTCGTCAGAGTACTCAATAACTGTAGCAGCACTTACATCTGATTCGGCTACATCACAATCATCTGGATCGTAGTCTACTTCATATTTCTTCAGCATATTCACATGAAATCTTTTCTTCTTCCCCCTTATATCTATTACATAATTCAAAGCAGAAGGACACTCTACAATCTTATATGGACCTCTCCAGTTCATGAGTAATTTATTATGGTCAGTTGGTAAAAGCAGCAAAACTTGATCACCCACCTTGAAAGTTCTGTCACTAGCCCTACGATTATAGTAGCTCTTATCCAACTCCTGTGCCTTATCTAATTCTTCCCTTGCTAGCTTACATGTGTTTTCCAATCTCTCACCGAGATCTAGAACATAGCTGTAGGTACTAACAGTCTCTGGTGTGCTGACCGATCCATCCCAAATCTCTCTTAGTACATCCAAAGGACCCCTCACTGTTCTTCCATAAACTAACTCAAAGGGGGAGAATCTAGTACTCGACTGGGGTGCTTCTCTATATGCAAAGAAACAATGGTGCTATGTATCTTGGCCAATCCTTAGGTGCCTCATCACACATTCGTTTCAGCATTTTCTTAAGTGTACCGTTAAATCTTTCTACTAAGCCATTACACATGGGATGAAATGGAGTGGTTTTAAGAGATTTTATTGACAATAACCGTTCAACTGCCCTCATCATTGCTGAAGTAAATTGGCTCCCTCTGTCAGTCAAAACCTCCTGTGGAATACCAATTCTAGAATAGATCTCCATCAACGCATCCGCCACTGTAGTAGTCTCTATATTAGGCAAGGCAACTGCTTCTGGATACCGAGTAGCAAAGTCTACGAGAGTGAGTATATACCTGTCTCCACTATCTGCCCTAGGTGTAATAGGCCCAACTATGTCTATACCCACCTAGCAAATGGCTCGTCTATTACTGGCATAGACCTAAGCTTTCCTGGTTTATGCTACCTTTATCCACGGTTCTCTGACACACATCACATGACCTACACCAGCGGCTGACATCAGCCACCATACCTGGCCAAAGAAAGTTCCTTGAATCCTGTCCAGAGTCTTTTTGTACCCCATATGGCCACTCATGATTCCCTCATGACCTAATTTGAACACTTCCTTACGATAGTTCTTTGGCACAATCAACTGTTGTTTTGTCACTCCTCTAACTGTCATCTCTCTGTATAATCTACCCCTTTAAGAATAAAGGTTGACACTCTTCCTCTTGCCTGAAACATTTTCTTACTTTGAACATGACTTCTTATAGAGTTCAAAGTTCTATCATCCCTCTTGATTTTTCACAAATTCTGATGTAGACACGAAAGTATCAACATTGCTCACCTTCAGGGGTTGTTTAACTTTACCGTCCTTGCGACTTTGTGCTCTAGTAACTGCAGCAACGAGTCCAGCGTCTGATGATCCACCAGCAGTACTCCTCGAAGTTCGTTCCAACTCTGTGGTTACTTCGTCCGTTGCTTCAGTGTCAGATCTTCCACTCAGGACTCTGTTCCTGGTTAGGTTCACGTCCTCTGCGTTGTCTTGTTCAGCCAAGCTTTGATCACTTGTAGACTGTATACTTGTGAGGGAATATGGATTGTCAGTTACACCACCAACAACTAAATCGTAAACTGGGGTCTTACACACAGCAGCATAAACTTTCCTATTAACCAAGGTGTAGAAATTTCAACTTCTACCTCTGGCAACACTATCACTGCCCCATTCATAATTTCAGTGAAACTGTTCTCCCAGTATAGTGTCTCAATGAAACTAGCTTCTCTGCTACAACACAAGTAGTTGACCCACTATCTAGCATTGCTGTAACAGCTTGCCCTTCTACCAAGCCATTGTTCAATATTAAGTTCTTATAACTTTGCCCATTCCCATTAAATTTGGTAGCTGAACCACTAACTGTCCTACTTTTAGCTTTCACAGATGCTTTTCCTGATGCAGCGGCACTGGTCTGTTTTGATTTATTAAAAGTACACTGAGCTTTTCTATGGTCTAGTTTACCACACTCCCAACATCCTTTACTACCAAACTTACTGTCACTCCCTGAGGTCTTTGTCTTGATCTGCGTTGTAGAGCGTTCTGAAGGTTTCTCTTGCCCTTCAGCCACGGGTTTGTTGACCTTCTTGTTAATCTGGGAAGGGTGACCATGGGCATCAATCCAACGATCTGCCTCCTCCCCACAAACCTGCAAACTCTTAACTTCTTTCTCCTTTAAAAACATCATTAGAGCTGGAGGACACTGCCTTAAAAATTGCTCCCTTGCAAAGAGATCTGCTAAATCCTCAAAGGTCTGACTGGATCCATCCGCTTCCAACCACTTAACAAGATTCCTTTTGATTCGACAAGCTAGTTGCACTGCAGACTCGCCATCACGAAACTTTGTGTCACGAAACCGTTTCCTACAACTCTCTGCTGTCACATCGTAGCCTCTCAAAAGTGCTGACTTCAGCTCATCAAAATCTGCAATGATGTCGTCAGTGAACTGGTGATACATCTCGAGAGCTCGACCCGTTAGTAGAGATGCTAAGGCAGCTGGCCACACCGACCTCTCCCATCTTGCAGCTTGAGCTACCCTCTCAAAGCGAGCCACATAAGAATCTATATCATCTTTGGCCTCATCGAAAATTGGCAGCTTAGGGGGATTAATTACGGTTGCAACTGGTCGAACGTTCTGACCAGCAGCAGCAGCACTAGCAGCAGCAGCAGCCCTCGAAGCTTCAATCTGTGCCTCTAATTCTAAAATCTTTAGCTTCCTTTCTACTGCACGACTCTCCCTCTCTTGAGCCCGCTCCTCTCTCTGCCGATTTTGCTCTATCACTCTCTCTTCTCTTACCCAGGTCATAAGCTTGTCACCCTCTAAGCCCATTTGTTTTCCCTCTTCAATTAACCTCTTTATAGTGTCTGAACTCATGGTGAAAATCTAGATTATAAACTTCCCTGTATACTGCCAACCCGCGTGCACAACGAATTAATGGGTCCCTGTTCGGGCGCCAAATGTCATGGCCAAGTTACGGAAACAGTCTCATATGTGAAAGAAGACTACCATGATTCCAGAGTTGCACTATTACTACTACTCACATAGTTGGAAATGACCCATCATTCATTTGTACACTGGGGCTAGGAAAATGTAAATTGGAGAATATAATTTATTCACAAAATTATAACTTAATCCTAACTTAATCCTAAGCATAAGAAAGTAAACTACAAGAGAAGTAACCTTAGGAACACTGCTTCACATTACTGGTGACATAACAACCTTACTGAGAACAGACCATCAAGAGGGTGGTGACTGAGAAGCAGGTAGCATGTCCGCAGGTGTTTCTATGCTAACACCTGCTGTAGACCAAGAGGGCAGTGTGGGCAGAGTTTAGAGCTTCCTCAGTATGGAGGAGTTTCCATCCTCATCCTTCATAGGCTCACAAGTGTCACAGCGGGGAGGAAAGTCGCGAGTCGAGGGCACACTTCACGTGATGAGCTGCTATATCTTTTCCATACCAGTGCTGCTGATCAACTGCCCAAACCCCAGCTCACAGTCACCACCTCACTTCCCTTGATTCGTACAATGGAGAAATTGAAGCAGTATCATACAATTCATACCAAGTAATCACACTCCGAAAATTATAAAATACAAAATAAGTATACATAAACATACTACATTTGAAAGATCCACAATAACGTATAATTTACTTCCGTGCTCCGAACAGCCTCATTACCAGTGAACTACAACTAACCTAAGTTTTAATGAAACAAACCAGAGAAACTAAATTATACCCTTTCAGAACAAAGATCCAATAATGAACCCTTATAGTCATGAATCATTCTGACACACACACACACACACACACACACACACACACACACACACACACCGGGGACAGGGAACTCAGGCATAGAAAATGAGACCCCGCAACAAAGGGCGGAATCAGGGGGCACTTTAGAAAAATTGACGGAAAGAAAAAAACGTGCCGAGCAAAGCAGGTTTAACCAAGTGGTGGAGCGTGTTTGCCTGGGTCTCATCTCTCTTGGGTGAGTGGCGTGGGGTTAGGAGGGCAGGCGTTGGGTCTGTCCCCGCATACACTAACTCGCAAGCAGAGAGAGAGAGAGAGAGAGAGAGAGAGTGGGGAAGGAGGAGAGGGAAAGACAGAGAGAGAGAGAGCACGCTAGATGCATATAGGTAGGAAGTGGCTTGGTGCCTTTTGCCCAACACACTCCCCTCTCTCCCCTACACATTACCCCATCCTCCTTCACTAGCCCCTTTCCCATAAGTACCCTCCTCACCTGTCACATACTTTTCTTTCCATTCCTTTCCAGCGTCGTGCCTTTTCTCTCTGCTTTAATAAATACCCTCACCACCATTTCTTCCATTCCCTTCGTACGTCCTTCCTTCTCTTCCTCCCACAATGTCTTCCCACAGCCTTCTGCCAACCATTGCTCCTCCTTCATTCATCTCCATATTCTCCCCTGCCTTTTACAGTGTCTCCCTTCTTCCAAATAATAGTTCCCTCTCCTCACCCCAACACATTCCCCTCCCTCACAAAATTAAGTCTCCTCCACATTAACATCCCTCATCCCATCCTATTACCCTGTATCGAGGTAGCAAAAATAATAAATAAATGAAGAAATAAAATAACAGAATAAAAGAAAATTAAAATAAGTAAGTAAACAGAGGCATCATATGCTGAGAGCGATAACTGAGTGCTTCAAGCCATTTCACAAGGAAAGTGTCTAGGATGGATAAAATCATCAACACATTCTCTTCCCTCTCAAAATAGCATCCCTCCTCCAAATTAACATCCCTTATTCGTCTTAAAAATCCCCAGCCCCTTCCTTTTCTTTTTCCCCTCTCATTTACCAGATTCAGTAGTCACTCTACGACACACAAGCAGAGGGCAGATTCCCAATAGTCCTCACTCGTCACATGCCACTTGAACACTAATGCCCGTCACCATCGTTGTGATACCTAGGAATATCACAATAATATTTACTGTTTTGGTATTACTCTGGGTGTTTTGTGTTGTGTCTGTGGGGAGATATGGAAGATCAGTTACCATGACGAATTCTATTCCACAGACTGTTCCTTGCAAGAGCTGGAATCGTAATCTCCACCACGTAGTCCCCATCCCTCCTCTCTATTCATTGCACGACCACCACCACCACCACGACCACCACCTTCCCCACTCATCTTCACCTTCCTTCGATACATACTCTTCCCACACTTCATATAACGCTCTTCTCTTCACCCCTTCCCCACATACTCCCTTGCCTCCCAGATTAACTTCTTTTACCATCTCCTACACTGTTTTTCTTTCCTTCAATCATCTTCCATACATACTTTATCCTCTACCACAACAACTTTCTGCAGTCTCCCTCTCCACCCATGTCTCTCTATCCCTTTCCCACCCCAACACATCCCCTTCCCCCACACATCCTCCCTCCCTCCCTCACCTCTCCTCATTTTCATCGTATCCATCCCTTCCCCACCCCCCCAGCACATTCCCTTCCCTCCTTCACCTCTCCAGCGAATTCCCGTCTGTCCCTCCTTCCCAACATATTCCCCTTCTTCCCCAGTACATTCTTCTCCCTCCCGCACTTCCCCACTTCACCCCGACGCATCCCTTCTCCCGTGTTCACCATATTCCCTTTCCTCCCCTCACTCCTCCCATCCATAATAATTTGTTCCCTATAAGCTAACCCCAACCTCACCCCTGTAAGGTAAAGTTATAGCAGAGTTAGGAGGGAGATTAGGATTGATTCAGAGTAGACACGGTGAAATAGAAGTTTGTTAAAATCCCTCCTTCCCTCCTCCCCCTTCCACCTCAGAATATTCAAAGCACAGGTTCTCATCATCAAAGCTCATCATGTTGGACAAAAACTGGGACTGATTGATACCGCGCCTCGCCCTTTTGCTCCGCAGTGTGAGATCTTAATGTAAAATATGACATGGCTTATTATTTATGCTGGATTTTTTTTTTTTTTTTAATGTCCTGCTTCCTTCCCACCCTTGTTTTCTCTCTCTCTCTCTCTCTCTCTCTCTCTCTCTCTCTCTCTCTCTCTCTCTCTCTCTCTCTCTCAACCACCACTTCCCTTCTCATCACATCGTAGAGTGTTTGAGATGTATCCCTGCCTTTGATCGGCTTATATTGCTACCCACTAAACTGAATACTTGTGTTCACGTACGATAATACCGCCAAATTCCTTGAAGTTTGCGCTGTAATGATCTCCGAACAATTTGGTCTGGAAATGAGCTCTTTATTAATGTCAGAGTTTAAAGTTTCTCTTAGTAGGAAGCAATTTAAGACTCGATTCTGTAATTTCCTGGTCTCATATTAAAGTATCTGTCTATATGTCTGTCTGTCTGTGTAATGTAGATAGATGGATAGATTGACTGATTGATAGATAACTGTAACTGATTAGAAGAATATGTATGTATTATTATTATAACAACTAAAGGATATTTTTCCATCAACTATAAAATGTAGTAGCACCTCCCCACTCCATTTCCATTCCACCACACCGCTGTCAGTGAGCCTTTTGAGCAGGTGACAGGAATACGGGCCTTGGACATGACAGTATTTAGACCAGCTGGTGGTGATGACGGGGATAGGACAAACGCAACACCCAAATCCGGAGTACCTGTCCACAGTAACAGCACTCAGGGTAACACCTCTTGCATAGGGAAATGATACCATATGTTTCGTGGATAAAACACACACACACACACACACACACACACACACACACACACACACACACACACACACACACACACACACACACACACACACACACACACACACACACACACGCACACACACACACACACACGTACGTACGTCCCTATCCACCCCACTCACTGACACAGGTAAAAGAACCACGTGATCCACTGGGAAAGAAAACACACACACAGGAGCCAACAATACTCCTAAGGCTGCGTGGGCGGTGTGCTACGAATGGTCTTACACTTCCCTCTCAGCTCGGCGTCAGGGAATGCGAGTGACAAGATGATATGTTATTACCCTCTGCACATCCGCGCGTCGGGTAGAATTTAGAGCACGGGAATAGTAAGGCAAAACTCTCAGGTAAGCACAGGCCAGCACGCAAGGTTTCTGGGTCGCTGGGCGTAGAGGGATTTTAGCTTCTCCGGGACCAACACTGCTGTTTCGTTTATTCCTACTACTGCTTGAAGACATTATTTATCCTTTCGCCATCTAAAGACGCTTTATTTTATTCATGCTTCCACTTGACGATTCTGTTCAGCGAAGGGAATTTTAGTACTCAGATGGTTGAACACTATCTCGATTTACCTATAGCTTGCTGACATCCCCGGACTTCATGGGATGGTGTGGAATTAGCTTATGCGAAATGCTCAAGAGCGACTAAGGCAGAGGAAGAGTTAACATTAGAAGCGATCCCTACTGATGAAAGGGTCAGAAGCAGCCCCTCCTACCCTTTTCCAAATGATTTCGTGATTATATTCTTCCTGTTACCTTCAGGAAATTTTAGTCAGGTCAGAATATACGTTTGGAGGAAAAAAGGGTTTGAGGAAGTCACCTTTATCCTTTTCTGTAAAGTGATGTCTTTGTTTTATTCATGCTACCAGCAGAAGACTATTTATTTATTTATTCATTTATTTTGATTAGATTCTTGGCTATGATTCAGTATAAGTGCAAATACGGGAATGTTGTCGCTGAAGGTCATGCTGGAATAAGTATAAAAAAAGAAAGCAAAGTGAGATATATTGACACATGGTGCAAGAAATGATTGTTCCTGTTGAATTTAGTAGATAACCCCCTCCAGGTGAAGGATTTGGACACTATCTCCATTAACCACGTCAGTATCAAGACACATTATATTTTTTCCGTTTATTCTTACAACCACCAAACTATTTTATGCAGTTGTTGAAAGACCTGAAGTATGTAGGGGATCATATTTTGGAGAACGGGGAACCTTGGCTGTTTCCTCTAGCACTGTCTTCCACCATTAATATAATCGTTACGAGGTGGTGGTGGGGTGGATGGAGTTGTGGACTGGGAAATATGGGGCTGCGGATTCAGTCATATAGTTCATTTGTTTTCATCTGACGGAACTGAGCCAATCACGTCGCGAAAAATAAGCTGTGGTTGCATGAAATTCGATGAGCTGATGATGATAAAGTACTTGGTTTATAAAGAGGTAAATATTCGGTTTAAAAAGTGTGTGTGTGTGTGTGTGTGTGTGTGTGAGAGAGAGAGAGAGAGAGAGAGAGAGGACACATATCGCCAGAGGGTTAAAGGAACTATTGTAATAATGAATGAGTTATCACTATACGCACAGTGTAACTACTTGGGTGAATATTTGAATGGTTTAGATACAGTAAATAAAGACTAAGTTGCAGAAATAATTATAAATTCACGTCATAACTATAAGTAATGAGAGTGAACAGTAACGTCTGAAACTCATTGTTGTGAGTTCAGAGCCCAACATCTTTTTAAGGGTATTTTGTAAGATTTTCATGAATGTTCAATTAAAACGTGTACACGAACGGTTTTTATAGTCACTACGTCAACAAAGAGAGAGAGAGAGAGAGAGAGAGAGAGAGAGAGAGGCTTGGGGAAGAAGGGAAAAAGGGGGAAGGGTATGTTAGTAGAAAGAATGGTAGACAGGAGGGAAAAATGGGTGGGGGTGAGGGATTGGTAGAGAAAAGGGGAAAATGGTAGGGGAAAGGGGGCGAGGGACACCGTAAAAATCTAGAGAAAAATGGTTACTGGAGAGGGGAGGGCAGGATGGGGGGAGAAAAATTAATGGAAATAAGGGTGGGGGCGCCCAGGGTGGAAAGCTAGGAAATGAAGATGGGGAAGGAGGGGGAGGGGTGGGAGGGGAAAGTGGGGGGGAAGGGAGATTGATACGTAGGAGAAAGGGGGAGGGAGAGGAACGGAGTCGAAATATGACAAGAAGAGTGGATGAGAGAGGGAGGAGGGAGGGGGAAGCAGGAGGTGATGATTAGCACATGGGAGAGGAAAGAGAAGGGGAAAAATGATGAACCAAGCGAGTAGACATGAAACGGAAATGAGGAACGACTAAATTCCATGCACAGAAACACGAAACGTTTTGTCTCTGCGTGGCAAATCAACATTATATGAAGACCCAAGTGCAGGGGGAAGACGCGAGCTGCCTCAACAGTGTGCAATTGTGGTGTGGGAGGAGGCAGGGAATAAGTGGGGTCAGGGATCGAAGCAGGTAGATAGGGCTTGGGTTCGGATAGGGCTCGTATTCTCGTCGGATAAGGACGCTCCCTAACACCTTTTCCCAAGCGATTTATTTTGTTTATTACACACTGATGTCCATCTCCGTATTGTATAAGTCATTTCACTATCGGGATCCTCTGCATAAATAACGTACTAAAAGACATTAACCAGACATATCCAAAAACAAGTCACCAAGGAAGAGGTGTTAGGGAGCTTCCTTAACTCCCGACAATACTGGCCTAGGTTGCATAGGAGGCTTGGTAGCACATCCTAAGCGATTTATTTTTATTATTACATCTTAACAATCTCCTTTGTATGCTGCTTATAATGCTTTGATATAGACATGATTTCCAAAAGTAACACAGCAGGGGATGTCAGTCCATTGAGTTTTGGGAATTTATTTATTTTTTCTTCCTACATTTTGATGATTCAAATTAGACTTTTCGAAATGGGGGGTGGGGTAGATATAACCTTAATAAACCTCTTCATTACCGAACACCCTTCCTTAGCTGAGAAAAATGGAAAGATTTTCTATTCTAATTGCCTTGTCTCGTGCAAAAATAAAAAGTAGTTATTTATTCGGGCTGAGGAGGTAATATTATCGGTGGTATCTTAGTATGAACGTAGAACTGAGAGAGAGAGAGAGAGAGAGAGAGAGAGAGAGAAGGAACAGGAACATGAGCAGAAGGAGCAGGAGAAGGAGAGCGAAGAAGCAGCGGCGTAGCGAGAAGAGTACCCGGAGGCAGCGTAGTCACTCAGTTTACATGCGGTACTACTTGCACGATAAAATATGACGCCCCCCAACCTAATTATCTCCCAGGCCATGATTTATCGCGTATTTCCCTCGACGTGGAGCTGTATTTCTTTCCAAAGTGCCAGGAGGAGGGGGGGGCACCTAAGATTTCAATACTTTACAGCACTTGCCCCGAAATTTTGGTACTTTATAACACTCTCCTTAGGTTGGCGGATTATATGCATTACCCACGGGTGCCTCGCCGCACTTAATATGCATGCAAATCCAACAGCTTGTGAGCGTATTATAGGAGGCTCCGTTGCACCTGTTCCATAGCGATTTATTTTTCATATTGCATCCTAAGCACTGTCGTGTGTATTTCTTTATATCGTTTTAAAATTAACCTACTTTGCATCAGCAGCACATAGTAGGTACCTGAGGTGTAATATGTAGAATAAATCACCAAGGAAGAGGTGCTACGTAGCCTCCTATGCCACCCAAAATGCAGCCCATAATCTGCATGCAAATCCCACAGATTATAACAGGAGAAAATTTTAAATGGGCCCGGCACACTTGAGATGATAAATAACCGGGTCGTAAAGCTGCGGCTCTGTCAAACTTGTCGGCAATTATTGGGGCTAATTTGATCTATAATTCCGAGGCTTGGCAGCGTGATGGAAGCCCCGGACACCTTGCAGATTAACGTCCTTCACTGCGGGAGGTCTGTTCGCTGCTGGAAGAAAATAAAGCATGATGGAAGCCTAGACACCTTGGAGGTTAACCCTGACTCCGTGAAGGTTATTCTCAGCTGAAAATAAGTAAATAATTAAGTAAATGCATAAAATGGAAGCCTTGACATTTTTACAGATAAACCTTACTTTACTCATGTAGGTCTCTTATCAGCTGAAAAAAAAAAATAAATAAATAAAACATGTGGACATCTGGGCACCTTTTAGATTAACCTCCTTCACTATGGGAGATTTCCTCTCAGCTGAAAGAACCCTTTTGTCGTTTGCCAGAGTGACTTAAAAAGAAAAGTTGATGGAGGCCCAGACACCTTACAGATTATCACCTTCACTACGAAAGACTTCTCAGATGAAATACAAAAAATAATCATGTAATCGCGAGTCATAAAGAAACAAAGAAGAAACGTGACGGAAGCCCTTACAGCTTGGAGGATAGCCTCCTTCGTTGCGAGAGGTCTTTTGTAATCTAGAAAATATCTGAAGAAAATGAAATAAGAAAAATGTCGTCTTTCGCATAGGGTTAATGAGGACTGCATTATTTTCTAAAATTAAAGAGTTTCTTCTAATCCAAGTAATGTTGTTCACCAGTGGTGCGAGCCCACTCTGAGTAAATTGTTACAGTAGTGAGAAGTTAATTACAGCTGTTTCTAATCCCTCCAGTTCGAGAGCTTTCCTAAGCTGAATGAAATAAAAAAAAAAGCAAGAAAATAACAAATACTATCATCGTACTGAAATGAATTAGCTCATGAATCATACACCTATCATGAATCCTTTCAGAGATTATGACGTATTAGAAGACAAAGGGTAAGATAAAGAGGTGCATCATCGCTAAAAAAATCCTAGATAACACCCCATCATATAAAAAAATGGGCTAAATAACCATGGAGTAAATGTAATGGATAGATTATTACGGCGTGCGGGTGGTGGTAAGGTGTTGTGGGTGGCGGGCTTGGAGTGGTTAACCTGTCCTGGCCTAGATGGATTACCTGGCTAATGGTGGCTCAGGGTTACTGCCACCAGAACACTGCTGTCTTATCTCCCACCCCATCCTCTCTCTTTTCTCTTCTTTCCTCCCTTCCCACCAATCTCTCTCTCTCTCTCTCTCTCTCTCTCTCTCTCTCTCTCTCTCTCTCTCTCTCTCTCTCTCTCTCTCTCTCTCTCTCTCTCTCTCTCTCTCTCTCTCTCTATCTATCTATCTATCTATCTATCTATCTATCTATCTCTCTCTCTCCAGGGATACATAATATATAAGAGTATGTATATCCATATATGCAAATATATACGAGTATGATATATGTATATACTGTATGTATATATGAATGTACAGTATATGTATATCTCTATGTGTATCTATCTGTCTGTCCATATAAATGTGTGTGTGTGTGTGTGTGTGTACCAGCCTACTTTCCAACGAATTTACTTACCTACCTACCTGCATCCACTCACTCATTTCCTACCATATCCTTCCTCTTCATCATCATCTTTCCTTCCATCCCTCTTCTCCGTCTTTTCTTTTTGCCTCCCTTTCCTGCAATGCATCAGGAAAATGAAGATGGATCGTGTGGGCTGTCTTTCCGGAAGCTGGGCATGGAGTGTGGGGATCGCGTGTGACTGTCTCTGATGTATCACTTTCACACACACACACACACACACACACACACACACACACACACACACACACACACACACACACACACACACACACACACACACACACACACACACACACAGTTCATAATTACCTCCATATCAACAATGAACTGTATATGAAAAAATTCCATGGATTGGACCTAGTATATGTCTCTGCAACTATTGAGCTTTTGCCAACGGGATGGGGCTTAAAAGCAGATTCTCTCTCTCTCTCTCTCTCTCTCTCTCTCTCTCTCTCTCTCTCTCTCTCTCTCTCTCTCTCTCTCTCTCTCCAAATTACTTCCTTCGAACATACCTTTGCCTGTGCTTTTAATCTCACCTTTTCTGCCCCACAGGTAAGTCTGCTGTCCTGTTTGGATGAGGTGACATGATGGTGAGTGCGGAATACTGAAGTTACAAAGTTTCTCTCTCTCTCTCTCTCTCTCACACACACACACACACACACACACACACACACACACACACACACACACACACACACACACACACAAAACATAACACCAAGACTCCTTCCATGTCACACAAATAACGCATCACAACACCAACGCGCATCTCACTACGGACAGAAAAATTAACGTAGCACCAACACACTATTCGTTGGGCACACAGAAGCACAACATAATACGAACAAATATATTATTGTTTGTCTGTCTCACTTGACGCCTTGATCACGCAGTGGGTAGCCAGACATGAATCGCCTTCATGTCGCCCTGTTCCCTAGCATCTGTCTACTCTTTCTTCAGTTCACACCCTCTTCTCTTTTATGTGTCTCCACCCATTCCCTTCATCTCCTCCTCGGTGTCCCCCTCCCATTCCATCCTCCACCTCACTCACATACGCTCTCCTATCCTATTCTCGTAACTCTCCACACGACCATACCATCTCAGAGTATTTCTGCAAACGTTTTCGAAGTCATCCACGTCAGAATCACAACTCTCCTTGACTTCCTCACTTGTCTGTCTGTGTCTCCACGTAATGCCACATACTCTCATTGAAAACCACGAAATCTTAAGGAAAACCAGGGAAGCAAATCAGCCACGACTTTTTTACAAGGTGACGAAAATGTGCTTGGCTGGCCCCAACTCCGAAGAGGCACGCAGCTGAAGGATGAGGTGAAAGGATGACGGATGGGGATAGGTTGCGGAGGGATTGAGGAATTTGTTCTGCGAGGAGAGAGAGAGAGAGAGAGAGAGAGATTTGGTGACGAATAATACCTTAAATAGCGGCCTAAACGAGCAAAAAGAGCAAAACGGAAAGATATATCGCTTGAGAGAGAGAGAGAGAGAGAGAGAGAGAGAGAGAGAGAGAGAGAGAGAGAGAGTTTGTGTCAAAGAGAGACAGAGACAGATAGCAAGTTAGCACAAAAAAATTCACCCAACCTTTGAGATGATTAATTTCCCTCACATCCTGCTAAATAAAAATCATGTAAGTGCCGCGGGGAATACCTGGGACTCACGGCTTATCATAACTGTCCTGGGGATGAAATACGCGCGTGTGTACGATGTGCAATGTCGTAATTTAGACGGGAAAAAATGAGGGACTTGGTTGGCGCGGATGAATGTGTGTGTGTGTGTGTGTGTGTGTGTGTGTGTGTGTGTGTGTGTGTGTGTGTGTGTGTGTGTGTGTGTGATGATTGAGTATTGGTATTGGATGTGTGTGTGTGTGTGATGATTGAGTATTGGTATTGGATATGTGTGTGTGTGTGTGTATGTGTGATGTTTGAGTGTTAGTAACGGGAGGTTTGTGTGTGTGTGTGTGTGTGTGAGATGTTTGAGTGTTAGTAACGGGAGGTTTGTGTGTGTGTGTGTATGTGTGATGTTTGAGTGTTAGTAACGGGAGGTTTGTGTGTGTGTGTGTGTGTGTGAGATGTTTGAGTGTTAGTAACGGGAGGTTTGTGTGTGTGTGTGTGTGATGTTTGAGTGTTAGTAACGGGAGGTTTGTGTGTGTGTGTGTGTGTGTGTGTAAGTGATGGATAGGTACGCTCCCTGATAATCGGTTGGGGAATATCCTGTTCTTTGATTTCATTATATATCAGACTCATTATTAGCATGATTGTTTTCTTTGATCAGTGCTTTTTATATTTCATCGGTGTCAGTGGTGTCAAAATAATACTGATTTAATAATGATCTTTGGCGTACTTGGTGAATATATGTTATCTTTTTTCAGCTAGATAGTATGGCTTTAATTGATACTAAGGGTTTCTCCCAGCTGTATAAAAAACATTTGGCGTAGGGTGAATGTTATACCAGATTGTCACATTAGCAGTTCAAGGGTTAACATAAGTAGTTTTCAGTCTTTTCCAGTGACTAATTTACGTCAGGACAGGAAACTCGTTCGGGTCTAACCAGAACATTATTCCTGAGTGCAATATCTCAAGTTTAGTATCAGATATGTGGCTGTATACTGTAATTGTTTGGTTAAAGTTGTCATCATCTTCACTGAAACTGGTCATGCATCACACTCGCCCTTTTTATAGTTATTTCCACTGTAGAGAGATGCATTAATTTCCACAGTACATACTTACAGAACTTATAACTGTTAGCGTCCATATTTTATCATCTAGCAGTCTCAGTATGCAGATGTTTAATAGTTATTTTGACCTGAGAGTGCCTGGAGGGTTATTTACAAGTTTCTTTCTTACTAACGTATATTTTATTCCTGTACCACAAGACAATTTAAGGAGAGAGTATGGGCTGTGAAGGTGTTATTGAGACTGTTTACAACCCCGCGTCGCTACATATGGTTTCTCGAAAGTTAAGAAAATCGTCTGGATGTAGCCAGACTATAACCAGAAATATACGTCACAGGGTTGAAGGAGTTAAGACTCTGTTGGTGGAGACTTAGTGAGCACTTTAGCCACTGACGTACATTCTTCATGAGATCAGCAAAACTTTGGGGAATATCAGGAGAGTGATGATACGTATGGCTCGCTGCTTAAAGGGCGAAGCAGGTATATATATCGCCTTAAATAGGATCACCTGTCATTTAACTCATTGATTTTATGATTCGACAGGTGTTAACATTAATTTCCCAGAAACCAAAAGGGAGCCTGTAGACTAGCCCAATTCAGGAGACAGCACGTCACCCCGCCAGCATCCATTTTTCCGCACCTCCTCCCGCTGTTAAGGAAACTGGTGGGTTCTTAACGAGCATGGGGGAGCAGAGGGGTGAAGGGATGAAGGGAAAAAGAAGGTTGGAGAGAGAGTGAGAGAGAGAGAGAGAGTAGGTGTGTGAAGGAGGGGAGAGAGGAAAGTTGGAGGAGCAGGTGGAGGAGGAGAATAGAATGGAGGGTTGTGAAGGAAAGGAGAGAGATGAGAGATGTTGGGAGGATGTGTGTGGATGCGGAGAGGGGGTGTGGAGGAGGGAAAGAGAAGAAGGGAAGGGGTTGATGAGGAGAGAGGGGAGTGTGGAGGGGGGGAGAGAAGGAAATGGGAGAGGGCGGCGAGGGGGGGGGTTAGAGGAAGAGGGAGAGGTAAGAGAATATAGGAGAGAGTGGAGGGGATGTGAGATTGATAAGAGGCAGGTGGAATGTGAGGTTTGATGCCAGAATTATATCGTGGGAGGATGATACGGGTGATTTTTGGAAAGGTATGGATGAGGAAATGTATACGAAAAGGAACAAAACCTACATCAGAGGTGCTTAGAGGAGGGAGGTGAGATCTGGGGGTGGAGAAAAAAGTGATGGATGTGGGGAGATATGGAAAGATGGAGGAAATGAGTGTAATTAGGTAAGATTGTCGAATGTGAGCGAAAGTGGATGAAATGAAGGTTAGAGTTGCAAGAAGGAGTGAGGTAAACTCTGTGAGTGTGAAAGGAAAGTGGGAAAGGTTCTAGCTAGTGGTGAGGGAGTACTAAGAGTGTGTGTAAGGTATGAGTATGCTCGTGTCGACAGATAGATAGACAGATAGACAATGTACTCTAAGGATGAGTAATATTGCGTTTGTAGCCAATAGATATGTACTAGAAAGAGGTCAAAATCTGCCAGAATTGAGTGTAGAATATATTCTTGCATAGACAAATACCCAGACGGGTAGACTGTTTTCCGAGGTATATAGGTAGAGGTGAAAACAATAAGTAAACGGGTGCCAGAAGAGGAAGAAGTCTGCTGTGTGTGTGTGTGTGTGTGTGTGTGTGTGTGTGTGTGTGTGTGTGTGTGTGCGGATTTGTGTAATTGGTTATGGGTTTGATTGTGTGGATAAAAACATGGATATTAGTCGTGTTGCGAGAGTCTAGAAGAGGAAAAGGAGGGCGTATGAGCAGGAAAGAAAAGGAAGATAGGTGAGTGTGGGTATGTGAGTGGGTGTAGGTGGGTGTGGGAGTGTGGAGGTCAAAGTGGATATCAGAAGAGTTGTGGATAGTGGGACTGGGTGTAAGAGAGCTGAGGTATGAGGAGGCAAGGAAGTGAGGGCGGATCAAGACATTTATCTGTGGCTGTGTGTGTAACTCTGATGGGGCTGTTATGATGACTTTATCACTCCATCGGTCACAGGAGCACCTACCCTCAGCCATTTTAGGTGCGATATAGGTGGTGGCCCTGGGGATCTATTTCGCTCGCACCCTTCCCTCCCTCACTTTCTCCCTCGCACCCCATTCATAATCACATTCATACCTTGCTGGCTTATTTATACGGTATTCCTGTCTCGCATGTTTTAAAATAAATATTCGCGTCTCGTATTTTTCCACATCGTATCATGCCATCTCGTATCTTTCCATTTCGATCATGTGCGACCAAAGACTATTCGATTTTACGACCGCTTCGACCGTCTAGCTTCCTGTTGGCTTCATCTTCGTGTCTTCGTCCCCAATTTGTTGAGTGTTTATGTCTCGTATTTTATCATATCGGTCTCTCTCACTCTGGCACTTTAGTCACTCCACTGGGAACCCCTCCGACGGCTTATGTCTTCCTGGTTTTCTTCCTGTTCCCTTCCGTGTGTCATACCTGTATTTAACACTGATATTTATAAAGCCACTGGTTTTCTCCGTGTTCCCCTTCTGTGTATCATTTCTGTATTAAATACCAATTTTTTTTTTCATGCTTCATAGTTGTCAGGGTAGAGTTTTTCGTCGTATTCTCTTCCTTGTATCATTACTCTTTTTAAACCTGATATTCATAAAGCCACTGGGTTTCTTCGTTTTCTCTCTGTTTAACATTTCTATATCAAACACTTAAAGCTACATATGGATGGCATCGTTTATTAGTATTGCTGCATGTTCTCTTTTGCTTACCGTTCCTGTATTTAACACTGATGTTTATATAGTTACCATGGTATCAGAATATGTCATTTTTTCTGCATGTTCTCTTCAGTGTATTTTATCTGTATTTAAAGCAGATATTTTTAATGCTACATATGTGTTGGAGTATATCAGATTTTATGAATGAATGTTTTACTTCATTGTCACTGTTCGTTTCAGCTTCCATGGGCTTTCCTCAGTTAATTTCTTTACTCCCCTCTTAATCCCTGTATTGCATTTCTGTTATACTCTTGGCATATCCCACTTAAAACTTATATATTCATTCATTCCCAGCTCTGATCTTGTAAATTATATACTTAACCTTTTTACTCCTCATGCTTCTCATTTCATTCAGTCAGAGGAAGTACTGTATTCCTGCTGTTACCAGACGATTTCATTCTGCATACTAGAGCACCATGGTAGAGAAGTTCTGAAGTTTTGTATCGAAGCATTCCATTTCAGAAAATCTTTCCAGAGGTGAATGAAATCGCCTGGAGATAACATGAACTATGATGAACAAGACCACTGTACCGACGAGGTTAACTGCTCTGCTTTTAACTTAACGCATAATAATCTTTTCATCACAATATGCCTTCTCATTTCTCCCCACCCCTCACAGCCCTTCACCTCCCCGCGTCCTACTCACTCTTCACCTCATGTTGGGTTGCCAGCTTGTTCTACCCTTGGCTAATTTTACCTCGTTTTCTAACTCATAAAAAATGGGTACACGAAAAGGAGAAATTGGCCACATTTATCTGTTTTGCACGAGTGTCTTGCAACCCACTTCTCTTCTTAATTCTTACACCTCTGAAACTGTTCGCAGCTCTTATGCTTATTTTGCCAAACTATTCCGTAACGTTACGGGTGCGACTGTACGGATACATCTGCATATTTATGGACTAAATATGCAAATATATATCTATATCAATATCTATCTATCTATCTATCTATCTATATAAAGTAAAAAAAGGAAAACTAATTCATTTAAAAACTGCAGGAAAGAAATTAACTACTGCAACGTCGTCATTGTGCCATATTTAATGTGTGTGTGTGTGTGTGTGTGTGTGTGTGTGTGTGTGTGTGTGTGTGTGTGTGTGTGTGTGTGTGTGTGTGTGTGTGTGTGTTTCAGCTTGATAACGGCCTTGTCCTGGTCAGTTACTAGAAGTACCCAGATTAAATTCCTTGATAGATTATTAAATATGTTTTAGCCTCATCTCATCTCATAGGTGGAGTTAAACGTTGTGATGATGACGTCACTCTACCTAGTCGATATTCCACATTTTTTCTTTATTTCATTCTTTGCTTCTTTATATTCGATTGACCCAAGTACCTAAACGAATATATTCGTAGTCTACTAAAATGTTATACTGATAACACATACACTTTATATCGTAACACGAACACGCCGAATATCTGAGAGTGTGAAGCAGAGGGGGTAAGCCAGAGAGTGCCAAGGAGCAGTCACTATTTTGCGTTTTAAGCTCTTCACTTCCAGGACGTCTGTAACTGTATCTGTCCCTTCCAGTTCATGATATCCTAGATAAATTGAAGAAAAACGAAGCTGGGATTGCAGGAAGTAAGTCTGAAGGCGTCACTGCATTGAAAGACCTGACTTAGAAATGCGTTACTTTGTGTGATCAAAGTGTTCTTCTTTGGCCTCGTGTCCGTGGCATCACTTGGCTCTTGTCTTGCTCCAATCATTACCTCGCATTTACCTGGCTAAAGACGTCATCACGCTGACTTATTGTTTTCATAGCTCTTATAATTTACACATTCTTACCGCCTTGTTTAGCTGGATATTTATAACCCCTTCACATTATGTTATGCTACATAGTTATATAAATCACTTGAACATTGTCTGAATTAAATAAAAGATGTTGTGGGGGTAAGGCGGTTAACCTGGGATGACCTTACTTGACCTAGCGTGACGGTAGTGTCCCTGCTCTAGTGTTGTGTCAGTGATAACACCTGGCTTTGACCTTGCACCAGTCATTACTTCGCGTTTACCTGGCTAATGACGCCATCACGCTGACATACAGTTCTCATGCCTCTTATATTTTACGCATTGTACCCTCTCGTTTGGCTGGATAATTTTACGACACACACATCGAGTGCAAGATAAGTCAGTGGCTGCTTCTGGTCCGGTCTGATGTGTGACAAAGTGGTCTGAAGTGTGGCAGAGGAGTAATACTGATCTAGTAATCCTAATATTTAAAGTACAAAGGAAGATGTTACTGAGATTTGTGTTTGAAAAAGAATCAGTACTCTTTCAATAAGCCCCATTACATTCCACAAACACACCTTGCCTTTTCCAGTACATCATAATCGCAGTGGTCCAGGGCGTATTCACAGCACCCTCACCTGTTAGTGTGCAGGGAAAACACAGGCTTCCAGAACTCATACCAGGCGGTTCCATAGCACCTGAGTCTAAATGTCGAGAAGTATAAAAGACTGCCTTATCCTTAATGCCAAGTGCATGACTGTATTGAGTCGCTTACTTCTTCCAAGAGATGAAATTTATAATATAGGCATATACTTTTTTTTTTTTATTTTTGATGCCGCCAGGCGATTATATCCAACTTTGAAGAAACCTCTCGTAGTGGAGAGGATAAAAGAACTTAGCAGACTGATGGAATAACAATTTACTATAAAGTTACTCTGACTATAAGCATTACAGTACTTTCGATCATGTAACACGACACGCCGATAATCTAGGAGTGTGAAGGTTGGACTGGAATCTGGAAGTGTTAAGGAGAAGCAAGGATAATGTTTCTTAATCCTATCAGTATCATGACGTCCTGTGTACTGAACTCTTGCCATCAAGAGAGTATATTACTTAACTTACGAGAGAGCTTTGGCAGTGAAGGAATGTATGTCGATTTTTTCTGTTGCTTCGGCTTATACTGTCTCTCATAATCTGAATCAAATCATATGACAATTGCAAGTATAAAGTAAAAGGACGTGGTGGTAGTAAAGGAGATGACTTGGGATTTCCTCGCGTTACCTACACTTCCTGCTTTGTAATTTTTGTGTTTGACTTAAAATATTTACGTTAGTTGTAAGCTTCCCACAACACACAGCCTCGAAACCACCAATTGCTGTTTGCTTCCCTTTGTATTTCTTTTTTATTTGGGAGCCATTCTACCTTTCTAACATTTTTTAATAAGCTAAGCGTTTGTATGTTTCTTCTGTATAGTAGTCATAGTTTGAATAGATAACCAACAAATGTATATTAACCATTTTCGTTCAGCGACTTTCGTTTAAGCTTATTCTTGTGACTGTTAGCTGATTTTACTGAACACGAGACACCCCAAGTAGTGAAGGGGATTATTAAAGGCTGCCTCTAATCTGTAAAATACTAGAGGCCTACCGTAAACTCTATGAAATCATCTTAATGTAGCAAGAACAATAGCACGTCAATGGAGTGAAGTGATCAAGAAATATACCAGAAAGGATGAAGTGCTGGGGAGTTTCTTGAATCGACGAGACCACAGACCCTACTATGACCAAGATACCCCTGCTTGGGACAGAGTGTTGGTGAATGGCAACAGTTTGCATAGGCAGTACAGAAGCGTTGGCTAATGAACCAGACATAGAAATAAGCTGATAAGAGTTAAGTGCTGGCAAGCCTCCCAGACCTGCAAAAATACAGGATCTAGCGTGATCAAGGTGTCCCCGCTTGGAGTCCCGTGTCTGATATCACCTGGCATTTACCTTGCACCAGTCATTACCTGCCATTTACCTGGCCAAAGACGTCATCAGCCTGAACTACGGCCTTCTTGACTCTTACATTTCACACACACAGAATTCCATCCCAAATCACTCTAGATACTAAATTTGTCCCATATTCTACTGCGTCCATTTCACACCTACGGCATCCCCATCACTTTCCTCCTAAATGCATCATAACCAAAAGAATCATCCATGGAGAGGGAAACATACGAGGGTTCTCACAAATTGGGAATATTAACCAACAGTAAAGTGTGAGAAGTAAAAGAGGTGGCACATTAGCAACTTAGTAATATTAGCCAGCGGAGAAAAATAAATAGACGAGATGAAATATTAGAGGAACTTTTTGATTGCGCAGGCACAGAGGTTCAGAACTGCTTAGGTCTCTGCCCTCTCATTACCCGGAAACGAAACGGATTTATTGAGTTCATGCGTGTGTGTGTGTGTGTGTGTGTGTGTGTGTGTGTGTGTGTGTGTGTGTGCGTGTGCGTGTCCGTGTGTGTGTGTGTGTGTGTGTGTGTGTGTGTGTGTGTGTGTGTGTGTGTGTGTGTGTGTGTGTGTGTGTGTGTGTGTGTGTGTGTGCGTGTGCGTGCGTGCGTGCGTGCGTGCGCGCGCGCGATTGTGAATATCAAGCACGTGTTGTTGGATACGAAAAAAGAGGATCTTTAGACCGTGCGTGGATAGGCATCAGAACATGGTGTACGTTCGAACATTCAAAGCCGTTGCATGAGACAGCGAACGAAAACTGATACAAGCATTTTAACTGGCAGCATGACGAAACTAAGGAGAAATTTTTTGAAAACGTTTTAAGTAGGATATGGCACAGTGAACGAAAAATTGATCCAAACATTCAGAGCCACAATATAACACAGCGAACGAAAAACTCATTAAGGCAAGTACCATACCAAACCAGCCGAACTGCCAAGTCGCTACCCAAGCAGTTGGCATGATCTGCGCACGACAACAACCCCATCTGTTGGCGCAAAAGAAAAACACTGGTCTTTGAAATAACAATCTGCTAAAAGGTAACTGTGACTATATGGCCAATACTCGTACATTCCAGCACGTAACACGACACGCCGATAATCTTGGTGTGTGAGGGTAGGCATGGAATCAGGAAATGCTAGGGAGAACTTACGATAGTGTGTGTTAACCCTGTCTCACGTTACCTAGCGTGTGCAAGGTGTCCCTACTAGGAGCCCCGTATCACTGATATTACCTGGCTTTTACCTTGCACCAGTCATTACCTCCCATTGACCTGGCTAACGACGTCATCAAGCTGAGTTATATTTCCCATGGCTCTTATATTTCGCACATTCTTACTTCTCGTTTGGCTGGGCGTTTGAGGAGACACATCAAGTGCATGACAGGCTTGTGGCTACATCTGGTCCTAGTGCCGTGTCATTTGTGGCACGGTCAGTGGTGTAATGAGCCTTTTACCAGGATTCGTGCACAGTAACTCCACAATTCCATCTGTTGGCATGCAAGGTTAGGTCTCTGGAACTGTGCCAGGTGATCCCAAAGTACCGGGACAATAATTATTTAATGCAAATGACACTTTTATATATATTGGGATGTTGTGCACATTTATCCATATTACTGTTGTTGCAGTGGCTCCAGGTTCATGTACCTGTAGACTTAAACCCGATAGATTGCAGGCGGAGACTGTCATTCTGCAATACAACGTCCCTTGGCCGGAGATAGGGAAGGAGCTGAGGAAAGTTTGTATATCTGGTCACTGAGCTGCCTGGTTATACCAATGTCATTGCGTAAAGGTGTTCTCCAGTACCACTGTTGTTTTTTTTATTAGAAAGAAGTAAATACCTTACAATACAGTACCAAGCTTTACCTTACCATTAGAGTATTTCTTATCTACTCCTTTTTATCGTCAGACTATTTCCATAAACTTAAGGGATGTTCATTGTGGTGAAAAGATTAAAGAGTATTGTATGAAATGAATGGGTAAGGAAATTGTGTTTGGGGAGCCTCCTCAGCCCTTAATGACTCCGGCCCTCTAAGTGGTCATTCCCAAGTTCCACGCACTGATATTTTTTTCTGGTGTGTTCAGCAGGGATTGTGCGAGTTAGGACTGTATGACTAACCTTAAATCGCGAAGTGGACTGCAAGCTCGTATTTTTTGACAATCAGTTACGAAACGCGTGGTCATTTGGTATGGTCAGCCTGCATCCCACATTAAAGAGTGCAGTCAGCCATGATATAAGAAGGCCAAGCACCTTCACCTGCATCTACTTTAGAAATTGCTGTTGAAAGTAAGCTGGTTACATTTTACTTCCCGACTCAGCGTTTAAGCAGACTACCATTAGATTCTGACTTCTCTAATTTCCTCACGCAGCCGTGGCCGGATAACAGAGCCAGCCGCTGTAACTACATATGAACTGATAGTCATGTTATTTCGAGGCTTGGAGCGCCAGTGAATTTGCTCAGAACTGGCGTTTTTGAGAAATAAAAGATGAACTCTTATTAATACTATTACTCCTGTTATTATTATTATTATTATTATTATTATTATTATTATTATCATTATTATTATTATTATTATTATTATTATTAGTTATTATTAGTTTGGATGGTTTGTATGAAGAAGCAGGGATACCCGGCAGGAAAGCATGAATAATAAGAGTACCATTAATCTGTTCACAAGTGAGTGAAAATATTTCTAAACAGGAAAAAGTTCAGACTGCACACAAGTTGGCTGATTTCACGGCAGGGGAGTTTTTTTACCTCCTGACAGACCGTTACCGACACACACACACACACACACACACACACACACACACGGCAAGGGAAGTTTTGTTGACCTAGGCAGGGAACGGTACATGAGGAGGAGGGTGGGCGGGATAGGGCGCAGGGACGAGACGTTGGGGAATACAGGCAGTCCCTATATTACTCCCTATATTACTCCCTCTGAGGCGTAGGGGTCCGGGGCTAGGCTACCGCAAGTCAGACCATTTGAGGAGACTTATGTGGTCAAGGAATTTCACCATCATTGCCATCGGTGATTTATCGATGAGGCCGGTGTAGTTAGGGTGATCGTAACTGACCGACATTTGCGTTCCTGCTTAACCTATTACTTGGTTGTTTCATGGCAGGATAGTAGTAGTTGTAGTATTAGTAGTAGTAGTATGTGCTGTTGTATTTAGACTATACTACAACTGTATATCATTTCCTTAACATTTCTTCTTACCTGACAACATAATTAGAAAAATCAATAAAAACTCAGCATTCAGTGTGGAGAGGTAGCAGTTTTCTGTACGTGATAATAAACCAGCTGTTGCCGTCTTACCGAATGAGAAAAGTAAAAGAAATCCACAGTAACCTCAGACACTGTAAAATAACTATAATATTACCAATTCTGCAGTACACAGGATGATAGTAGCCTAGAAGACATAAATGATGACAAATAACAGTAAAAATCAGGCATTACACTATACTTAGCTTGTAACATTCGACTAAAATTGGAAGGTCATAAAAGCGTAGTAGAGTGGCGAGTTTCATCCCCGAGTCTGTTCGTGGATCCTATTCTAGTACACGGTGTAATAAATGTAGTTCATAAATAATCTGGCAATTGGTCTAAAGTAGCACAGATCATACCTACTGTCTGTTTGTCTCTTTCCGTGCGTCCGCTGTTCTCCCCTCCCCTCTCTTTTTCCTCTCCTCTTCTTTCTCTTCTCTCCCCTCTTCTCCTCTCCCCAGTCCCTCCCCATCCCACCTTTTTCTCCCTCTGCCATCGACTCGTCACCTCTGTCTATCATTTGTCAAGGAATCGTGGCCATAAACTGCCTCGAGGGTCGCACTTAAGACAGCTTCATTCCCCACCGAGGTCCTGGATTTATCAGACCCTTGCCGAGAAACTGTCCCTCTGTTTCAACAATTTCGCTGGCTGGGATCATGACTTTGGTTGGTCCCTCTTCTCGCTGCGTCCCTGTAGTTTTTTCTTCATAGTTCTTAAGACGTTTACTACGAGAAGATTTTTATAAGGTGGGTAATATCTGGCTGTGGAGTGAGTAATTAGAAAAATGTGCTCTTTCTGGTTATTCAATTTCGCTGTGTGGGATCATGACTTTGGATGGTTCTTGTCGTCAGGTAAGTATCATTTATCCTACGTAGTTCTTGAGGCTTTCACCACAAGAAGATTTTTATAAAGTGGGTAATATCTGGCTTTGGCATTAATTGATTAGAAAAGTGTGTTGTCGGTCTGGTTCTACTGTTCGTTGTTCAAGAGCATGATTGGTGGGTTCTTATTGTGGACCGGTTGGTGTCATTGTGTCTGTGTAGTTTCTAAGTCCTTCATTACCGGGGTTCTTTCGGTAACAAGATTTAGATAAAGGTGTCATCATGAGGAACCGGATTTATCACGCCCGCGGTGAGAAACTGCCCGTCTTTTTCTACGATTTCCGCTGTTTGTGATCATGAGTTTTGCTGGTTCCTCTTGTCTCCGTGTTGCTGTCGTTCTGCCTACAAATTTCTTAAGCCCTTTCACTACTAGGAGTCTCTCGTAAATCGACAACATAATCTGGTAGCAGTATTAGTTAAATAGGAAAGCTGTTCTGTCCGTTGCGTTTTATAATTTCGCTGTTTGAGATCATAACTTTTTGGGGTTCCTTCTGTTGCCGTGTCCTCCTGCCTGGTTCTCAGTCTATTCGTTGCTCCATGTATTTCTGTGCCGTGTGCTACGACCCATCATTCGTAAGTACAGTAAATATCCTTTGTTGGTTGAAAGATATAAATTGAAAAACTTATCGTAGAGATTTTTTTTTTTTTTTCCGGCGGCGGCGGCGGCGGAAGTGGTGGTGGTGGTGGTTGTGGTGGTGGTGGTGGTGGTGATGATGGTGCAGATGATGGTATAATAGTAGTAGCAGTATTTAGTGGATGGTGAACCCGTCCTACAGCATCTAAGATATGAAAGCTTTTACAACATGTACTAAGGTATCAAAGCCATATCTGCCCTCCCGACTGTTTCTGGGAATTTTTAGTTTGGTGATGGTGGCTGACCCCTCTAAAACTCATGGTTGGAAAAGTGTATGTTGTGGAAGACCTTCTGAGTAATCAGCAGAACTCATCTGGGAAGTTTCATTCAAATCAGTCAGATAGCCTAGGAGGAGGGCACACACATACAGATAGAGAGACAGACAGACATACAATCTGAATCTCGCGCAACAGTAAAGGGCAAGTCGCAGAAAATAGTACTATCTTCCTTAGTAGGATTGATGAAAGTAATCTGACTGAAGTAGTAAAGTCTCCGTCTTCCTGTAGAACACGATTCGCAACAGTCGATGTTATATCCAGGTTTCAGACTGAACTGTTGATAGATATGATAAGGAACATAACAGGAAACAGTCTAATCGGTCCGGGAACTAAACTGAGGTTCTTCCAACTGCGAATGAAACATGCTATCCAATAAACCAGTATCTCTCTAGAGTAACAAGGGTTATGTAAATAGTCCACGATTTACAAGTGATTTCATTCTGCCTGTTCACTCCCCGGAATGGAAACTGTAATCTTGGGATCATTTAGAGTGTAGCCTAATCTGGAAATTCATATCCAGGGTATGAGTTTGTGTGTGTGTGTGTGTGTGTGTGTGTGTGTGTGTGTGTGTGTGTGAGTGAGAGAGAGGAGGGGGGAGAGGGTTTGAGAGAAGAAAGGAGATGAAGTTTTGACTCACTTCTGAAATAAGTATATAGCATAATTCCTCCATTTTAATACTTCATGGTCCTGTGAAATCAAAACTCGCTAAACTCTTTGTCTGTTAACCTTCTTACTCCGATGCCGTCTTCCTGTAATTCATATATTCTTCAGACGATTTTATTCACGTGAAGGGAAATTTCAAATTGGAGAGGGTATTTATACAACTTTAATTTATCCTTTCACCACTAGAGAGTCTTCCCGATTAAAGTAGAATCGACTAGAGGCAGCAAAGAATAAACATAAAAGGAGGTCACCCAACACTGAATGGGTTAAGCCAAGTAAGGTTGGTGTTGAGTCATCTCGCACTGCCCATTAAGCTAATTATCAGTATGTTGGTGATCGTGAATGCTTCAGTATTAAAAACTTTGCCCATTTGTTTAGGTTGGGCTGTGGTGGTGGCCATTGACTTAAGGCCACTTTCTAGTATCTCCTCCTTACCTATGTATTCCTGCTTATGTCGCACTAATATCCTCTTGTATGTCATTTATGTAATGCGTCGAGTTACAAACGCGAGAACAGAAAAAGTGCAGTATATAAATCGCTAAGGAAGAGATGCCAGAGAGCCTTCATACCTCCTTACCCGGCAAAACGTGGAATAAAGGATAAAGTTACACTGGGATTAGTAGATACAAGCCACAGACGGTGAAACATAAGACACGTGAAGTAGACAGTGGTACAGTGTAGGCGTGTTCATTTGACCCTGGGATTGGGGTTAGTGAGTGTCCACCCTGTAGATTCAGTGGTGGTCAGTGGGGGCTCGAAATCGTGTCAGGAGCGTCCCCCCCAAACACGAGGCCAGTACCAAAGCGACCGAGCCACCAGTAAAACGGAGTCGTGAGTGTTCATACCTCCCGCAGGCCCCTCCATCACCCTCACGCCGAAGTCAGCAGGGAGACACAGCAATTTGCCCGCCCTATCTGAAATGAAATCTGAGCGGCGCGGGCAGGGATATATGGCAGTGATTGTTTCTGGCAAGGGTGGCGCGAGAGGGGGTCCAGCCTAGAGGCCCTGTGTTCTGTGGGTCCTAGGAACAACTTGAGAGAGAGAGGGGGGGGGGAAGCCATCTTACTTTGCTGTCTGTCATACACTCATAAATAGTTACGTTAGTTATAATTCACCCTACAAAAAACAGCCTGGAAAGAACTTGTAGGCCTGATGCCATTTGCTTTCCTTTATGTTTCTATATGCGAAGTCTACCCTGCCCTGTACAGTCGGCATCAAAAGTCCTGTCGCCTCTCCTGCTTCTCTCCTCATGGACTTCGAAAATCAGTGTGATGAATCCGCAGCAACCAACACTGATGACTTTATTTGTCCCAGCTCAGTGTCATAAGTGTCTTTTGCTGAGGATTGACCACACTTGTTTTTAAAGTCCATTGATAGAGACACAGAGAGGCGATAGAACTTTTGATACCGACCGTACGTCATCGGGTTGAAGGTGTTACGAAGAGGGCGGTAAAATCCAGTAGGGGCGGTAAGGCGTCATGCTGGGGGTTCTGCTGACGAAGGGAGAGATACCCGGGTCTAATCACCTCGTCAGGATGGGGAACCTGGGGGCATCCATCACACAGCTCCCGGGGGGGAGGTTCAAACCTTCCCGGGGGTTCGAACCATTCCCCAAACTGCGCTCAGCCTCCGCCCGTGCATAATTGATAATTTGTATTTACGACTGTGATCTCAGCGTGAGGAGAGGAAACCCAGATTGAGATTCCAAGACAGACATGATCAACAGCCTCGTCGTAATTCAGATTTGTTTTTCGTAGGAAGGACGGAGAGAGAAGAGAGGTGATTTCTTCCCAATTTTTCTAGTTCTTCCCCCGAAAATATGAGCAGTGTTATAACAGGGAATTCACTGTTGGTTTATGATATAAACTTACGATGATCCGTATTCACATATTATGTGAATACGGATCTCACTTCGCTGTATAAATATTGGCTGTTTTATGGGGCCTTACTGTGAGTTATTTTAAATCACTATCAATGCTGAATTGTTTTACTAGTGTCCTATCGTTAATCCGTGGCTGTCTGAGGAGACGCGTGTTTGCAGATTTGGGCAAGTTTTTATTTATATCAGAAAATAGTAAAGAGTAAGAGTGATTTAGACTCCACTGTTATCTCAGCTTAAGGATAGCAAACCCATTTCACTGTATAAATCCTTGATGTTTTGTAGAGGTTTATCGTTAGTTACCTGAGTTCACTGTATAAATATTGGCTGTTTTACTAGTGTCTTGTCGTTAGTTACCCAAAGCTGCCTTTGGAGAGACGCAGTTGTTGGTATGGGCAAGTTTTAGCGTTTCATTATATTACAATTCGTTGGATTGGAAAAGGGTGCAGAATAAAGGGTGAATTTGACTTCATTGTTATATCTTGGCGCGAGGACAGAAAACCCGTCTCTGCATAAAGCCTTGTAGTGGCTTATCGATAGGTACCCGAGTTCACCGTATAAATCTTGGCTGTTTTACTAGTGTCTTATCGTTAGTTACCCGAGGCTGCCTGTGGAGAGAAGCAGTAGTTGTTATGCATTTCCTTAGATTGGAAAATGGTGTAGAGTAATGGATGAATTTGACTCTATTGCTATATCAGCGTGGGAACCCGCTTCACGGTATAAGTCTTGGCTCATTTAATTCACTGACGAAAGATGAATGAATGGAAATATGGCTCGTTCACTGGTCGTTCTTTTGATAGTTCGTCTGAAACACATGCAATGGTAGAAATGGCATGGGTGTATATAAGGGAGACGAAAACCTCAAAGACGGATGATAAGTGAATGGATGCTTGTTTCTCTGACCGGTCGCTCGTTTGAAAACCCATATTTCTGTGCCTCCCCTCCCCACCTTTTTCATATTTCCCCCCTGCATTCTACCCACCCCATTTATTAGTCAGCTTAGCCTCTTCAGTCTAGTGACGTACTTTTTTCTTACTTTATTCTCGCTACCTCTAGGCGGTTTTATTCAGCCTACGGGAGATCTTTTTTTACCGAAGGGTTTAATAGATAATCTAATTCCTCTGGCTCGAAAATCTCTCCAAAGCTTTATAGAATAATGTTGTGGTTAGAATAAAGCGAAGAAGACGTCACCAGATTCAAGAGGTTAAGTTGATGATGATGATGATGATGATGATGATGATGATGATACTGCTATTTTAATCAGACTAAGGGCGGTATTCTCGTGGGGTTAGGAAACTTACTAACACCTCTTCCTTACCGGTTTATTCCTGATTCTACTTGTTATTCATACAGTCTAAGTCGACATAAAAAAAAAAAAAAAAAAAGGATGCTAATGGGTAGTCCGGAAAATAAATCGTTAAGGAAGAGGTGCTAGGGAGCCTTCTTAGCCTACGAGAATACGGGTCAGAAACCAGACATTTTGCTCATCTGTGAAAAATCCTTCTTGTTAGCCCTTTCACTCTGAGGACGCCTTATTAAATCCTTTCGTGTTCTTCTCAGGTGATTTTTATTAAGGTTAAGGGAGATTTTTCGAACTGGAGGGATTACAAATAGCCCTCACTGACTCATATTCTTCCTGACACCTCTTCCTTAGCGACTTATTTTGGATATGGCTGGGTAATAAACTTTTGTACAGTATTTATGCAGAGTGTGGCGATATTGGAAGGATTTATGTAATTCAGAATAAGACAGTAAGGTGTAATAAGCAAAATAAATCGCCTAGGAAAAGGTGTTAGGGAGCTTCCACAACCGGCGAGGATACTGACCATTAACTTCTTCACTATTACACAGACTTCCTGAGCTGAATAAAACCGTCTGTAGGAAGCAAGAAAAAAAAATGTAACAGGCGTCCTTGAGCTGAGGTGATTAATCCTTTCAATTCGATGACATAACTTCACTCCTGCCACCTCCAGTCGATTTTACTCCGTTCAGGGGAAGTTGTTTGACGTGAAACGGTTAATTAGGGCTATAGATAATCCCTTTAGTTTGAAAAGTCTCTCCTAAGCTGAGTAAAATCGTTTGGAGAAAGCAAGAATAAAACAAAATCATTCCGTCGCTGAACTGGTTAAACCCTCAGCTCATATCTTCAGAGGCTTTTATTCAGTTTAATAGAATTCGAACTTGAGGGGTTAAAAATAGCCTTAATAATTAATCCCTTCACTACTTGAAGTTCTGAAGTTCAATAAAATCGTCTGGTAGCAGGACGGATTAGCTACAGAAAACGTCCTCTTGGTGAAGTGGTAGGAGCTTCGGCTGTAGCTCTAAGTTCATTTGAAACGTGAACCCTGTGGACAGCAGGCTTAGGTTGCCCTTCTCCATCAGTCCACCATCCAAGTGAGGGACGTTTATATAACCGGGTTGTAGAGCCTCCCAGTTAAATCGGTGCTACGATGTGAAGAAGTCCCTCTCCAGCACCAGGTTTGTGGTTGTTTTTGCTCAACCTCGGTCCGTATGATCTAACAGACCCATCGACCGTAGGTAAACAACCGTCCCACCGGGGTTATCCCACAGGTTTCCTAAACTGTTGATGTTGTACCTCCGTCTTAGTGTGGCATGTGCTGTGCGATGCTCCCTTATGTGTATTATATAGTGTGGACCACAAAAGAGTTATTTGATATGTAGACAGGTGCAATAAGGGTAAAATTGCGGGGTGACTGGGTGATGGCTAAGACTGAAGATACCAAGTTTAATACAACCTTCTTGCAGCAGCTGGAATATATTACCTATGACGTGCTCTGGGTGATGTGGTCAGGGAGTTGATCAGATGCTCAAGCAAGTGTGATGAGGATATTAATAAGGCGTGACGTGTTTTCACATTCAGTCTTGCGGTCTCCATTCTGCTTTACTCAGCTCAGAGTGGATCCTTTGTGGTGAAATGATTAATGGAGACTTTATCTAATCCCTCCAGTCCAAAAAGTCTCTCCTAAACTGAATAAAAGTGTCCGGAGACAGTAAAACTCAAATATAAATGTTCTCAGTTTGTAGTGGTAAGACAGTAATTAGCTATTCAAGATGGTATGACAAGGGTGATAATAAAGTATATAATCGTCCTTTGGGTAAATTGGTAAAAGAGTTAATTAGGTATTCAGTGGTAATAATATACACAAATGTCCTGTAGGTGAAGTGGTAAGAGTTAATGAGATATGCAGAATGGTGTAATGTGTGATACAGTAATGAAATATATCAAGAGACATCCTCTGTATGGTGATAAAAGTGGATTAAATGTAAGATGGTGTGATAGCAGGATGTATAAATGTCTTGCGGGTGAAGTGGCAGGAGTTAATTAGATATTCAAGATGGTGTGATGATGGTGATAATGCGGCGTGACGGTGTGATGGCCGAGACCACCCCAGCTGGCAGGGGGCCCCTCGCCACAATCACTGAGGGATTTGTTGATCTGTCAGCAGCTACACTTCACATGTATAGTTCATTTAAACCACAGTCACTGGAGGATTTATCAGTCTGTCAGCAGGTATAGTACGCGTATCTATATCAGTCCAGATAAAATCCACTGGGACTGGACGGTCTCCTCGAAAGGGGGGGAGGGGGTAGCTATACTGGCTAAGTACGCTTGGGTAAGGCCTTTGATCCTGTGGCAGAGGATTCACCCACTAGCCTGGGATTCAAGGCCTTTCGATCATGAATGGTACTACAGTTACCTCATTATACCTGCCAACCCACAAAGGGTGAATGGACACCTGAATCTAATGACGCCAGTTGTTCTTACCGAAAGTTGAACTCTGCTGTTATTAGAACTATCAACAGGTACAGTTATGGTCAGCAGCTTCATTATATCGCAGTCACTTTCTTATTTGTCGGTCTGTCAGACGATAGTCCTTTCACACGTCTGGGGACCCGAATTCATGTAGTAAGAACAGAACCAGTCAGTAAAAATGATGTTTTTCCATCGAGTATGTTGCTGGGCGCGCCTCTACAGTCGTAAATATAACAGGCCAATTACTCCAGTGTTATTGGTTGAGGATGATCACACTTTATTCTGGTGGAAGGAGCTGCCTTTTAAGTACTTGCAGCCAAGCACGGATGGTAGGTCAAATTCCGTTAAAAAAAAAAAAAAAAAATAAAATGAACTAGCGTTTCAGTCCACGACACTCAATAAAATGTCACTGTATATTATGTTATCTGGCTCTCTAAAACTAAAGTTTAATACATTTCATCGCACCCCATAGGGAAGTAAAGTTTCTAATAAATTCTAACTACAATTTGTCCACAATATTCAATCAAAGGTTTTAAAATGAAACATAAGAGAGATGATCTTACAAGCTTAAATGAAGTTCTCTGATCTGACAGCATGGTACGGCAGGTGCAGCAAAAGAAAACATCGTCTTTGCCTGGACTCACACCAGCCATTTTCAGCGGAGACTTCTGAAATCATGTTTTCTTCTTGCCGGTGAAAAACTTATCTTGCATGAAGATAGCCCTGCTTACAACCACTCAGCTCTGGATGTTGCCTAGGAACAGGAAGCGTGTTCGGCAGTCACAGCAGAATACCTAATATGCTCAGTCGAAATTCAGGATATGGAGTCGTTTAAGACACACACACACACACACACACACACACACACACACACACACACACACACACACACACACACACACACACACACACACACACACACACACACACACACACACACACACACACACACACAAATGGTGGAGCGGTGAACAGTGTTATCTTCCGAAATATATATTTTTTTCCAAGAACGGTCAGGTGGGAGCAACAGGTGAATGACAGAGAGCGGAGGAGGCAGTTGGCAGTAATTGCAGAGGCATGAACCCTTTGAGGCAGACACATAATGTAGCCTGCAACGCGTTTCCTCGGGGTTTTATTTCTTTTAATAATGCCAGCCCTGGGGAAGTTTGGAGTATATCAGAGTCGAACTATTAATGAGGGAAGATCAGCCGCGATATGTTAGCACGGGAGGCAGTGAGAGGAGGCAGGAAGGAGGGGTTTTGGTGGCCATTAGTCGGGAGCTAAACATATCTTGAGCAGCGAAGGGGATACGCGAGGCACTAATGTTGATGCTACGCGGTCATGTTAATGCTACCTGCTCCTTCCAGCTCAGCCATTTTTGACTCCTAACCATCACCCATCAGCTCCAGGTCCCTAGATAGCCACTGTGATTTCTTTTATATTTAGGCTAGTTTCCACTGCTATTTGGCCCCGATCACTAAACAGTTCCTACGCGCGTTCTGGTCGTTCGTAATCCCAGCTCTCGTCTCGATTTACGCGTGCTAAATGATTGTAAAAGATACACATCGATGGCGAGAAATGATCGGGTATCCAAGTACTGTGATTACACTTGCTCGGTCGGCTTCACTGAGGTCAATGTTACGCCTGTGTGTGTGTGTGTGTGTGTGTGTGTGTGTGTGTGTGTGTGTGTGTGTGTGTGTGTGTATAGGTGTGTGTGTACAGATCGTCTTCTTGTAGGCTTGCTCGCGTGTATGTGAATGCATATGAGTGTGTATCTGTGTGTATGTGTGTGTGTGTGTGTGTGTGTGTGTGTGTGTAGACTTCAAATTGATAATCCGTTACCAGAGGCCCAGTTGTTCACTTATTTGCACACTCCTTCACATGTCACCACTTCGTCGCTATAATCTGCTTTCTGCTTTAAATAAATTAAAAGGTTTTCTCAATCAGGACTGGTATGGCATCAGGAGTAGCGTATTTTTACGATACATCGGGAGATCTTGTGGATGGTCAGGAAAATCTGTTTTATGGATATACGAAATAATAAGACTTCCCTGCCCCAACCTAAGATCGAGTAATGGCATGAATGTGGAAATATAATGACTTTAAAATGCAGGCTTGGGTGTAGACTTGTAATCTTATATTGATGTGTGTGTGTGTGTGTGTTGGAATTTGAGTAAGTATAGGTATATGGATACGTAATGGTCTGAGTTTGTGTGTGTGTGTGTGTGTGTGTGTGTGTGTGTGTGTGTGTGTGTGTGTGTGTGTGTGTGTGTGTGTGTGTGTGTGTGTGTGTGTGTGCGTGTGCTGAATACTAGGGGTTGCAATGATTTGAGTGTGAGCCCAAACACTGTAAGCTCTCAGCAGTTTGGGTGTGAGTGCAGTGGTTTTAGTGTTTGCGGTTGTTTTACTTTAACTTTATTGAGAGTACCTGAGCATAGTGTTTGAAAGCAGTTGAAGGTTAAGTGCTTAGGCAGTTCTTTTGTGTGTGTGTGTGAGAGAGTGAGAGAGAAAGAGAGAGAGAGAGAGAAACCTAATCTTATTCCGAGGACATCCATTAGTTTTTTTTTTTTTTTTTTTTTTTTATCTAATTGACATCATTAATTTTAGGCATTATTAAGATTACGTATGCGTTACTGAATTCTTTGCTGCTACCAGACAATTTTATTTAGATTTTTAGCCGTGAAAAGATTAAGGAGGAATAAATCAAACCTCCCCAGCTCGATAAGTCCTGATGTTTAATACAGAAAAATCACCCGTTATTGCAAGAACAAATTGGCAAAATAAATCACCAGATTGAAGATATTAACCTCTGTCTTGTCCCAGGTCGTCAAGTTTATTAAAATCGTTTTGGAATAGAAAGATTAAAATGAAGACTAAATACTCTAAATGAACGTGTTAAGAAGGTGTTACGGTCTGCAGGTGAGGCGGTGTTACACTCACATATCCGTAACATTCATCTCTTGTTACGCTCACTGGGACGAGATAGAGGAATGAAGCTGTACTCTTTAATGGATGCTTCTGTTTAACCCGTGTGCTGTGACGCTGTATAATGCCGTGTTATTCTTGCTAGATGATTTTTGCACCCACGTACGCGAAAAAACGGGGAGGGTACTGTGTTGCTGTCGGTGTGTGTGTGTGTGTGTGTGTGTGTGTGTGTGTGTGTGTGTGTGTGTGTGTGTGAGTGTAAGTTTTCCTGTTTAGCCTGTCGTATTAGTATTAGTCATATTTGTATTCTGACAGGTTATATTTGCTCCGTATATCACATTTGCATTTATTGTATTTTTTTTTACCCGAGTATGCATTAGGGTTATTGCATTATCGTATTCTGCCCTTACTATCTATTAAGCAGGGTAGTCATTAATTCAAGCTAAACAGATATAATTAGCTAGATAGATATGATTAGCCAGATAGATGTGATTAGCCAGGTATGATTAGTTAGATAGGGATGATTAGATAGATGATGATTGGGTAGATAGATGTGATTAGCTAGATAGACGTGATTGGCTAGATAGATACGATTAGCCAGATAGATGTGACTGCTTAGAAACCAGTGATTAGGTAGATAGATGTAATTACCTAGACATGTGATTAGCTAGATAGATGTGATTACCTAGATATATGTGATTAACAAGATGTGTATGGCAACAGGCTGGACCTTTGGCTGGACCTCTGACGACGATCCTGGATAACAGTTCCTTGTTCCAAATGATAACCTAAATGACCTTGGTTGGCAGTTCCTGTTTCCATGCGTAAATCATGACTTTTTATTATTATTTTTTAGTCAGCTTTCACCCCATCAGATTTCCCCTTTCATCCTTACATAATTGCAAGAGCGCGAGAAAGGGAAAGTAGTGCAGTAGAATTTGCTTCAGACTATTTTGCCAGACGATTTTATTCAGCTAAAACGAAACCTTTTGCGATGAAGGGGTTAATACGGTTAATGCCAGCAGTTGATTCAGTTTTTGCTTGTTCCTAAGTCACCTCATTTTTGTCGCTTTATTTTCTATTTTTATTAACCCTCTTATGGCCACATCTCCTGTCCCACTTCGCTCCAACTTCCTCCAGACGATTTTATTCATCTGAGAATATTTGAGCCTGGGAGTGCTAATGCTGGTACCCTTAACCCTCCCATGGCCGAAACCACTCTAGTATTCAGTTCCAGTTAACGCAGGATTGTATTATTTAGTTTATAGTGAGTATAGTAGCCTGTAGCTGATAGTGGGTTTTGTAGCCTGAATGTAGCAGTGAACTGCGAGTAACGCAGTGAATTGAACAAAGTGCACTAGAATATGAACAATGACGAGGAGAAGAATAAGGGGGAAGACTAGAAGGCAAAAGAACGAGAAACGAGCTGGCAGAGAAGTAAGTCGAATGCCTAACATACACAGCAAACAGTGTGAAAATCTAGATGTCGCTCAGCAGTAAGACCCGCCAACGTCATAAACACACCGTCTCTGTAACCCGTGTGTTCTAACCTGACTAAGATCCCTAACCCCTTTCAGCATATTTGAAGTCCAAGTTTTGTCAGACTGTAGGGTTGATTTGTCTTGTAACCAAGGAACCACATTCTTGCCTCCCACCTAAGGTAATCAGATTTCATGTAACAACAAATTTAGTATTCATGTTCTTGGAGTGACGCAGTTCCGTCAGATGAAAACATACCGACTACAAGTTTACTGCACTCACGGAGCGCATACCTCTCCCAACACATATCCAGACGACTCAGATCACCACTAAAATTTAATAAAGGCTTCCTTGGTCCATGATCCACACATTCACCTATTTTCACTGAAATCCGTCAATAACTTTTTTTTTTTTTTTTTTTTTAGATATCTTATGGACAAACAAGGAAAAAACAGTCCTGAACCGGGACTCGAACCCAGATCACCACCAAAGTATAATCAACTCTTCATTTGCCCATGACCCTCATATCCGCAAAATCTGATTGAATTCCGTCAATAATTTTTTAAGATATATTGTGGACAAACAATACGGACAGACAAACAAGGATGAACACATAACACACAGCCTCCTCCAACTCCGCTGGCGGAGGTAATAATACCTTCACACCCGTCTTGAACGTGATAGTCGTAACACATACCTATGCAGGCGGCCGTGTAATAAGATCAAAGTGCTATCGTTTGAAGTTATACTTTTTCTTCCTCGTAAACACATTCCTTCCTCTTGCTGAACTCTTCTTCCTTATTTCCTCATTTTGTACGACTTAACCATATGCGGTTGTGAGGTTAGAGAGGCCTTGGAAATTCCCAGTTAAACTAATAAAAAATTATATCTTAAGAAGTTCTGATCTTTTCTTTCGTTAACTATTAGCAAAGATAACTGTGTGTTTCCTTGCAGCGTGCAGTATCGATAATACGCAAGTCAGCCGTTGACTAGACGACACGGCATTTATTGCAGTGTTTTTAATCCCTTCTCTCCGATGGCGTATTTTTTTATCCTTTTTGCTTTCTCCCGGGCGACTTTATTCAGCTTAGGAGAGACTTTTCGAACTTAAGTTAGATGTAGCCTTCGTTGACCTATAGGCTATATAAACTACTATACATTTTTTAAAGCTTAACTTGGCCCAGATTTTCGTCCTTCTGCAATTTATTTCACACAGATCAGTGGCAGGAAAAGAAAATGCTACGGCTCTAGATCCTTTCCTCATTTCTTCGTGATAGGACCATGTTCGAGTGTTAATCTGTTGTTACAGCTGCGCACAGAAGATGGAGAGATGGCAGCTTTAGGCCAGATTGGAGTAAAAGAAGTATAGACGTCTCTCAGAAGCTGCAAGGATAGAACTAAAAAATGCATCACAAACTGAGGAGTTAACCCGTAGTGGACAAGAAAATGCTACTGAGGTGGAAAAAAAATCATCTGGCTTTAGTCAAAAGGAAGTGATGATGCTGATGGTGATGACGATGACTGAACCGATCATTCCCTGCCTCGACAGTTCATCACCCACCCATTCGTGTCAGGGACGAACGACGATGATGATGATGATGATGGGTCTATAACTCGGTCACTCCCTGCCTCAACAGTTCGCCTCCCACGCACTCACCCGTGTCGCGACAAAACACGGGGCACGAACTTTAGGTACTAACAAAGCGTCAGTATCCGCCATACTCAAAAAAGAAAAAAAAAAAAGGAGGGTGTGAAGGGGCAAAAAATAGAGAGAGGAAAAAAGAGACTGGAGTGCGTGTGATTGAGTCATAATTGATCGCGTATAGGTGTAAGTGGAGAGCAGGGAACGGCAATTTCTGGGTACCAAGGACGGCAATTTCTGAAGGCAAGGTGCACCATCAAGGGGGAGCCGTACTGGGTTATTTGGCAGTCAGGGCTTCGGTGAGCGGAACGCCTACCACGTGTAATTTTGTTCTCCTTTTGCGTCCTCTGATGTTAGTCATAAGGCAAGGGGGAGGGGAGTGCAGTAGGGAGGGAGGGAAGGGGGAGGGGAGTGGAGTAGGTAGGGAGGGAGGGAAGATAGGTGTGGGAGGAGAAAATAAGGGAGAGAGGAGAGAAGACGAGGGATAGGAAAATGAGAGAGGTAGGTGAGAAGGCGAGGGAGGAGGGGACAATGAAGGAGGAAGGGGAGAGGACGAGGGAGGAGGGGTAATTGAAGATTGGGGGGTGGGGAGCAGTAGGCAAGTTAGTGGAAAATGAGGGAGGGAAAGGAGGGGAGGCTAGGGAGGGGTAGGTAAAGGAGGACGGGAGGAAGATGACTATGAGAGGGGAAATTGAGGGAGGGGGAATTAGGTAGTGAGGAAGATGTCTGAGGGAGGGGAAAATGAGGGAGGAAGGAGAGAAGACGACCGAGAGGAACGATGGGAGAAGGAGGGGAGATGACTGGGAGAGGAAAAAATGAGGGGATGAGGAGAGACGATGAAGGAACGGAACGATGGGGGTAGGAAGGAAGATGGCAAGAGGAAGGGGAGGAGAAGAGGTGAAGGAAGGGAAAGTAAAGATGGTGGAGAGGGAAAAATCTGGGGAAAGGAAAATGAGGGGGAGGGGGGAAGGAGAGAAGAGGAGGGAGAGTTAGGAAGGGTAGAAATAAATCAGGGAGAGAAAGGGGTGTTGTGAAGGAAGTAGATGGGGAAGGTGGCACAGTTAAGTTATATCAAGTTAGGGGGTACAGTCAAGTTAGGCTAGGTTAGGGTGGGGATGGATGTGACACGGTAGGGTGGTTGTAACAGCAAGGAGAAGGTGTGGGTTTAGTTTGGCTAGGCTGGGTTAGGTTATGGAGGAGCTGTTTATGACTGCAAGGATAAGGTGTGGGTGTAGTTAGGTTAGGGAGAAAGTAGTTATGACAAGGGAGGGTGGTTATAACTGTAAGGGGAGAATGTAGGTTGGTTAGGTTGGGTTAGGTTAGGGAGGGGATGGTTATGATAAAGGAGGGTGGTTGTACCTGGAAGGGAAAGGTGTGGGTGTAATGACATGGGTGGTGGAGCAGGTGAGATAGAGGGTCACCAGGTACGAAGGATTCATGACCCCTGCCAGTTGGACGGAGTGTGAGAAGAAAATTAAAACCTAGATTAATGCCTGTCGAATATGTTTTAAAGGCAAGTCAGTTATTGCTAATTACTAATCTTTCCTAGAATACAACCTGCGACCATCAGTGTTATGTCCAGGTTCCCAACTGTACCGCTGGTTGAAGGGAGATAAAAGGAAACAAACTTTGTCCAAGAGTCTGGCCGGCCCGGGACTCGAACTCGGGCCTCTCCATGTGGGAGCTGTACGTGGTAACCAATGCACCACCGGCTCCCTCAGAGTGGATAGGATGGGGAAGACTTAGATCCTTATTCTCACTGGCTTAGATTTAATAACGCCTCGCCTTCGTTTTTTTATTTTGCATATTACATCTCAAAATGCCCTTGCGTGTTATGTCTTTTAACAACAATTTACAACGCATAACAACATACATGACGTACAGAATAAATCGCAAGAGGAGATGTGCTACAGCGCTTAGAATACTGGCTAGCGTTGCATACTCTGCGATTAAGCTAAGACAAAAAGGCTGTCGTTTTTTGTTCATGATCTGTGATTTGTTTGTATAACCTCTTACAAAAATGTTACTTCTTTTTTTATCCATAAACCATCACAGTTGAACTGAAATATCAAATAACTACAGGGGCACTCAGTGGAGCGCATCTTTCCGACAAGGTAAACGTTATTTCCAAGCCACTCTTCATAATGGGTCAGATTTTCTCATCATTGATTAGGGTTTCAAAAAAACGTTTTCCGGATCCAGAATCTGTAATACGATCCGGATCGGTCCCAAAAGATAATCGATTGTTCCCCGGGTCATGGGCCATCTACCCACTAAATTTGGTCCAAATCCCACCTTTACTTTTTGACTTTTCTTGTTAATAGACAAACAAACAAACAAACAGGGGCGAAAACATACTCTCCTTGTCGGAGGGAATAACCTGGCACCGCAAAAAAAAACAAAAAAAAATCGTTGAAAGGAGAATATGAAGTGAATGGCCTCTTCATAATATCACTTACATATAGTAAACTGATAAAGAATAGTCTGCAGTTGACCAGTTGCCAGTTTTGGGTTACAATGAAGCTCAAAATATCGACAATGATAATTTTCTTAGTATTAGTACAAATATTGTTTAAAACAGAAAAATATGTGCGAAAATAGGTTTGACGTAAAATCAAGTACTTGCTGAACAATGTTGTGTTTCCAGTTGGTGTAAGTAAGGAAAGTACAACAACAATGACATCCATCTTTTCAGTGTTTGAGAAAGTGATTTTTATTCTTATTTACAGCTGAATCGAACCATAACATTGTTCATAAAGTACATGATATTATGTCACACGATATTTACCTATATGAAATCCAGTTTATGCTGATACTACGAAACTGACCAGTGTCGGAATATTTCAGCTTCCTAGTAGCCCAAAACTTGCAAGTGAACAGTTGGTACCCTAAGTGCCTGAAAAAATTTTTAATGGCGAAATTAAACAGTAACTCTTAGAAATGAAATAACGGGTCAGCAGGTACATGATACAGATCTGAAATTTTATGGGACATACTGCACAATGTAGTATCATATATATATATATATATATATATATATATATATATATATATGATACTGCACAATGTAGTATCATATATATATATATATATATATATATATATATATATATATATATATATATATATATATATATATATATATATATATATATATATATATATATATAATTACTAGGCTTCTTCACTCAGTGTATTGGATGGCCTGAGTCAGAGCTTGATTGGTTCACCAATGACATGCAGTAAGTAAACTTTCAGCACAAGTGGTAGTCGTCGCCTCCACCCTTACAAACCTTCACCACATACCGTCATACACTACGCTTATTCTGAAAATCACATACCATCATCACATACCGCCTTCACACACCATCATCACACGCCACGCTCACTCCTATATTACACCCCCCTCCCTCAATCTCCAGTATCATTCTGTATATATTCGTGTGTGTGTGTAACGACGAAAGGTAGGAATATTGCTTGTTGAGTGTATGAAGGTGTTAATCAGTCTTTACCAAGTCACATCCTTCCCCTTGAATACGACGCACAACAGTCGAATTTACATTCGGGTCCCCATTCGTACTGAAGGGGTGAATAGGGACATTTGAGAAATAAGTTTTATGCAAGAGTATGACCGGACTGGGAATCGAAATTGGGTTTTTCCTATGCTGGGCTTGATGTACCAACCATTACGCCACCGACTCCAGTACAATGCAGTGTTTAACCTCAGATGTTATATTCTCACTAACTGCAGACGATTTCTTTCTTTAATCATTGCAAAGAAACCTAACAACCAAAGATTTAAATACATGCTCTTTACCCTTTTCACTGATATGATGAAGTTTATGTTATTCTCGACGATGTAACTCCTTTAAGCCGATGACGTATTTTGTGTTTTGTTCTTGATTTTTCCAGGCGACTTTATTCAGATTAGGAGAAACTTTTCCAACTGGGGAGGTTAAAGGGATCCGTCATTAACCCCTTCAGTAGGAGAGGTATTCCCTAAACTGAAGAAAACAGCCTAATGGTAGCAAGAATAAATCAAACAAGACCTCGTCGTACGGAAAGGGTTAATTGTTAAGGAAACTACCATGGAATTAAAGCGGGGCGTCATCGTACTGAAGGGGTTGAAGAATGAGGAATAGATGATAGAGAACTATGGGAACGTGAATGACTGAGTGGAGGACAGAGAGAGAGAGAGAGAAAGAGAGAAGGATGAGGTGATTGTGAGATTAGGGTGAGTATCTAAATAGTATAAGGAAAGAAAATACTTAGGATTATGGGAGGAGGAAGAGAGGGTACATAAAGATGGAGAAAATTTACGCTGTAGGAGGAGGTATTTGTGGTGTTGGAGTAGGATTTATTGAAATTAGGGTAAATGAATAATGAAAGGAAAGAAAATACATTGGATTATTGAGGAAGGGAGACTTGATAAAGAGAGAGAAGTGAAAAGGAATAAATGTATAAAGGTGACTATAGGTCTTTCACCTTTACTTGGCCCAGATTTTCGTCCTTTAGCAGCTGACTTCATGTAGCTCAGTGGCAGAAAAGACAGTAGTATGGCTCTAGATCCTTTTCATATCACCTCTTTGTGCCTAGGACCATATTCCTTTCTTAATCTACTGTTACATCTTAGCATTAACGATGGGGAGGTTGCAATTTTAGGCCAAGTTAAAGTGAAAGGAGTAGAGCTGCTAATCAAGGCTAATGGGACCTATCATTGCTGGTGGTGAAGGGGGAGTTGATGGTGAAATAGCGTGAGTTATAAATATAAAAAGAATGCAGTGGGTGCAGAGGACAAATGCTATTAGAAAAAGATAGGAGATTAACTGCTGGCCAAAGCTAAAGAGAGCTATGAATGGCGCTGGCGAAGGGATAGCTGATAGTGAAATTAGGGTATATAACCATGATAAGGAAAGAAAATGCATGTGATTATAGAGGAACAGAAACTAGATGAAGGCAGAGGAATGAAACGGAAATTGGGTAGGTAAGTATGGATAAGTATAGATAAATGGGTAGCTGCCTGTGGAGGTTATAGAGAACTATCACTGGAGGTGGAGATTTAGCTGATGGTAAAATTAAAGCACATAAATACGATAATGAAAGAAAATGCAAAGTAGAAAATAAATATAAACTAACAAATGTTTAACTGCATGTCAGGCTTAACGAGAGAGATCATTGGTGGTGGCGAAGGAGTGAGTTGATAGTGAAGTTTCATGGTTAACGAGATATTTCCTTTATGGTGGCGAAGGGGTGGGGTGATAGTGACGTTTCATGGTTAACGAGAGATCATTTATAGTGGCGAAGGGGTGAGTTGATAGTGAGGTTAGGGTGAGTGGATAAATTCTTCGCTTTTCCGACACAGCTGTGGTTTTCGATCCTTAATAATAAATACAGAACCAGACCAGAGGAGCTTCATCTCCACTAAAAGCACGTGTCCCCTCGCTAATTACCAACTGTTTACCTGTGCTCAGGTGTGCAATCATCTTCCGGTTACCTGCAAAGCTTGGGAAGATTGCCAAGTTGCATGATCCCCTTCCCTGATAATTCTGGGGTTATTTCAGACCGTATATATGTTGGTTTAGGGCATCATATACTTAGCGATATTCCCCTCCCCTCCACTTTATTATGGCTGTTATTGCAAGCCAGTTATCAGTGTTCGTGCTTTGGTTAACACTTCCAGGACGTGAGTAATGTTAAGTGGTTTTGTCTCATGCATTTTTACAGTACTTAGTAGTGGTTTCCCATCCATTATAGGTTAATAATCACTGGTTTTGTTTGGTTCTTCTGAACAGTCATTGTATAATCTCTGTCCATTAAATTTCCCGTTACGGACCGTGCAGGGAGGTTTCTGATTCAGGGTCAGATCAAAGGCAATAGCACTTAAACAAGTGAACATCAAATTCCTTACAAAATCACTACACCCAATATCATGGAAATAGATTCTTTTATATGAGAAACAGGTGCACAGTAGTACACTTCTAACCTACTTAGAATAACTTAGGCTTAAACAAGATCAGTCAGACACTTCAGCTTATAGTGTACTAAATGGGAACAGTTACGTTACTAGGCTACTATGTACAAGGTAAACAAATTTTATCGTAGGACCTGATGTCTTGGAGCAATTCTTAAACTATATCACTAAACTAAGAGAGGGACTTAGAGCAGGCTGGAGTCGAAAAAGAATTGCTGTATCATCTCTAGCCACTCTTGATATATCCCAGCAGCCACGCTTCTTTCCCCTCCGCTGGCCTATGTGAACAACAAAATAATACAGTACATCTTTCCAAGTTATGCAGCTGGGGTTGGCTACTGCATTCTTTGGGGCAGTCCTCATCGCTTGGGTTCGGCTCTGCCTCCTTTCTCTTCTTGTAATTCGATGCGGGTTGACCTTGTCACCGCTGATAACTCGTGCTCCAGGCTGGGTCACAGTTGTGTCAACAAAGAGGTTGGCCAAGATAAGTTGCGGCTGAGCTCAACATTCACACGACTGGTTCCCCAGAAACAGAATATAATTTCACATGGGCAGAGGTAGTGGCTTCACACGGTCAACTCCCAGATCAGTGGCAGGGCAGCGACCAGTAACAGTTCTTAACTAATTCCTTAATACTTTAGTTTCGTCAGATCTTGCTTTCCTATCCTTGCCTTTGACTCATAGACTCGTTACTTTAGCTATAACTTACCCGTACCGTATAACAGTCTCAAAAGGGCCAACAGATCTTTGGCTGTTTTCTTATCTTCTTACTCCTTTGTACATTGTTCATTACAATATTCCTTCCTTGTGCACATCTTTCTAACATGATTGATTGTTCGTCTGTCAGAATTAATTTCTCTTTCATCCTCGCGTTCTTTTGTAAGCCCTTCCATCATCATCATCATCATCATCATCACCATCATCATTATTGTTCCCTTCCTCTGTTCCTAAATATAAGGTTTTCTGCACAGTTCAAATTCCGGGTCCGTGTTGGTCTAATGGTTAAGATATCCCCAGTCAGAGTGCTAGCCTTTCCTAATACATGACTTCGATCCCCACGACGTGACTGGATTTATTTTTTCGATCATGTTATTCCACCAGGGGGAGTAGGCTGGTCATCTTCCCTTAAGCCCTTCACTCCGTTGATGTATTTTCTTATTTTGTTGTCATCAGACGATAAGAAGGATATCCTTGTTATTTCCGTGTGTGCGAGAGGTCATTCTTAATCTAAGTAAAATAGTCTTACATGTGACATAATAAACAAGACACATAGGCATCATATTGAAAGAGGAAATTTTCGCTGGTACAGACGTAAATAGGCAGTGTTCGAAATAGGTCAGTGAAATAGGTCAGCCCCCTCCCCCTCCTTTTTTTTTTTTTTTTTTTTTTAAGAGTATGTGATAACAGTGTGGGTCTCCTTCAAACTCTGTCCTGAACTTCGAGGTACAATTTGGTAAGTCTTGGGAAAGCATTACGAACTTAACCTTATTCTTCTTCACAGTCGGCTGAAAATCGTTAATAGGTTATAGGTGAAATGTTATATCTCCTGAGTAATGATTTTGAAAATAAAATTGAATAAGGCCTTTTTTATATACTCTCCGTACATAAAAGTTTCCCCTAATGATAAATACATAATATTTGAGAGAGTTGTATTAGGACCTAAAGGAGAGTCCTCCCGAATAATGTATTTACAAGGGTCTGAAGTGTATTTAGGGGGGGTCATACTCCTCCCATTTCGGAAACTGCAAATTAGTATTATAATTATTCAGACTTAAATAGTAGTTTTGGCCAGAGTGATGTAACTCCTGAATAAATACAGCTTTTGTATGGCAGTGTACGTTCTTACCTTTGAATAGTTCATCTCCACAGGGAATACAACTTAGGTCTCTCTCTCTCTCTCTCTCTCTCTCTCTCTCTCTCTCTCTCTCTCTCTCTCTCTCTCTCTCTCTCTCTCATTACAACTCCCGCACTGTAGAAGCAAGACCCGATCTGAAGAGAAGTACCGTATGCCATCGACTCGGCCACCTTATAATACCCTAATCTGGTCCCAAATTTACAACCCATTCGCTGTCAATTAGGGTGCTAAGATGATGGTCATTATCCCCGTAGTGAGTTAATTACTGCTACCGACTCCCGCATTCTCACGCCTCTCCAATTTCAGGGGTTAATGATGACAGGGAGATCCTAAATTACCTCCATGACTGTAATACTTAAATTCTCTAATGGGCATAATTACTGACACTTGGGAGAGAAGCATAAACCATTGGGGATGTTGTTCTTCCTACTGTAAAATTGGTATGCAGTTTTTTTTCATGCGGGTTACAGTACTCTGGCTTATTTTATGATTTCTTTCTTTCCCATAATGTGTCTGTGCCAGCTCTCTCTCTCTCTCTCTCTCTCTCACACACACACACACACACACACACACACACACACACACACACACACACACACACACACAAAGTCCTTACCAAGGCAAGGGGAGAGTCAGCGGAAAAGATGGGGTAACCACACAACCTCGAGAACGGCGAGAAATCACGAGAGCATGTTGAAGTCACCCGCGTGTTTCAAAAGAGTTGGTCCATAGCAGATCCAAATAGCAGCAGCCGCAGTAGTAGTAGTAGTAGTAGTAGTGGTGGTGGTCGTAGTCGTAGGTAGTAGTAATAACAGCAATGGCAGCAGTAGTAATAGTATTAATAGTAATTAGTGGATGGGAGCCCGTTCTGTAGTACGTACTAAGATATCAAAGCGATATTTGCCCTCCTTTCTCTATTTTGTATCTTTTTAAATTTTGGAGGGAGGGGGGAGGGACTGACCGACCTAAAAATAATGGAGGAAAATTTTTTATAGTAGCCTTCATTATCAAGGAACCAGACGACCTCACCTGACAAGTTTCACTGAAATCTGTCTGCTCACTCTCCCTTATTTCTAGAAGTTTTTATATTTGAGAGACTGTCTGACCCCCCAGGAGTCATTGGGAAGGGAGTCACGCTTCCCAAATATCGCATTGTGGATGAGAGTCCGCTGTATAACATAAAAAGAGATCAAAGCCATATTTGCCTTTTTTTTCACTCTTTCTGAGATTTTATATATTATTTTATGTGAGGGAGTGTTGACGCCTTTAAATATGATGATTGGAAAATCGTATGTAGTGGTAAACCTTCAGAATAGCCAGACGAACTCACCTGGGAAGTTGCGTTTAAATCCATCAAACAGACTAAGAGGAGTTAAGGACACAGGCGGGCTTAATCTCGCGCAACTGTGTAGAGCGATTTACCAAAATTAATGTCAACCTGCTTCCCGAGAATGATGATGATGATGATGGTAATAATAATGATAATAGCGATGATAATAATAATAATAATAATAATAATAATAATAATAATAAGTAACTTCCAGATTTTATAAACGATATTCATTGATAAATAACAGCAGCTTGATTGAGGCGCCCCCTTGCACCAGTAATTATTATGTATGTTGTAATGTTCGTAATGATATCCAAACCATTTAATATTTATCTATTTATATTTACTTTCTTTAAAAAAAATATCAAACATTCTTTTACTGTACTGTATTTTAACATCAATACCATCTAGATTACGCTTCGCTCTGTTTATAAGTATCCAAACCATCCAGAATGTACTTTCAGTCTAGTCATTAAAACATGCAAACTATCTATCTCGAATTTCCGTACAGTCTAAGCAAAAATATCCGTTCGTTTCATTCTCCCTCTTTGTCGATATTTAAAATACATCTACCTCTCACTTTTCTGTTCAAGCAATGTCCCTGCATTCCATTTTTAAAAATCTAATCACCATCTAGTTTTTACTTTTTGGTCCAGCATGATTTTTACTTTTCAGCCCAGGTAATATCAGTTTGGTCCATTCTCCTTTTTTGTCAATATGTTTAACGCATGTAGAGTTTTATTTTTCAATCCAGGTAATATCAGTCCAGTCCATTCGCCCTTTTTGTCCATATCTAAAACGCATCTAGACTTTTACTTTTCAATCCAGGTAAGGGTATCCGGGACCATGTAGTGTTTACCTGTAAGTCGAACCAAGGAAACCAGGTATCAAATAGTGGCAATCAGTGTGTATAATACCCCGCATCCGGTGAACGCTGCTCAGGTATACTCGACCTGTAAATACACCCAAAAAATGGCAGATAATAAGCGGAGGCAAAGACGGAGAGTCACCGGGTAAGGAAAGTGCATGTTATAAATAGTGGTGGATTGGCAGGTGAGGTGGCCGGCGCGATCCTGCCCGAAATAATAAGCGGAGCCGGGTGTGGATTTACATGTGAAGGGACGGTGGAAGGTGGGTTGGCGGGGAGAAAGGAGGTTGAGAATGAGAGAGGAAGGGGGTTGAGACTGTGAGATAATAGGTGAGAGGAAGGAGGTTAAGACTAAGAGATAAGGGGATTGAGTCTGTAGGTGAATGGGAAGGAATGAGTTGAAACTGGGTGAGGTAGGATGGAAGGAAGGGAGTTGAGACATGGAGAGGAAGAAACGAAACAGCTTGAGACGGAGAAAAGACTGGTGGGAAGAGGGTGGACAAGGAGAAGTGAAAACAGTGAAGATGTTAGGCATGGGTACTGATAAAATTAAGCTAAAATTACCTGAAGGAGATGGGACGGAAATGAAGGAGGAACTGGAAGAAAGGTGAGACCGGAAGAAAAAGTGGAAATGGGGAAAGGGAAAGATAATTGTTGGAGATAAAGAGGGTACATATTTAGAGGAAAAAAATACATAAAGAATACAAAAGGAAGGATGGAAGCAGGAAGGGAGGGATGTTTGGGGGAAAGGATGGGAATTGAGAATGAATGATTGGGTGAAATTAGGAAAAGTAAAATGAAAACTTGGGAAATGTGGACTTTGGAAGAGGGAAAGTGAAAAAAGGGAGAAGAAAGATGAGTGTTGGAAGAAGAGGGGAAATTAAGAGATGATGGTTGGGAGAGAAAGAGTGGAAAATGGAAGAAAAAGGATGAAGGTTGGAAGTGGGAGAGTGAAAAATGGGGGAAGAAGAATAAAAGTTGAGAGAGGCTGAAGCTGGGATAGGAAAAGTGGAACCTAGCATGAGTGTTGGAGAGATAGGGGGGTAAGACAGTGAGGGGAAAAAAAAAAAAGGTTGAGACTGAGAGAAAAAGTGAGAATGGGGAGGAATAGAGTGAAAAAACGGACGAAAAGGAAGATTCAGAGGAAGAATGAACAAGGAAAGGAAAGGTGGCAATTTTTAAAGGATAGGCGAAAACAGAATATAGATTTACAGTGAGAAAGGAAGGGCTGGAAATGAGAGAGAGTGTCTAGGGGTTTAAGATGAAAGGTGATGTAGACCTGTATTCTGGTGGGTTAAGCAGGCTCCCTAACACCTTTCCCTCAGTGATTTATATTTGTATCCTGCTGGTTATTATCTTTTTGTAACTTAGAGTGTGGCGATATTTGAATGATTTGAGCAGCACAGAAAAGTATAGTAAAATAGCCAAGGAAAAGGTGTTAGGGAGCTTCCTTACCCGAGGAAACAACGGACCTTGAATGAAGAAGAAATACGAAGTAGATAGTGCGTTGAAAGCACGAAATGCGTAGATTGGAAGCATATGAGGGAAAATAGGAAATATAGTTGTTTTCCTTTAAGTTGGCGGAAATTTTTGTTATTTTCCAACATATTTCCTGAAGTTCAATGGCAGAATAAGACACTCCTGCAGCTCTACGGGAATTCCATAGCACTTCTATGCGACTAGCGCCATATTCTTGTAGTAACCTCATTTTACAGCTCAGCATTCAAGATGGTGGGACGGTAAAATCAGGGGAAGTTAAAACGAAGAGTGTAAAGTCAGATCGAGAGCTAAAAAGTGGAGAGATTAGAGAGGAAGTAAGTTAGAGAGGATTGCATGAGTTAACTGAGAGAGGGAGAGGGAAGAAAAGATGAAGTGACTGGGGGAGGAAGTTGGTTCGAGAGGATTGCATGAGATGGCAGAGGGAGAGAGGAAGGGAGGAGGTTGGTTAGGAAATATAAGAAGGTAGGAAATAAGTGGTAATCGGAGGAAGGTGTACATTTGCAAAGATACAAGAGAGCAAAGGCGCGAGGGAGTATTCTCGTAAGGTAAGGATATTTATTGCCATTGTTTCACCTTAACTTGGCCCAGAGTTTCGTTTCTTTGCAGCTTATTTTATGTAGCTTAGTGGCAAAAAATAAAAATAAATAAAAGATAAATAAGTCTCTACACCCATTCCGCGGGACTTTTACGTGATAAGCACAGTATTCCAGTATTAATCTAATATTGCTGTTGTTTCACCTTTGCTTGGCCCAGTTTTTCGTCTATTTGCAGCTAATTTCATGTTGCTTAGTGGCAGAAAAATCCCATGTTAAGTCTCTACACTCTTTCCGCAGCACGTCTTCGTGACTTGTGTCATATTTCAGTGCTAATTTGTTTTTGCAGTTGTTTCACCTTAACTTGGCCAAGATTTTCGTCTTTTTGCAGCTAATTTCATGTAGCTTAGGAAAAAAAAAAAGCTAAGTCTCTACACCCTTTCTACAGCACCTCGAGACTAGCTTCATTTTCCAGTGTCGATCTGTTACAACTAAGCATTCAAGATGGAGAAACGGCAAGTTAAGGTCAACTCAGAATAAAAAGAGAGTATACTACCACTTTCTAATGATTCGTATATTACACTTCATTACCTTTTTATGCCATTTATGTATTCTAAGTATCGACGTATGCTACATAAATAACATAAACGAGAATACTTGCCACCTCTACCATAGTTGTCGGTTTATTTATATTTTTAATTTTATTGCATTTCAATGCTTTCTTTTAAGCTACTGATATCTTTTTGGTGCTGACAGAGATTACATAAATAACGGAGAGTGTTAACGCACCATATAGGGAAGTAAATTGGTGAGGAAGAGGTGATAGGAAGCGTCAGCCGATGAAAATACAGGTTAAGGACAAGACGGATGGGCATTGGGTAACTTTAAAACTATTAGCCTTCACAGTACGATGACGTCTGTATTATTGTAGTGTTCTGACAACCACCAGATGACTTTATTCGGTAAGCAGAAAGCCCATGTAGTGAAGGGGGTTAACAGTGACTCTATCCTCTAAGAACAGGATAAACCAGACCTTCTGCGTTCGTAGAGGAAGAGAGCAAAAAAGGCATACGGTCATCTTCCAACATTGCTTACACACACACACACACACACACACACACACACACACACACACACACACACACACACACACACACACACACACACACACACACACACACACACACACACACACACACACACACACACACACACACACACACACACACGCGAGTCCAATTTCATTATTCCCTCCGTGGAATTGGTAAGAAAACGTGAGAGGAGTTGGTGTTGGAAGATTTCACGGTCATCTGTTCCACGTCGTATTGGTAGGGATAGAATTGTTACTGGGGATCTCGCTGGTGTACCTGAGAGAGAGAGAGAGAGAGAGCACAGAATCGATTTGCGTGTGTGGGTCTCCGGTCTGTTTAATTCTGGTGTAAAACGAAAAGCCTCCCTAGACAGTGCTGAGAAATAGCGACGGCTGCCACCACACACAGCCCCGGTCACAGTACATGGTTTCTTTTCATCTGAGGGAACTGGGCCAATCTTACAACTTGAATGCTAAGTTGTGGTTGCATGTAATTGGATGAGCCTTAAGTTTTGAGGTGGAAATGAGTCTCCTTGGTTCCTACTCAAACCAGCCCTTCTATCTGACTACACTTGGCCATCAGTTGGAGAGAAGTTGGGTTAGGGATCTTTGTCAGTGCACTGTATAATTACGTATAGAGGCAGTATTCTTCACAGTATCCATTTTTTCTCCATTCTTCCCTTTTCATCTCATCTAAAATAATCGTATTAGGAACCTTGCTCGCTCGAGAACGTTCCCCACTTTTAAGTTAGGACGCTTATAACTTCATACTTCTACTTTCTAATTTATCTTTACCTGTGTTTACTAATCTCACCTTTTCTCCCCAACAGGTAAGTCTGCTGTCCTGGTTGGATGAGGTGGCGTGATGGTGAGTACGGAACACTGATAGTCTCTCTCTCTCTCTCTCTCTCTCTCTCTCTCTCTCAAAAGCAAAATACAATGACCTGGTAACTTGGCGGTGGTAAGACTAAAACATAAAAAAATCACGGTTAATAAAGGTTTACGCCTCCCACAAATCTCAAGCTTAATAATAAATGCCACACTTAAACATCAGTGTAAGGAGTGAGGCAACCAGCAATTACAAATGTGTGCAGGAACGACGGCAGAACGATGCACAAACATATCCCTGTAAAAACTGAGGAAGGTGGTGATTATATATGTCCACACCAGCAATAACACCACCTTCACCACTTACACTACCACCACCACCTGTACCATCACCAGCACTTCCACCACCACCACTTGTACCACTATTTCCATCACCACTTCCACCACCACCACTTTTACCATCACTTCCACCACCACCACCACTTCCACCACCACCACCACTTATACCACCACTTCTATCACTACCATCACCACTTGTACCGCCGCTTCCATCACCACCTCCACCACCATCACCACCACTTGTAACACCACTTCCACCTCCACCACCACCATTTCTATCACCACTTCCACCACCACCATTTCTATCACCACTTCCACCACCACCATTACTACTATCACCACTTCCACCACCACCACCACCACCACCACGACCTGTACCACCACTTTCACCACCACCACTACCACTACCACCACCACCATCAACAACAAACAGCAGCGAGAAAAGGACGCGTCACAAACACCTCAGATAAAACAGTGTACACGAATAATTAAAGATACCAGGAACAACAACAAAAACAAACACATCACTGTAAAAAAAAAAATACGTATAATTACACAGTCTCCATTACAACAACGACAAGAAGCGAACGAAACAAACACATCCTCGCAGAAGAGAGGGAGAGAGAGAGAGAGAGAGAGAGAGAGGAGAAGAACAAGGAAAACTGCATAAAAAAACGAAAAAAAACAAAATGGATAAAGGCAAAACGCGCAGCAGTCAGACAGGATCGCAGTGGCCAAGACAGAAGCCCAGCATAAATGAGCTACGGAAGCCGGGAGGTAACTCGTCCCCCTTCATCCGGGCTTATCAACTGCCCGGTAATTGTCAGTGTGTGGCCGCACCTGGGGGGGAAAGGAGGAGAGACAGGAGGGAAGGTGAGGAGGGGAGGGGAGGAGGAGGAGGAGGCGAGGAGAGGAGGAAGAGGGAGGAAGGAGGCGAGAGGGGAGCTGAGGAGGGGGAGTGTGGGAGGCGGGAAGATGTGGAGGGAGAGGGAGGGGGGAAGGTGTGGAAGGAGAGGGAGGAAGAGGGGAGTGGAGGAGGAGCAGGAGGGGGAGGGAGGAAAGAGGGTTGCAGTGGTGGAGAAGAGGGAAAGGATGGAAAGAGACTTGTAGGAGTGGAGGAGGGAGATGAGGTGAGGAAGGGGAGGGAGGAAGGAGGGTTGCATTGGTGGAGAAAAGGAGAAGGATGGAGGGTTGTTTGAGTACTCGCAGAGGAGAGAGGAAAGGGTGGAGGGAGGGTTGCAGAGATGGAGAACGAGGGGGGGGGGAGAGAATGGTAAGAAGGTTGTCGGAGATAGAAACAGGAGGTGTGTTGGGAGGATGGAAGGATGGAAAAGACGGAAGGAGGGATGCATAGGAAGAGAATGGAGGTATGTTAGAGTGGGAGAAGGAAGGAAAGGATGGAGGGAAGGTTACAAGAGTAGTGAATGGAGTTAGAGGGAGAAGGAAGGAAAGGACGGAAGGTTGCAAAGTTAGAGAATGGAGTTATATTAGAAGGGGAGAAGGAAGGCCATATCAGAAGGAAGGTTGCAGAGGTAGAGAATGGAAGGGGATAAGAAAGGAAATGATGGAAGGCTGCATGGGTGGTAAGGTTAAAAACTTTCTCCATTAACTCCATGATTAAGATGATTGATTCCCTTCTCACAACATGCAGACAGTTGCCGCTGAGTGACCGCTCTTAGTGAATGGATTGATATTTTCGTTATTTTTTTATATTCTACCCGTCTGTCGAGTCTGTCTGTCTGTCTCTCTCCTCTCCTCTTCTCTCCTCTCCCTGGTGGTGGTGGTGGCTGTGTTGTAATTGTGGTGGTTGGTGGTAATTGGGAGAGGGAGGATGCATGAGAGGCGGCCAGTGTAATGAGGGGGTGATCTGGAATTGTGCGATTGGGAATGTCAAGTTATGCGGGAGTAAGAGGATGTGAGAGAGGAGGGGGAGGAGGAAGAGAGGAGATTAGAAGAGAGGGAGGGAGGAGAGAAGAAGGGGAGATAAGAGATTGAGAGGAAGAAAGGGAAGGGAGAAGGAGGATGGGAGACGAGAAAGAGAGGAAAGAAGAAAGATAAGGAGAAAACCGGTGAGAGAGGAAACAGGAAGAGAGTTGCAAAGGGAAGACGGGAAAAATGATGAGGGAGGAAAAGGAAGGAGCGGAGCAAAGGAGAGATTTGAAGGGAGGGAGTTGTAAAGGGAAGTGAGGAAGGAAAAAGAGGAGAGGTAGTGGGCAGAAGAGATGTAAAGAGATGAAAGGAAAGAGTAGGAGGAGAGGGAGCAGGGAGGAAATATCTAAAGGGAAAGGTGGAAGGAAAAGAAGAGAGGAAAGATACAAAGAGAAGAGTGGAAGAAAAAGAAGAGAGGAAAAATGCAAAGGGAAGAGTAGAAGGAAAAGAAGAGAGGGAAGATGGAAAAGGAAAAGTGGAAAGAAAAGAAGAGAGGAGAGATGCAAAGGGAAAACAGTGGCATAACTCCCTTTACTCCGAAGACGTTTTATTGTATTTTATTTGTGCTAATATCTGACTACTTTATTTAGCTTGTAATAGGCTTAGAATTGAGGGGTTAGATTAATCCTACCTTAACCCCTGACACTACAAAAGCCACCTACTAACGAAACTAAAGAAGAAACAGCTTTCGAGGGGAACACTAAGAACAGAAAGAGGAGCCAGCATTTTTTCTGATTCACCCGTCACTGCTTCTTTAGGTGAAAATTGAATTAAATCGTCTGGAAGCTGGAAGAATGGAATAAAAGTGACGTACTCGGGCTAAAAGGGTTACGTGAAACTAAGTCAAGGGTCCCTAATCTTTCTACGTAAACCGATCATTTTACTGAGAAGAAACCGGTGCGGGAGAAGGGCGCCTTCCCGTGGTGGCACCTATGAGAGAGAGAGAGAGAGAGAGAGAGAGAGAGAGAGAGAGAGAGAGCATAGGAGACTTCGTATCACCTTTTCGTTTGCAATTTATTTTGTACACTAAACATTAACACATACACGTTATTTAAATCGCTTTAATATCGACATAGTTTTCGTCGGCGACATAAAAGATTATACTGAAGTGTTATGTGCAGAATAAATAGCCAAGAAGGAGATGTTACGAAGTCTCCACCTAAATAATGTCATAATGCCTTTTTTCTAGTTAAATTAGGAGGCTTCTGGCACCTATTCCCTGTTGGCTTTAATTAGAAGTAAAATATCTCTGTCTTTAATTTTGAGCTGTTTCATGAGATTTAACACTAGAATATGATGCTAATCACGAAGAAGTGCTTTGTAAAGGATGTAGAGCCATAGTATTATCTTTCTCTGTTGCTGAGTTACAGGAAATGAGTTGCAAAATGAAAACCTCCATCTTCTTAAAAATAATAAATTGTACCTTGTTCATATTCTTTTTTGTGTTTGTGTTTGGCCATGTGGAGAGGATGGAGAGCGAGAGACTGACGAGGAGAGTGTATGAAAGTGAGGTGTAGGGGGGAGAGAAGGGGGGAGGCCGTGGATGAGATAAAGGGATGTAGTGGAGAGATGTATGAGAGACGGAGGTGTGAGCTGGGGGGAGGGCAGTGAAATGACGGGGGAAAGAGCGACATGGAGGCGATTTATCTGTGACCACCCCTTAAGGGATTGAGGCGTTTGGCAACAAATAGATAGACAGTGTTTATTTCAGCAGCCAACGTCAATGTTATGAAGTTAAATACAGTACAGAAGAGAATATTAAAGTGTAACACGGTAAATGAGTCGTTAAGGAAGAGAGTGATAGATACTGTAGCATCCTAAGTTCATAAAGATATAACCCCGTGAGTGTAATGTCTCATAGGTTATTTAATATATAGAACGTTAAAATGTTTACTCCTACGAATGCATTTTATTGGTTAAGGCTAACATCAAACAATTTCGTTTAATTGAGAGAAGTCCTACCTAGCAGTGACTTTCATACTGTCATCATCATCATCATCATCATCATCATCATCATCATCATCATCATCATCATCATCATCATCATCATCATCGTCAGTGTCCAAGAAGCCACAAAAGAGGGCTGACGCTTATCTTGGGATGTCATTTTAATTTCGTGTTTACTGATGCCTGAAAGTTTTACGAGGATTAAGCCCTCTTGTCTGGCGATATCAGTTAAAATTTGTTCTTACTGGCACCAAGCGATTTTAGAAGAGTTTACTGTTATTATCAAAGGTAATTTAAGTCTTGTTCTTACTGATAACCTACTTGACATTTTCAAAAGGATAAACCATTGCTATTTAATAAAGTGATTAAGTTTTGTTTCTACTGCTACCATACTATTATATATAAATCAGAATACCTTAATAGCGAAGGGAGTTTATAAAGGCATCATCTAACCCGTCAGTGCGAAAACTCTCCTCACCCAAATAAAATCGTCTCTAGTGAGCAAGAACTATATGGAAGAGAAATACTCGCAGGGAAGGGGCTAGCCAGTGTTAGAAGGATGTAATCGTGTTACAAGAATGGCCCAACAACACACCTGCCCTCATAACGTACGGGTCTTTTTTACAGTGTTTGATTTAGAGCAGTGATATATTATTACTTGAAAAAAAAAGAATGTGATCATTATCTTGATTTACAGAACGATTTACAGAACACCCGCCCCCTCCTCCTCCTCCTCCTCCTCCTCCTCGTCCTCGTTCTCCTCCTCCTCCTCCTCCTCCTCCTCTGCTGAAATGGACGAAAATTCAGGACAAATTTAAGGGAAAAAGATTTAAAAAAAAAAAAAAACTATGGTGAGAGGGTTGATGAAGACTACATCTAATTTCTGAAGTTTAAGATCTCTCTCGAAACTGAATAAAATTGTCTGATGGTAGCAATAATAAAATGTAAATAAGTTCCTGGAGTAAGGGAGAAAGGCGGGAGACGAGGTAAATGCCGTAACTCAATATACACCAGGTTTTTGTTAAGTCAGTTCGTAAAATAGGTAACACTTTCATGACAATTATTTTTGAGCTCTTTCTGTATGATAACGTCTTCCTCCTCCTCCTCCTCCTCCACTCTCTCTCTCTCTCTCTCTCTCTCTCTCTCTCTCTCTCTCTCTCTCTCTCTCCAACATTTAGACGATTTTACCCCACTTAGGAATGACCTCTCGAGCGGAAGTGGTTAAAATTATTACCATTTACCCTTTCACTACGATATCATTCATTTTATTATTTTTACCTTGATACATTTAGCTCAAAAACAAACTCTCCTAAGCAGAATAAAATCGTTTGAAGTTAGGAATAAAATACAGTTGTCATTGTACTGAACTGTGAGATTTGGTGCTAAGAGAGAGAGAGAGAGAGAGAGAGAGAGAGGAGAAACATAGGGATAGGAGAGACAGAGTGAGTGGAAAAGGAAGGAAGAAGGGGAAAGAGTATCGCATATATTTCCCTTTTTATGTCCTCTGTTATATCAGTGATCGTGCAAGCGGTATAAAAACGAGTCTTCTTTGACATGCCGCCGTTCCTTATCAGCCGCGGTAAGTGTTAGGTAATTACAGGGCAATTGTGTGTCATTTCAGTGCCGATAAACCACTCGCTCGTCATATTCTCTCTCTCTCTCTCTCTCTCTCTCTCTCTCTCTCTCTCTCTCTCTCTCTCTCTCTCTCTCTCTCTCTCTCTCTCTCTCTCTCTCTCTCTCTCTCTCTCTCTCGGTAAGTGTTATATAATTACAGGGCAGTTGTATGTCATTTCATTACCACCTGCTCGTCAATCTGTCTCTGTCTGTCTGTCTGTCTGTCTCTCTCTCTCTCTCTCTCTCTCTCTCTCTCTCTCTCTCTCTCTCCACTGCACTAAACGGACGTACAGCCTTCAAGGGATGGCCAAGTTATTTTATATTTCCGCTTCTTGCCATTGCTTAAATAATCTATAGTTTCTCCCCTCAGGATAGTAAAAGAGAGCTGTTATTATCCACGCGCAGGAAAACAATAGACGTTTTTGTGTATCTCGCAAGAAAACAATATATTATTAGTGTATACTCTTTTTACTTTAACTCGGCCTAAATTTGCCATCTCTCCATCTTCAATGTTAGGATGTTGCAAGAGATGAACACTAGAATATCATGCTTGTATGGAAGAAGTGCTGTGGGAGGTTGTAGAGCTGAGTACTGTCTTTTCCTGCCACAGAGCTACGTGAAATAAGCTACAAAAGGACAGTTCTTTGGGTCAGGTTAGTGTGAAAGACCTATAGTTATGTAATCAGGAAAGCAAAAATGCTAGTTCCATTGTCCAGGACTACAATAAACACTTATGTTGCAAATAAAAGATCTCTGCAGTTACATTACTAACAAAATGACCTAATTTTACGACCCAGAATAACAGAAGAATGCCGTTGTTTCGATACAGGCTGCAAAATAACGCAACAGTTACGTCAGTTAGGAAGAAAGACCCCTATACCCCTATATGACGTTGCTCGGACAATAGAGGAACGCTATACTTGCGTAGCTCAGGACAACAAAATAGGGCAATATCGACGTTATTCAGGACAACGAAGTATCGATATAGTTACGTTACTCAGGGTAACATGAGAATATAATTACGTTACTATGGATAACGAAAACTGTTGCTGCGGTACTCATGACAACAAAAGGGCGGTTTAGATACGTTACTTAGGACAACAAAAGAATGCCATAGTTACGCTGCAGGCAAAGGGACGTTTCCACCAGTCTCACCAAATTACGCAAGTTCCTGCACCTAAGGAGATAGTTACTAGATACATTAATTTGTACACTATCTGTACGAGTATCTGAATCATTAATATGACATGTGGAGGTGTATGATACGTCGGAGAACTGCTGAGGCTAAGAGAACGGTCTGTTAAACATGTGCCCTGAGTCGTGTGAAAAAAAAAAAATGAAAGCAGGATCAAACCTTCTCCTCGGAGTGAGTGATAGGCAAAATTAACCCCAATGATGGCTGAGAACGAATGGGGAAGGGGTGTCTGAAGGAAGAGTGGTGCATGTGAAAATGGAAGTGATGTAATGGCTGCGTCTGTGTGTGTTGTAGTTGTTGTTGTAGTCCCAGGATCATCAGAAACGTGAGCCACGTGGACTGCAGGTTGAAGCCGCCCTTCTCCGGCATTCCACCATCCTCATTTCAGGGGTAGGGCGGGAGTTGAAGGATGTTTATATAAGTAGGCAGAGTCGCCGCTCAGGTTATGTCGGTGCCACCACGTGAAGGCGTCGCTTCAGCACCGTTTCAGTGTGTTAGAGTCCTAATGCCTTTGGTAGAACAGGCAGAGTGCGAAGGTGTGCAGAATTAATTATGAAACGGCTTAGTGACAACACCCACTTTAAATGTTCGCCACGGCGTGGTTTTCAGCCCTTGACGAGGAGCACACGTATCGCGAGACGAGTGCGGTACTGATCAAGCCACAGCATCTTTTACACTTAAAGGTGATGAAATATATTAGTTTCCACCATCATGCTGACCAAATTACCCCAGTTTCTCCACTCATGCTGACCAAATTACCCCAGTTTCTCCACTCATGCTGACCAAATTACCCCAGTTTCTCCACTCATGTTTACCAAATTACCCCAGTTTCTCCACTCATGCTGACCATTTAACCCCAGTTTCTCCACTCATGCTGACCAAATTACCCCAGTTTCTCCACTCATGCTGACCAAATTACCCCAGTTTCTCCACTCATGCTGACCAACTTACCCCAGTTTCTCCACTCACTCTCACTAAATTGTCCGAGTTTCTCATCATATTATACACCACAATTTCCAGACCTGTGATATTAGATTACATATTTTGGAACAACAGGAGGATCCAAATTACATGTGTTTCTCCACCTAAGATGAACAAATTACAAGAGTTTCTCCACCCAGGATGAACGAATTACATGTGTTTCTCCTCCCAGGATGACCAGATGATACTAGCCTCTTCGCCATCATCTTCGCCAAGTTTCACCTCTATTTCCAGCTCAAGGTTAACAAACTGCATCCCTTTTACGAATACCAGTACGATCTAAATGTATTAGTTTCGCTTCCTAGGATGACCGAGGCACATTTATGATTTGACTCAAGATGATCTAAGTATACCATCTTTATCTCCTAGGATGATCAGAATAGACTATCTTTTGCTCATATATACCATTTATTTCTCCCAGGATAATCAGGTTTATTTTTATTTAGGTTCTTTATTTATCATTTAGTACAGCCCCAAACCCCTCAGCCTTATAATGTGCTAAATTACCCGGGTCTCTCTCATCAAATTACAGCCCAGTTTCCAACCCGAAGACATCAAATGGCCAGCCCTTTTCGCCCCCCCAGGACGGCCAAAATACACTATAGCCTGATCGGGCGGACATAAACAGTCTTTTTTACAGTGGCGCCCAACAGTTTAATAATGAGGTGGAGGTGTTAGCGGCCCGCACCTCTTGTGGGTAGGGACCTGCGGAGGAAGTAATGAATTAACTGTCATGTCGGATGGTGGGGAGAGAGGGGGGGGGGAGGAAAGGGAGAGGGGGAGATGAATAGGAAGATGAGGAGAGGAGGCAGGAGGGAGAGAGAGAGGGGGGGAGGGAGCGGAGAGGGGGAGTTGAGTAGGAAGATGAGGAGAGGAGGTAGGAGGAGTGAAGAGAGGGAGAACTGTGGAAAAGAGAGGGAGAGGGGGATGAGAGGGTTGAGACGATAGAAGGAAGGTAGGAAGGGAGAAAGGAAGAGAGGGAGGGGAAGAAGACGAGAAGAGAGAGAGTGAGGGGGAGCTGATAGAAGGATGAGGAAAGGTAGGAGGTGGGAGAGGAGAAAGGGAGAGATGGAGGGGTACGAAGGAGAGAAAAGAGGGAAGGGGGTTAAAAGGGAATGAGATGATAGAAAGGGAGTGAGGGAGAGAAAGAGAGGTTAAGAGAAGAGGAAGGAAACAGGAAACAAGAAGGGATTGAAATGTGTGGGAGGTGAGAGGAGAGAAGAACTAAGAAGAAGAGAGGAGAGGGGATAGACTGAAGTAGAAAAGGAAGGAAAAAGTTGAGAGAATTGGGGTGGGAGAGGACGAAAAAGGGAGGAAAGATAGGATGGTGGTGAGGGAGAGAGAAAGGGAGTTTAAGCCAGGAGAAAGGAAAGAGAGAAAAGCAGAGGCTGGGTGAGAAGAGAGAGTAAGGGGGTAGGCAGGCAGGTAGGTAGGTGAGATGAAGGACTGGTATGAAGTGGTAGCATAGAAGAGGAGAGGGAGGCTGAAAGAAGAGGGGATTGAAAGTGAGGCAGTGGTAGAGAGCGGAAGGAGGGGAAAAGATACGAGAGTTACATAGATATACAGAGTTCAAGGTCCTTACGTTAGGCTTTACTCTCAATTTGTTCTCCTTGCTGAAATTTGACAGCAGGAAAAGAAAGCATAGGGTCGAAAGCAAAGGGAAAAGATTAGATAGATGGGATAGAATGAAGGAGGATGAGAGGAGGGATCAGAGGAATGGAAGAGAGGAAACAGAAATGAGGGTGCAAGGAATAAGGGACATAAGGTGGGGAGGGAATAAGATGGAGAGGAGAGGAATGAGCAAAAGAGGCAGAGAGAGAGAAAGATTAGGGAGGAGTGCTAGGAGAAGGGAGAAGGAGGTGGAAGGAACAAAAGTACAGAGAAGAAGGATGAGGAAAGGAGGAAAGTAAGAGGAGAAAGGGGTAGGAAAGAAAGCTAAGCAAGGAGAAAGAAACGTTGAAAGTTGAGGGTAAGTGGAGGGGAAAGAGGAGGTAGAAAGGAGAGCTAAAACTGGAGAAAGGGGAAAGGGAGGGAAAGGAGGGGGAATAAAGAGAGCAATACATATACTTCCTTGGCTGTTGCTGGTATATGTGTAATGGAAGAGAAATAGACGAATGAAAACAGTCCTAAGTCTTGATGAACTTACATGAAATAAAATCCAAGTGTGAGAGAAATTTCAAGTTGTTGTGACGTAATTAGACAGCTTATTCTCCCCAAATTGACTTTCCATAACACTCACTCCATCACATCATCAGCCTCACCTCCGTTTTCATCTTTGTCCATTTCTCTCTCTTCGTTTCTTCCAAACTCACAGTCCTTCCCTCCCCATTAATATATCTATCTATCTGTCTCTCTGTCTTTCTGTCTGTCTGTCTCCTTATATCTAACTTCTCTGTCTCCTTATATATATTCGTATATCTGTATGTCTATAGTAATTCTTTCTGTCTATGTCTCTTCGTAAAGCCCATGTCGTATGTTTCCTCTTTCTCCTCTCTCCTTCCTTCCTCCCTCTCTCCTCTCACAGGGCAGGATGAAGAACAGCTCGCCTCATAATTCTGGAAAGGCTCTTGTTGATGTTCGCCCATAAATCCAACCTGATGATATGTTATTAACTGGTGCCCTCAGATATCCTCACTCGCGACGCATGGCCACGGGTTTTATTACATTTTTTACGCACCTTTGTTATCAGATCCTCAGGTTGAATAAAACTGCCTGTGCGTCGCAAGGGAAAGCGTTGATCCGTGGAGTACGTGTTTTTATAATATGATGGTAAGTGGTGTCCCCCAGATCTCACAAGCTACTTTACGCGTGACGGTGGGTTTTATTACGCGCTTTAAAACTCCTTTACTGCCAGATCTATACGTTAGATTAAAAAATACCTGACCGTGCAATAGAAATAGTTCATCCATGAAGTACGAATTTTTACCTGAGAATGTGAAGTTGGACCTGTATATTCACCTGTGTCTGTTTGTCTGTGTACAAGATATCTCAATAAGTTGTTTTCGGACTTTAGCGAAATCTTTCGGATAGGTGGACAGTGGGTCAAGGAAGAGTTTATTAGATTTTGAGGTAGATCGGGATCTGAACACAAGAATAATTAATAAATTTTACTGGCGTTGGCGGAGGTATATGCTCTGATTTTGTGTAACAGGGCAGACTAAGACCATAGAATTAACTAAGTGAGGCCATAAAAGTATTCGTCTGGTAGGAAAGAGGACCAACAGCAGCAAATTAAAAATTTCATTGGTGTTGGCGAAGGTAATCGCTCTTTAAGTGCTTTTTAGTTATATGATGATGCCCCTTAGATCTCGTCACACGGGACGTCTAACCACAGGCTTTATCGTAGCCTACTTTTTGTTTTTAATTCTCCACTTCGAGATCAAAGGAATATAAAAATAGAAAAGCTACACGATTCAACATTTTCAAAAAGTAGATGTAATTACGTGGTGATTTCAGATTTCACTCAGTTCGTATAACCATGAATTTTATTATACTTTTTTTTACATCATTGCCATGAGACCTAAACTAAAACAAAATCGTCAGACGGTAGCCAGACGAAACTTTAAACCATTCAGTACGATGTTTTTGAAACTTTTTGATAACATTAATTTTACACACACACACACACACACACACACACACACACACACACACAGTAATAATAATAATAACGACAACAATAACAACAACAGTGATGTTCTCACAGTTGGATCGGGAAGTATGAGCGCCATTTTTTTTTTTTTTTATAGATCTTATTTTCAAGGAACTTTGCTACAAGGTATATGCTAAATCATGTCTCCTGGCGATGCAAAGATATCACTTAAATGACGTAGTACCGGTATATACAGTATTTTACAGCGACTTCGTGTAACCAGTGATTTCATGAAACCCCCTAGGGAATTCGTGAAATGAGTTTAAATTAGGATGGGTTAGTTAGTTAGGGTAATTTAGGCTGCGGTTAGGTTAGGCTGGTATAATCTAAAGTCTAGGTTAGTTAGGTTAGGCTAGGTTAGGTTAATTTAGATGAACCTTTAATATAAATTAGCATTCATCTAAATTATTCATCTAAAAATTAATCCATACACTAGATTACAGGTGTTTTCCATTCAGAAAAAAATTGTAACAAGTGGGCTTGAACAGTCGTTGGTTGAAGTTTTGGGAAAAATCACTCTGGGGAAGCGAGTTCCAAAGAGATGTAGTTTGGGGAATAAAAGAATTCTGATAGGAAGCATGTACCTATGGTGGTTGTGGTGTCTTCAAGCCTCATCATTTTAGAAACGGGGGTTGAATTCAGTCGTTTATCGTCTTCAGTTTTTTTGTTTTTTTTTACCTATTCACTATGCGGTCTTTAACGCACAGAATGGTGTTGTTAGTTATAATCTTCCCTAAAACAAACAGCCTCGAAATGACCAACAGATCTGTTGCTATTTGTTTTCGTTTGTTTGTCGCCGTAAGTTAAAGACCTGGCGACATCAAGAACAGGTGTGTTAACGCGAGACAGTTCATCTGAGAGTCACAGGAGCCTGAGAGAAGTTAAGTGGTTAATTTGAACGAAACTGTGGGTTTTCAATGCAGGTCCAGCGTCAAGTTCCTCAGCGGCCGGAACCCAGCCGTCCATCACACACCTCGGGGCAAATTACTAAGTGAATGTTGGGCTGAATTAAGACCGCTCTGATGGGGTGAAGGGAAGGGAGACTGCTGCTTCTAATACGTCTGGTTATAAGCTAAGTATGGAAGGAAAAGGAAAGGTATGATGTGGAAGAAACAAAGTGGAAGGGAAGGATTTTGGGAGAAATGGGAATGTAGAGGAAGGGGATGAGATATTGAAAGGAGTAAATGATGGGATGAAATAAGAAAGGGTCTTTGTTGTGTCTTCAAACAGCCTTGTTATAAGGTCGTTTAGCAAAAGAAAGACGAAGTAGAGGGAAAGAATGAGATGCAGAAAGAGAGAATGCTGCTGCTTTGACTGGGGAGGGGGCTATGTTGCTCTTAAAAGCTTGGTTATGGGGTTTCCGTATCGCCGTGTTACTAGTGATGGAAGTTAGATAAAGAGGAACATTGAAGAGCTGGGTAAAGAGAAAGAACATAAAAGGATAAGGAAGAGGAAGATGAGATGGAGAACGAGAGGAATAGGTTACTCGTTGTCTGCAAGAGAAACTGAAAATAATTTGATGGAAAGGCCAGATAATATTTGGGTACATGATTTACGCCAAGCTTCTCCGTCCATACCAGCCAGCAGGGAAGGGCTCCTGTATTTTGTAGAGTACTTTACGCGTTGGCTGATAACTGCGAAATATTTGGCTCGTGCTTCGGCTTACGTCATACGCATCCAAGCAAGAAGGTTAAGTTTTTCAGTAGGATGACGGCGATTTTAAAATTCTTGCAGCCTCCAGATTATATTTTATTTTGCAACTTTGGAAAGAAATCTTATTAAGGGGTCGATGAAAGTTCTATCTGATCTGCCCTTTCCCTCAGTTTCAAAAATATCTCCTAGGTTGATTTAATTACCAGGAGATACCAAGAGAGAGAGAGAGAGAGAGAGAGAGAGAGAGAGAGAGAATTTGATATCAAGTGATCAGATCGTCCGAAGCCCATAATCCTTTTTAAAGAATATTATGCAAGGAATATCATAACTGTGCATGTATTAAGTGGAAGGATATGAGAGTCCGTATCTGTGCCCTTGATATTTGCCTTCGTCCTTCCCCGTGTCGACCCATATATCAGGAACCGCACAAGTTTACTCCAGCACAACCACACACAAAAATTCTACGATTATGGCCAGACAATATCATTCCCTTCGCCCCGTTATACCCCTTTTGCAGTTTCTTTAGTCAGTCCTTTATCATCATTATCATCCGGACCTCCTTTCCCACTCTAGGGCAGGGTGAGGAGTAGCAACGTCCAGACAACCCAAGTTTGCCCAATTCAGTGCGCCACGCGTCCGTTCACTCATCATTCAAGCCCCCGGAATCTTGGCTTTATCTGATAACGCCAAAATAAACATTCACCGCATTCTGTAGCTTCACATGAACGTATCCGATAGAGTCAGGACATCCTCTATACCTGTATATCTATCTGTCAATCTCTTTATCTGTATCACTTTTCCACCACTCTTCTTGTTTTATTCTGTCCCTCTTGTTGTATCCCATCCCTTTCTTTGTTTATTTTTGACTCTGTTTAGCTCAATCACTCTTATTGCTCGATTCCTTTCCTTTATTCTCTTGATCTCCATCCCTTTTCTTGTCTGATTTTTCTTATTACTTATCTCTTGGTCCAATCCATCCACCTTGTTCCATATCATCAACTTTGCTCAGCTGCTATTCACTTGTTTTATTGTATTGCCCGTCTTCTTTTACTCTATTCCTCTTATTTTTTTCGTCCTTCCCCCTGTTTTATTCAGTCTAATTTTAGTCCTTTTTCGTTGAGAGAGAGAGAGAAAGAGAGAGAGAGAGAGAGAGAGAGAGAGAGAGAGAGAGAGTGAGAGAGAGGGGGGGAAAGGGAAGAAAAAGAACACAAACACAAAAACAAGAAGGAAGGTCAGCCGGTGGAAGAGGTAAAGAAAAATGATGGTCAATTTGTGTTGGTAGGAGTCACGTTTTTCATTGGCAAGGAAGCAAATTACCGCCAGTGCGAGGGCCCCGTGGTTAATATACGGTAATGGCCACTGGACGGCGCTCAGCACACCTTCCTGTCTTCCTCCCTCTTCCCTCTCTTACCCTAACGCACCTCACTGGCTGTATTTTTAGACTGCCACCACCTCCTCCTCCTTCAGGCTGGGTATTCGTTGTCCCCTTGCATTAACTACCCAACGCTGTGAAAGTTGCATCATTATTTGCGAGTATTATCATTATCAACGTTAATGTCATCATCGTCAGCATCAAGTTTATCACAAGTCTGCGCGAAAAACGGCAAATGTTATCGCTAGAAGCACCTTTTTAAGCTTTTATTGAGGAAAATGTAATACGGTATGTCCAGAGAGAATACCCTCGTACATTACACTAATACAGTGAAGAATGTCCCCAAACGGAGAGCCTAGACTGATCCTCGTAACGGCTTTGGTGAGGTAGGCACTCAGTATCTCCTGATGCAGCCAGGGAGACGTGAATGTGATTTACAGGGCAACACCTACCCCAGTTTAAGTTCCCTTTTCTCACTGTGAAGGCTGGCGAGGTCAGCTCTGCATCTCTTTCTGTAGGAGGGTGTTCGCGGGGCTTACAATCTAGAGATGACACCTGCTGCAGATGAGTTCTTCACATCCTCTCTTAATCCGTCTTATGATCCTGGGCTGGTACTACTACACCAATTCTATGGCGTTGCGGTGATGATGTGATGAAGTGGAACTCCTGTTGGATCGACGGAGCCCCTCTATTTACTGCCTGATTTAGGCTTCCCTCTGTGTATGAAACTGACATGTACCAAGAAAATGTAACAGTAGTAGTCAGTGCCATATCGCCTCATGTTAGGTGTGTGGATCCGAAGGTGGCCTACCATTTTAAGGCAGATGGTTGGCCGACACCTCTGATAGTTAATTACAGTTCGCCTAATGGATATGCAACCCACTTAGCATAGCACATGATCGTCCCTCTGGTCTGGTGCCTCATACCTTCAGAGGATTTACTACAATGCTGGTAAAGTCCAGGTAGATTCATTAGCATTTTAGTTCACCGTGTGTGTCGGCCTCACACCCTGCGCGTCTCCCTAAAGCATTAAAGATGTGGTGAATGAGGCAGGAGAGAAACGTAGATAAAAGGTAAGGGTTGACAAGAGAGAGAGAAAGAGAAGGAAGCTCTTGAGAAGCAAGTAAGAACAGCAATGTAATCTGAATTTTAGAGACTAGAAATTCTGTAAAAAAAAAAAAAAAATCTCCGCCATAAAGGATAAGTTCTCAGTGTAGATTAAAAGAAAAAGACATAAATTCCTGATAAGTATTTAAAATCGTTCAGTTCTATGGCATTCCACAGTATATTCAGTTTGAGAGAGACCACTCGTTCTGAAGGGATTGGAGAGTATCACCATTAACCCCTTGACAACAAGGTCACACTTAAATTTTATAATATCGTCTGGGGCCTCACGGAATCGAAATATATAGCATCATCGTGGTAAAACTATTACACTCTTGAAGGATAACGATTTTTTTTTTTTTTGTCATCTTTAAGCGAATGGCATTTGCAGAAAGCCAAGACAAAAAAGCTGCCATCATACTGAGAGTGTTATATTCACTACCAGAAGACAACCACAGCTTATAATTTTTCGCGTGAGCTAGCGAGAACACACTCAAACTTTGATCCCCATGCCAGTGTGTGTGTGTGTGTGTGTGTGTGTGTGTGTGTGTGTGTGTGTGTGTGTGTGTGTGTGTGTGTGTGTGTGTGTGTGTGTGTGTGGTTTGGAAATATTGAACTTACACATATAAACTATACCTCTTTTAAATAGACGTTTTCAAAATGTACCAAAATGTTTATCAGAATGCCAAAATTATTCTTAAAATTGTCATAGCGCTAAACTTGTTGAAGTTAGTATTAAATTTCTGTAGTTCATTTGATTGAAAATCCTTAAAACATGGGATTTTTTAAGATAACGATTTTATGAGAGATTTTACTGTATGTGACTGATTTTGTGATGTTTCGTACCGTTGTTGCCTTCTTACGCAAAGCGCGCGAATTAAGAGCTTTGGCGTGAGTCACAAGTCGCGACATACTCTATTTGAGTTTTGCGGAAAGCGCAGAACAAAACGAAAAAGATCTCAGCCAAAACAAAAGGTAAAACTGCAGTAGAAAGTGGTGAATTTTAGTAACATTTGTGCTGACATTATTTTAATCAAGAACTACTTCTCGACTGGAACACGTTTCACACCTAATTGTGGATATCTGTTGAGTAAATAATATATAGTCTCATATCTGCTCCTTCTGGGCCAAAAAAGACACATAACAATAAAATTTACTTAATGTTGCGAAAGAAAATTATCACATATCAATTGCATCGTATGACATATTTACTACAGTTAATTTGAGGACCACCATTATCCACAAGATCGTATATTTCACATAAAATATTGCCCTCTTATACCACCACCACCACCGCCGCCACCACCTTCACCACCAAATAATCACAGGGTATAACCGTGACCAAAACACATAAATCACCTAAATAATCACCACCAGCACTGCTTAGAGACACCAGCTACAGTCACACCATCAGACATCTATCCACAATCACCACAGTCATTGGCACCATACACAGTCACTGCGGTCGGACTCCAACCACAATCAACCCACATGAACCACAAATCCCACTACCATTAGTATTCACAAACTACAATCATTACAATCATTACATTCGGGGATACGATACAGAATTTTCGCCATCAGACATGAATCACACTCCCCACTGTCAGTATAGTATCCAACAGTCACAGAGACACTGTACACATTCACCTCTACCAGTATTATCCACCAACCACAATCACCGTAATCAGAGACATGATACACAGTTATCATCGCTACCAGAGACTAACCATAATCACCCCTATCGATATAATCCACTAATCATAATCACCACCATTATCACGTGCAGTAACTACAGGCACCTCCACCATTACAAGATAACCTTATTTAAGCACACCGTAACCTTTAACCATAAGATCCATTACTTTGCCATACTCATTCACTAAACTCTGTGATCGTTATTAGTAACTCACTGCATCATCACAACTACCATCAGCACTATCACCATCATCACGTTTAACTCTGCAGTATATCACCACATTAATCCCTGTAGTACAAGAAGTCCTTCTGAGAGTTAAGAAAGCAGTTATATAAATAATGAGGGTCAGGATGATGGCGATAATTATAACTTTGGAGACAGCAAGAATAAATCCCTCCCCCCCCCTTTCCTACCACCGTATTTTTTTTTTTTTTTTTTTTTTTTGGGGGGGGGGTTCAAATGTCCGCGAGTTTACTGGTATTTTCAGCCCATTTCATCCCACAACTGATGAACTTTGGAACTGTCCTCTTTGCCTTTCCTTTCATTTCTTGTCAAAGGCAATGTACCCAGATACTGTATATAGAAATGAACGAACATTGGTTTGTGTTTCTTTTGTTCAACTTTCCTTGAAGGGGACAATTATTTTTGCATGCTTGAAAAATACCGGCATCCACCACTACTGTCAAATACCATAGTGTATCACTTTCACCCGCCATTACTATTCATCTTTACTACCTACAAGTACCACCAACATTTTCGGTATCAAATATCAGCATCCAGTGCAAAAATTATCGCCATTACCACCCACAACAAGTAGTACAATTCCCCACCACAGTTACAACCATCCTCACCCATCACAGGTACCACCACTGCCACCACCACCACCAACTTACATTCCCATTACCTGTAACTATAGTCTGTTTGTTGTCACCTGATGGATCTATGCCACATCGACAGCAGGAATATTAAATCGTGGTTCCATGAAATTTAGTAAGTCTTGGTTATGAGGTAGGAATGAGTCGCCTTGATTAATAGTACTTGGACCCTTCGATCTGACTTTACTTGGCCATGTGAACAGAGCTGAAACGGGCTAGGAATCTGCATCGTCAGAAAAACCGTCTGAATCTTCGTCAGGTTAGTACAAATGCGATTCAGTGCCACCAGCCACTACAGTAACCATCACTACTACCACCACCCACAGCAACTACCATCACCATCCACCACAACTACCACCACCATCCACTACAACTACCACCACCATCCACCACAACTACCACCACTAACCGCCACAACTACCACCATCCATCCACCACAACAACCACCACCGTCCACCACAGCCATTATCACCATCCACCACAACCACCACCATCCCTCCACCACAACTACCACCATCCCTCCACCACAACTACCATCAGCATTCACCACAACTACCACCATCAATACCCATAGTGTCTGTTCTCATTTTACGAAGATCCTTAACCTCTTTCAGCTCAGTCGATGGCCACGTACGATATATTTAGATTGGAAGGTCGATCAGACTAATAACCAAGGAGATTTAGTCCGACCATATGAATAATGCTCATCGAATTTCATGTATTTACGACTCAGAATTCAACAAAAACCAAGGAGACTCAATCGTGCCTCAAAACTAAGACTCATTAGATTTCACGCATCCATCACTTTGCATTCACACTGTTGGACTTACCTTCTTCTGTCAGGTGGAAGGAACCGACTCTACCTCCACCATCACACCTACGTACAATCTTCACCACAATCTACCACCTCCTGCACCACAACTATCTACGACCTCCACCACAGCTACCTACCACCGTCTACCACCTCCACCACAACTATCTTCGACCTCCACTGCAGCTATCTGCCACCTCCACCACAGCTACCTACCACCTCCACCACCACAGTTAATCCACAACCACAACCACCACACCAAAGCTACTTACCACCACCACCATCACCACCACCACAATTTCCTGTCACCCCCACCACAGTCTACTACCTCCAACCACCACCATCACCATCACTACTTCCTATCACCCCCACCACAGTCTACCAGCTCCCACCACCACAGCTATCAACCACCTCCTCTGCCACACCTCCGCCACCACATTAATCCTCCATGCATATCGGAGCAGCCACACCGTAACTAAAGCCGTATATATATGACCGGCAGCGATAATTTCCAGGTTACGCTGCAGTTATTCCCTTACGTATCCCGTAAAGCAGTTTAATGTAACAGCCTAATTTGCGGAAACTGCAATAAACTACTTAACCCAAGAAATTAGTAACATTACGAATTCCTGGGTACACACACACACACACACACACACACACACACACACACACACACACACACACACACACACACACACGTATGATTATAATCTATTCATTATTTTTCTGGTTCGTTTCCTTTGCTCATATAATACAAACAGACATAGATGCAGACGCGCAGATGCACTTTTACACACACACACACACACACACACACACACACACACACACACACACACACACGCGCGCGCGCGCGCACACACACACACACACACACACACACACACACACACACACACACACACACACACACACACACACACACACACACACACCATTAATAATCTGCATCCTGAGGGCATAAGAGGGAAATCTACAATACAACAAATATCTTAACCATCCGCAAGAGACGACAAATGTGCAAATAGAGTAATAGAGGATATTACCAAGGCGGGAGGCAAAAAGAATAAGTGGTGGCCATTACTGAGATGGAGTGAGAGGATGTGGATTTGAAAAGTGTGACATGATATTGGCCGTGTATGCAAAGTGGGAATGGAAATGTTTGTCAGACAGTGCACGTGTCAACCAGGTGATGCGCTGAATTAACACCTTCAGTTCGAGTATGTCTTTCATGCACGAATTTAGGAGTTACCTTTATTTAGATATTCATTCTCTCTCTCTCTCTCTCTCTCTCTCTCTCTCTCTCTCTCACACACACACACACACACACACACACACACACACACACACACACACACACACACACACACACACACACACACACACACACACACACCACATCATCTTATACAGCCTGTGGGAGACTTTTCGTACTGACAGAGGCTTTTAAAGGGCATACTATTATCTGATCTCTCCAGTCTCACCCAAGCAGAATAAAATCGTCTGAAAACAAAAGCAAGAACAGATCACACAAGACGTTCTTTAACCCCCATGGCGAGTAGAATAGTATGGCGTTAGGTGGAATAAGATGCATATGCTCTCAGTCGCTACTTAGGGGTTAACTGGTGAGATTTCCTTCATCTGAATCAAAATGTCTTGTGTTGGCCTCAGTGACAGCAAAAAGGGGTTGTTGGCGTTGTGTTGGGAAGGTTCAGTAACTTTGGATTTGGTGGTCTGTCTCGTTCACAGCGAGATCAAAGAACCCGTAAAGCTCAGTGTCTCGTGAAGGAGGATTGATCAGTATAAGGGAGAGGACGGGAAGGGGGGAGGGAGTGAGATGGATGGCAGGAGGGATAGATGACGGCGAAGGACACGATGAACGCACTGGTTCTTCTTCCATCATTCATTCGTCCACCTTTCCTCATCATCCCGGAGCTGTAGTGGCCCGATCGGTAGCGTACTCGTCTTACGATACGTGTACCTCAATTGTAGGTCTCGATCCCAAACCGTGGCAGACATTTAAAGTGGTTGGTATTATTATGCCCTTTCAATTCTTGTATATTTTTCAACCCTGTGGGCTCTATGGATGGTATATACAAATTGACAAACACAAACATAACCACTGTGATACAGTACTGAGACATTCACATGAACCACTCTTCATACAGACACCCATTTCCTTTCCATACTTCGCCGGCATGGAAAAGAGTTAATTTTGGCCATCACTCTCCCTTCTCCTAGAAGAAAGCTTAGTCCTGCAATGGATCTAATGCAGAATGAAAAAAACAGAGATACAGATACTTCCAATTTTTACATCCTGCTTACCTTTCATTGCATCTTCTGTCCCCTTTTCACCTCTTATTTTTCTGTCTTCTGTTCATCTGTCCTCCCATTCATTTGTCTTTCTTATTCTATCCTCTCCTCTCTAATCCTTTTCTCTCATCGCCCATCCATCAGAGGGCAAAGAACGCATAAAATTCTCTGGTTGGTGGAGGAACAGAATAGAAGAGGACTAGCCATACTGTGAGAAATGGAAGATTGATATAGACAGAGATAGGTAGGTAGGTAGAGAGAGAGAGAGAGAGAGAAATCTTGTATGCAGATGATTGTAAAGCTATTTAAAGCTCTTCATCCCGATACCGTATATTTCGCTAGCAATGCTCTCAGACGATTTCCTTCAGTTTAAGAGGGCCTTTTGGAACTATACTCAGTTTTTTTTTTTTTATCGAGGCGAAGATGCACTTGACAGATTGGTGATTATTGGCTGAATGCAACATTACTTCATAATCTAGCATTATTAACTGACAACAAATATCTGAGGGGGAAATTTGGGTTAGTAAGTAATTTTTGGACATGTTGCATTCAGCCAATCATCATCAACCTGTCAAGTGCATCAATAAAAAAAACGGAGTATAGAGGCATAACTTTGGCGTTCACTGACCTCCTCAACGAAAGTTTACCCATAAGAGTAATAAAATCGTCGACAGATCGCAGTAATAATCAGACTAAATACATCACCTGCACAGGGGGTTAAGTAAAAATCTTTCTGTATCATATTCCTTCCATTGCCAGACGCTTTTCTTCAGCTTAGACGGCCATCCTGCCAGTGAAAAAGTGATCTCTCTCTCTCTCGAGCTGAGTAAATTTTTTGGAGGTAGCAGGAATAAGAAAAAGGAAAGAAAGGAAAGACGTCATATTATGGGAAAGAGTTACAGTGCCTGAGGTTCGGGAAATGGATGCAGTGGTCAAACGTAAAAATTTTCACCTTCCTGATGTTAAAGAACGGTAAAACAGCTGGCAGCGATTACACACACACACACACACACACACACACACACACACACACAGAAAACATGCACTCACGGATGCATGCACACATTTATTACATATATACATACAAACACACACACTAGCACGGTCATGAACTCTCTCTCTCTCTCTCTCTCTCTCTCTCTCTCTCTCTCTCTCTCTCTCTCTCTCTCTCTCTCTCTCTCTCTCTCTCTCTCTCTCTCTCTCTCTCTCTCTCTCTCTCGTGTTCTAAGATTTTTTTTTCTCTACTAAATGTCCACAGCGTTCATCACTCCTTTCAGTAGGATGACATCTTTCTTCTACCTGATAAAAAAATTTACCTCACCAGCTAATTTGTAGTTCTCAAAAAACTTCTCAAATTACTGAAAATCTCATAAGGGATATCTTATACATGAGGTGTTATAGTCCCATTCTTTTGCATTGTCCAGCATGTATGTGTGTTCTCATGTGTGTGTGTGTGTGTGTGTGTGTCTCTGTGTGTGTGTGTAGGGAGGAGCATGTAAAATGTGAATTGTGTGCATGTCCTCTCGCGCCTCAGCTTCGCCCACGACTTGTTAAATTTTACACCGTGCGATTGGGTGGGGCTACCAGTTGTATTTGTTTATACACACACACACACACACACACACACACACACACACACACACACACACACACACACACACACACACACACACACACAGGAAATTAATCTTCGTCCTTCACATAGCCGTATCCAGGAACTTTGACTTGCACATACAATCACATAAGCATACAGACAGACAGACATGCATACATACAGCTACACAGACAGACACTTAAACACAGATATAATATGTTCCCCCTCCCTCTCTCTCTCTCTCTCTCTCTCTCTCTCATGACTACCGCACCGTAATGAGAGATTTACAGTCTAAGCTACCAGACAAGACACGAGCACAGGCAGCCAACCGAGCCACTCTGAGCGAAAACACGGCTTAGCGTGAACACTCAGTCCATTTAACATACCTGGTGTTCCAGTTTCCATCGTATTATGTCATCCGTCTTCATAGCGTTTTTCCCCGGTTTGCGCACGCCAGCTGCCGCGTTGTCAACATCGCCATTCATCTCGTTGGAGTTATCGTCCCGGTCTTACAACGGAAATTAAACTCAGAGCGTCTTATACATAGATTTTCTTAACTCCTCCCCCTTAGCGATTTACTCTGGATGTCACATCATATAGATTTTCTCAACTCCTCTTCCTTTGTGATTTATTCTGAACATTGCATTGCAGTATCCTCGTGTATGTTATTGATGCAAATTATGATGATATTAGAAAGGTTTTGATAACATGGGAGAGAATGTTGGGGTTTTATATACAGAATAAATCGCTGAGGGGAAGGTGCTCCGAAGCTATTACGCCCCTAAAGCGTGTATATAATCATTTGCCTATATTTTATCTTAACTGATACATTTACCAAGCACTTCACAGCCAATGCAGAGTAATACAGATGGTGATAATATCGTAATAACAGTTGATAGTGATAATAATAATAATTCATCCATCCATCATCCAATCCTATGTTGCCTCATGAGGAGCGTAGGAGCCTGGGGCAGGGCAAGTTGGTTCTGACATTTAAGATGAGAGTGAAAATAATAACGATAATGATGATGCTACTACTACCACTACCACTACTGCTGCTGCTACTACGACTACTACTACTAATCATCATTATCATCATCATCATCATCCGGACCTCCTTTCCCATCCAAGGGCAGGGTGAGGAAATAATAATAATAATAATAACAACAACAACAACAATAATAATAATAATAATAATAATAATAATAATATAAATATGAATAATAATATGAAAAACTCGACAAAACTGAATTATTCACGACAACACTGAACTGCCATGGCGACTTCCTTGAGGTAAAAAAATACTGCTTAGATCTTTTATAAATATTTTTCCAGGTACTCTGCTCATTACATTACACTAATATATGTAAGTCGGGGTTGGTGGCTCTGGGTGGGTGGCTGGGGAGGGGGGGTTAGTGATGGATTACCTGCTAGCTGGTAATGAGGGTGATATTTTGCTAATCGTTGGATAATCAGTATTTCTTATTTATTAGATGCGTTAATTAGTCTCGTTTATTTATTGTGCATTTATTAGCAGGTGGTTTGGACCTCATTCGTTAATCTTAGTGTCGTCGTTATTTTTCTTCATTAGCATTTCTCATTTCATTTGTTTCATTTTTTTTATTAATGTTTTCATTTAATGGTAATGTTTATGTATAATATGTGGTAAGTTGGGACGCCCCTAGTCCACTCACTTGATGTAATCTTTAGGTGACTTTACACTGAGTGACAAGCCAAATTATTTCCTGTACTCAAGGAAACCATTTACTACGGTAGATGGTAACCATATACTGAAATGAACTCCTGGTGGTCCATTTGGTTAAGGCGCTCCAGCCGGATGGGGCCCCAAAAGATTTCTAGTCGAGCAGCAGTTCGGGCTTATTGCTCATATAAATCCACTCAGCGGAAAGGTAGGATGGTCACCCTTGCTCTTAATATCGGGACTGAGCACCACTACATTCCTGTATTGGGCAAAGAAAGATGGGATGAGAGATAAATCGAGAGATCCCTTCTTGGTGAAGGTTTTCTACTCAGTATACATCAATCATCCTCACTACTAAATATTTCCCCTAAGCCGAGGAACATCGTCTGGCGAACGTCATAAATACTTGCAGATATAGTTAATCCCCTGGAAATGAGATTTGTGTTATTCCAGCTGTTGTCATACGATTTTAATCAGCTAAGGCCTCGTACTTGTGCTCAAAGAGGTGAAAGATACTTCCATTAACTTTCTGAATAAAAACGTGATTTTTATTTGTTTCTGGCTGCCCCACTACGATTTTATTCAGCTTTAGGAATGACCCAACGTACTTCCCAAGCTAGTAAGTTCCTCCATCAATCTCTCGAGCCTGAAATGTTTTATTTTGGCTGCTTACCAATAGTTTATTCAGTGTACAGTTTGAGAGATCTCTCGTGCTCAGTCATTTATGAATGGAGGACGCCAGGAATCTGGTGTATGGATTATTTATTTATTCATATGCTTTTCCTTCCTCTGTTCTGTTATGTAAAAAAAAAAAAGCCATCTCTGCGTCTTTCCTATTATTCTCACGTCATCTTTCTCTCCTATTATTTTTCCCAATGCTTCTCCTCCTTCTACGCCTACTCTTATCCCTCCTTCCTCTGTTTCTCTCTCAGTCACTGTCTTTCCACATCATCCTTCCCTCCCTCCTCCTTTCATCTTTCCACACCGCCCTCTACTTTTTCTTCTCTCTACTCTTATTTCTTATCCCTACTTCCCTGTAGTCCCCTTCAGGTTATATCCTTAATCCTTTCCTCCCACGTCGTCATTCCCTGCAATCTCCCCTTCCTCCCAGCCATCCTTTCTTCCTCCATGTTCTGTCCTACACTCCTCCCTCTTCTCTCCTCTTCCTATCCCTCCTTCCTTCGCCACTACAATCCCCTTTCCAGATTTACCGCCTTTTCCTTTTCCAACACCATCCTCCCATTTCTGTCCTCAGCTCTTCCTTTCCACTCCACCTAGTTCCATCCCTACCCCTTCCCCAACATCCTTACAGTCCCCTCCCAGTTGTGTTCCCTCTTCCTTCCTTTTCTCATTTTTATTCCCATTTCACCTCAATTTTCCGTACAATACCCTCTTTCCCTCCTCCTTACTTTGCAGCAATCTCCATCCCCTTTACCCGTCCCTTTCCTGCAACACTTCCCATTTCCCTTTCGTTCCCAGCAGCTCTTTCCCCCTTTCCTCCTTCCTATCCGGCAGTATTCCTACATTTTTTTCCCTCTTTCCTTCCTTGCAACTTTTCCCTCCTAAGCTCCTTCCTTTCCTGCAACGTTCCCCCTCCCCTCTTTCTTTCCTGCTATACTTTCCCCTTCCTTCCGTCCTTGTTACATTTTCATGTCCTTCCCTCTTCCTACCATGCAACACTTCCTACCCCTGCATCTTCCGTCCTTGCAACACCCCTTCTCTTTCCCCCTTCCTTCTCTGCAACACTCTCTCCCTTTCCCGCTTCCTTTCCTGCAACACGCCATCCCATTCCCACTGCCTTCCATGCAACATTCCTCCTTTTACCTCCATCTTTCCTTGCAACATTTTCCCCCTTTCCCTCGTGCCTCCTTGCAATACTTTTCCTCTTTTTACCCTTCCTACCCTGCAACACTCTCCCTTTTTCCCCTTATATTCCATACAACACTTTCCATTCCCATTTCTTCTCTGCAACACTCCTTCCCCTTTTTTCCCTACAACATCCCCTCCTCCGTCTTTCTTTGCAACACCCCCCACCTCCTTCCTCTCTGAGACATCCCCCCTTTCCCTCTTCCTCTCCTGCAATACACCCTCTAACATCTTCTTTCCCTACATCATTTCTCACCTTTCCCTCTTCCTTCCCTGCAACCTCTCTTCTTTCATGCTTCCGTTCCTGTGATACTCTCCTTGCCCCTTCCTTCTTTGCAACACTGTCCTCCTTTCCCCCTTTATTTCCCTGCAAGACCCCGCTTCACCACCCTCCTCCCTTGCGACACTCTCCTTCCCCCTTCCTTCCATTCCTGCAACACTCTCCTTCCCCCGTCCTTTCTTCCCTGCAACACTCCCCTCCTCCCTTCCTTCCTTGCAACACCCCCCTCCCCTTCCCCATCATGTAGGAACTCCCACAATGGCTTCCTGCTGATCAAAGGGACCGAAGCGCCGAACGGAAACAACAATTTACATCACTGTTTGGCGTCACCTCACCTCATTCTTACCTCGGGAAGCTGACGGGGGTAGGAGGTTATGGTACATTTATTCTAACCTGACAAAGACCTCCAACTTTTCCCAGTTTAGTTGATGGCCAAGTGTAGTCCAACTGGAAGATTGATTTGACTATATTGTGCTTACTCCAACCTTACAAAGACCCCCCAACCCTTTTAAGTTCAGTTTATGGCCAGGTGTTTTCAGGTTGGAAGGTTGGACTGACTCTAGCACGCTTACTCTGACCTGACAAAAATTTCTTACCCTCTTCTTCCCATTTGATAGCTAAGTGTAGTCAGATTAGAAGGTTGTTTTGACTGAATTGTATTTAATCTGACAAAGAACCCCTAACTCTTTTCAGCACACACACACACACACACACACACACACACACACACACACACACACACACACACACACACACACACACACACACACACACACACACACACACACACACACACACACATTCTCAACAGCTTCGCACAGTCACAACCAATAACTCCTACGCAGGTATGGGGGTTTGAACTAGCGAAGCAAGGATCAATCTAATTATCGCTTATAATAAAAATAACTCGATATTTTTAGAGTCTGATGGTTTCCGAAAGAGGCAAAGGAAGTAATATTCTCGATTGTCTGGGTCTGTCGTATCCCTAATTTTATGTTTAGACCCTTAACCCGGACGAACTTATTTAGGGATCGTTTGTGGTCACCCGAATGATGCTGTGATTTTGATTGCCAAGACAGTGGAGTGAAGAAACACCCGATAGGTTCAGAGGCCAAGTTACGGTGAGGAGCACCTCTTCTAAGGACTTTATTTTTATCTGTCCCTATTTCATACCTTAGCTTACCTTTATTGTCCAGGCCGATGAATTATAGTTGATTGATTCATAGTAATAATAATAATAATAATAATAATAATAATAATAAAAATAATAACAATAATAATAATAATAATAAAATATGTAAAAATAAAAAGCTCATGCATTTACCTTTCATAACTAATATTTACAGAATGGACAAAAACCATGGGAAGATACTACTCTTCTCCTGCCCTTCTTGCTAAAACATATCTGAGTCAAGAGAGGATACGTACAAGATTATTTGTGAATCTGGCCCTAGATGTTTACCGGTACACCAACAGATGACATCATGGCCTCATACGTATTAATATAGCTTTTATTTATTCATTTATTCATTTATTTATTACCTTAACTTGGCCTAGTCATACTATTAATGAAGTAATAAAGGTAATCGGGCTGAATGGGTTAGGCAGGCTTTTTTTTTTTAATAGCTTTGCCCAGATTTACTTATTTTTTCAGCTTATTACAATCAGCTCGGTGGGAGGAAAGTCTGTATCACGTCTCGGCTATACATCACTTCTATAGCACATCTTACTGACTAGCATCGTATTGTTTCAGCTCAGCATTCAAGATAGGCAGATGGCAAGTTTAGGAAGTAAGGGTAAAGGTAGTATGGTTCTACATCCCTCCCATAACACTTCTTCCTGTCAGGCATCATATTCTAGAGCGTGGCGCTAAAATCCTTTCCATAGCATTTCTTATATAACCCCTTCAGTCCGATGACGTTCTTTTCATTTTATTCTCTCTGCCTCCAAATTATTTCATTCAGCTTGGAAAACATCTGGTGTGAAGGGGTTAATGAAGGCTGTAGCTAATCCCTCCAGTTCAGTAAGTCTCTCCTCAGCTTAATAAAATCGTCTTGGGGTGGTAAGAAAGCAGTGGAAAGTACGCCATTGAGGTGAAGCGGTTGATAGCATTTCATGTGTTCATCTGTTTTTTACAACTCGGCATTCAAGATGGAGAGATGTCAGTTTAGGTAAAGTTAGAGAAGAGATGGAGTAGAGAGGTACATGAGAGAGGGGCGTGTACGAGCAAGTTGGGGAGAGGGCAGCGAAATGGCAGAGGACAGGACGACATGGAGGCGATATGTTTGTGGCCTCCCCTTACGGAGTAGAGATGTACAGTATATGAGAGACGGGGATTAAGTTGGGGGGAGGGCAGCGAAATGTCAGGGGACAGGGCGACATGGAGGTGATTCGTTCATGGCCACCCCTTATAGGATTAATGCGTCTGGCGATAGGTAGATAGGTATTCGTAGGGTAAGAAGACCGCAACTACTCTTTCTGGTGTAATACGCTTAGAGTACTTCATTCAGGAGCAGTTCAGTGGTGATAGGGAGGAAGGATGTGGATAATGCTCTGTCAGTGGGCATTTATGGAGGCGTAATGGAACTGCTATGGCGAATTTCCAACCACAAATTGTCTCCAACGGCACTGGCAACTGACCACCAGACCATGAGTTTTGATCACTTCCCTAACTCACTTGTGTGTGTGTGTGTGTGTGTGTGTGTGTGTGTGTGTGTGTGTGTGTGTGTGTGTGTGTGTGTGTGTGTGTGTGTGTGTGTGAGAGAGAGAGAGAGAGAGAGAGAGTTGGAGAAAGAGTTGAAGATGAAGGGTAATTTAGAAAATAACTAAGAGACATATGTCTGAAGAGTGTGAGTATCGTTGTGTACTATATTTATTACTTAATTCTTTTACTTATTTATTTACATATATATCCATTAGATGCTGTGAAGTTCAAATCTATCTATACTGCATTTTGTACACTTGTGGTCAAAAGTTCCTTAAAGTAACATTTCAGCCCCTATGATTAACTCAAGTTTTTTCTTAGGTTTTGATACATATTCGCTAGAGTGTAAAGCAACTACCGACCGCAAGTGAAGTCATGGATAATAATTCCTTTACATATCTGGAGCTTCGTACTCCTGCAGCAAAGATCCTTCCTTCCTGAATATTACTGGCTTGTCTGGCACGATCACATATTGTTATGATACGGATTCGAGATAATGTAAAGGAAATTTTGACCGCAAGTCTACAGTCAGCTAAAGTTACACAAGTACTGGACAGATACAGGACCATCTGGGCCTTCGGTTAGCCAAAGAATCAGATGAGTATGTGCCTTTGCTATAGTGATGCACCTTGTGTGTTAAAATCCCAAGGGAGCTGAAGTGAAGGCTTAGGCCGATATGGGACTTAGCTAGAGGGGAGCACCTTGTGTGTTAAAATTGTGTTAAAATCCTTAGGGTGTGACTGACTGACCAGGCTGCTCCAATAAACGCTGCCTAATCCAGAAGCTATAGTTACTCTCGCTGTGCTTTACATTCTTCAGTACAGGTCGAAGTGTTTTGGGTACTGTGCTGCACGTCCTATTTCCACAGGGACATATAATATTCCGCTGTGTCGTTCATTCAGAGGAAACAGTACACATCACTCTTAATAATTTGTCTCCCAGAATTACCACGCTTAACGAAACATGGACCAGCTTTGCTCAGATCCAGTGTCAGTAATCCCTTAAGTACAGATAATTCTTTGTTGGCACGGTGACGTATGCGTAATATTATATTTTTCTTGCTGCCAGATAATTGTATTCAGCCCTGGAGAGTCCCCTAGTAGAGCCAAAGCAAATGAAGGGTATGTCGACATCTTCAATTCCCAGTGTCCCTCTAGGTAAGAAAAAAAATCGAGCTAGCGAGAGAGAAATTAAAATGAAATCTGACTGAAGGAGGTAATTCGCCCTCCCTACAGCCTATGCATGCCTAGAGAGACTGCTTGAGAGGGTGTCGACCACAGTTCAAAATACGTGACGACGAACCATGAACCTCGTCATTGGGCTGAAGGATGGCGGAAATTCATGCGTGTGTGCTACCCTCTGGAGTGGAGTTGGGTGGGGTAGCCGAGTGGAACTGTGCGAGGCGAGGCGGATGCTGGCTGGCAAAGGTTTTTCTGTATGTCCGTGTTGTACTATAAATGGCACTGGATACGTTGTCGTGCTTTTTCATTACAAATTTCCTCTGCATATTACACCTTGGCATTCTGTTGTTTGTTATACTTTTATCGTTTTAATTTCGACATTGTTGATAGCAATGAAATATTAGTAGATGCTGAGGTGTAATGTAAACAATAAATTGCCAAGTGCTGTGAAATTTCCAAAGCCGCTTAGAATATGGCTTTGTGTACGTGGCTTGCGTGTCGTGAAATATGTGGGTGTTCGGAGTGGGAGGTGGCGAAGTTTAGCGGGATGTGGAGGGTCGGTGCCTCCCTTCCATCCCTCACCACACACACACACACACACACACACACACACACACACACACACACACACACACACACACACACACACACACACACACACACACACACACACACACACACACACACACACACACACACACACACACACACACACACACACACACACACACACACACACACACACACACACACACACACACACACACACACACACACACACACACACACACACACACACACACACACACACACACACACACACACACACACACACACACACACACACACACACACACACACACACACACACACACACACACACACACACACACACACACACACACACACACACACACACACACACACACACACACACACACACACACACACACACACACACACACACACACACACACACACACACACACACACACACACACACACACACACACACACACACACACACACACACACACACACACACACACACACACACCACTCATTAGACAGCAGCTTCCGGCAAAACGAAAGTGGAAATTATGTGGATAGTTAGATGCGATGAGAGAGCCAATCAAGGTTTGAATTAGGTAAAGAAGAAATTTAGATGAATAAGCAAGGCTATGGTTATGGATTGATGTGGAATAAGAGAATAGGAAATATATAGATGTGACAGCCAAAAATTGAAGTGGATAAAGTAAGTTACATTGATAATTTTCCCACTACGATACACTCCATTTTCTTGTGTCTGGATTCTGCTACACTCCATCCTTACGTGGTAAAAAGATTAGGTTGACTGTGATGATGATGATGATGATGATGATAATGATATGTGTAGATGACGTGTAAGCTAATAAAAGAAAACGTGTGTGTGTGTGTGTGTGTGTGTGTGGAGAGAGAGAGAGAGAGAGAGATAATGCGTGTAAAAGTGACTTAGAATAGGAGAAGCGGCGAAGGTGTTGATGTGGAAGGGATAAATAATTAAGGGAATAGTAATAAATATGCGTGGAACTAATACCTCGGTGGATTGAAGCGTCTATATATGTGGAAGAGATGTGGAGTGGCAGGTGGGTTAAGGAAGAACGCATAGGAGGAAGTGATGTGGAGTGCGAAGGGCGTTCATGGTTTGGATGTGTGGAACGTGTAGGGGAGACCAGGGCTAGTTGTTATAATTTTACTGTTTTTGCCAAATATCAAAAAGTACACAAGATAACTTAAAACAATTTCCTGCTGTTAGAAGGTCATAATGTTTATTAACACAAACATTAAACAGAAAAATCATAAATTGTCTCTTTCTTGAGAAATAGCAGAATATACAGTGCACAGTCACAGTATACAACTTGCCCCGTATATGGGGTATGTTGTTACAGACCATGGGGTAAGTTGTTACAAATATAAAGTGAAATATGACCTTACTGGAGACAACAATCAACATTTCAACTGATGTAATACACCCAGTAAAAAAACATAATTCCTGAACAGTGATTAAGGGAAAACTTATCAAGAGAACAAAATTTGCTCAAGATTCAAGATCTATGACAGGTGCTGATCCGGTCTCCTTCAAGTTGGGCCAGGTACGATCACTCATCCTTAGGACTAATCATCATCAGAATTACAGAGGTGGCACACATAATCATATCCATCTGTACATTCCACATGGACCCATTCTTTGCATTCAATACACTGCGTCCATTTCTACCCTGGGGCAGAGTCTAACCAGTTTTCACCACACACAAGGCACGAACAATCTCTTCTAGTCTTTTTATTGTTCTCATATCCAGCAGACATTTGAGACAGTTTGGTGTTCAGGTTCCCTTTGCGGGTTTTACGCTTTTTTTCCTCGGGACTTGTCCATCTTGCTTACTTTCCGTAAACTCCTTTTATGACTGATCCTACGTTCAGCCGCCTGCTCAAGAACTCCTGTGTTGCACCTCTTGGCTCGATCTGTTTTTCTTTTGTACGTACGAACCATGTTTCTTAACGATGAAATGACAAGACAGCATCTCAGTGTCAAAGTATCCTGATACGGCGTAAGTTGCTACAGTCATATTATATGTGGGGCAAGTTGTTACACCTTGGAACAACTAAACCCGACCCGGCCATTTTATTTCCCGGCATAATTTAGGCCATACAGTCGAATACTCGAAAAAGTCTACCCGTAAATCAAACATAAAGACAACCATTTCAAATTATCAAGTGAGCTTTATTGAGCTGTGGTTTCTGCAAGGTGTAAGAAGATTTTCCTGAAGGCTTGAATACTTACTCAGGGGGTCCAAAATCGTTATTTTTTTCCTAGTTTTGCAGAGCTTTGTCCAGGGTGCCATGTATCGTCTGCATAAAATGGCCGATGGTAAAGCATGGGCGCACTAAGAAGCTGGACGCCATCTTTTAGTACATAACAAATACCAATGTATCAAGCTGCCCCCGTATACAGCTAGCCCCGGTCTCCCCTATATGTGTAAGTGATGTGGATTGCGAGAGGCGTTCAAGGTGTGGATGTGTGGAACGTGCGTATGTGTAAGTGATGTGGATTGCGAGAGGCGTTCAAGGTGTGGATGTGTGGAATGCGTTGGTCTATTACGCGTCGCCGCCAGCACACACGATGCAATGGTTTATGGGCCAGTTTGCTGCCTTCTTCACCTACTATTTGTTACGCACTCTTCTCTCTCCTTTCCTCTCCTCTCCTCTCCTCTCCTATTCCTATTATCCTCCTTCTTCTTAACCTTTATCATCATCATCATCATCATCATCATCATCATCATCTTCTACTTCTTCTTCTGTTCGCATTCCTTCAATATTCTCCGTTACTTGGTCTGATCTCTATCTGTTTCCTGTTTCTTCTTTCCTTTTTTTTTTTTCAACCAATTCTTCCCTCCCAATTTCTGTTTTTTCCTTCTTCACTTCCTTCTTGTCTTCTCCTCAAAGTTTCAAGGTGTGGATGTTGGAGAGAAACACTCAGGTGAATAAACGAAAGCATCATGTATTGTTTTGTCAGTACATCATTTCTCTCTTCGCCTCAGCAGTATTTATCACCTGTGACTATGGTCCTTACGAATTTCTCTTGTTTTCGTGTTAATTCTCTCCGCATTTTGTCCACCGTAATTTCTCTCAAATGCTTTGTTTCTGTTTCTCCTGTTTACTTTCTCTCCACGTGTTGTTTGCCTCTTCACTTCAGCTGTGTTGTTCTTTGTTTCGTTTAGAAATTATTTGCATTCTCCCCCCCCCCATCTCTCTCTCTCTCTCTCTCTCTCTCTCTCTCTCTCTCTCTCTCTCTCCTTACTCAATAACACCCTCCCCATCATCATCTTCCCACCCTTCCCTTTTTATACCAAAGAATAATGGAGGTAAGGCGGCCAAAAGATTTAATAAGACGTCTTGGTTTTTGCCTCACACCGAGTCTTAACTTACAACCTCGTAAATCCCAGAGTCTCCAGTAAACAATTCCCGATCAGCTGAGGAGGGGAAAACAAAAAAAAAGAGCGTGGGTAAAAACAAGAAACGAGGAGAATGCGTGTTGGAGAATAAAGCTGCTCTTAATGCTGACAAATGCTGGAATTGTTGGTGGAATTTTGAAGGGCATGTTAACTTAGACACACACACACACACACACACACACACACACACACACACACACACACACACAGAGGACGGGAATGTGTGTCTGGATGATATCAGTGAATAATGCTCTTTGTTTTCAATAAATACAGGACATGCAGACTGAAAAAATAAAATAATGAAGGTAAATTACAGATAACGAAAGGTAACTAACATGCAAAATGAAGTGAATGTATGGATGTACGGCGCATTTCACTAGGTACTCTGTTAATATTTCTTCATTTTCTTATTATTTTTATATTTATACATTACCCCACCTCATTTCTAAATTAGAGATAGATTTAGGACAATGGTGGTGATATGAATACCCAAATGACTCACTAATGATAAAGGGATAGATGATTGTGTTACCCTGTCTGCCCATATCATCATCATCATCATCATCCTCTGTCCACCTCTCCATCTATCACCAGACTCCTAATGGAAGCGTTTATATATTTGGTCGCGACGAAAATGCCTTCCACAAATGTCTCCTTCAAAAATACCTCCTACAAATGCCTCCTTAAAGATACCTCCTGCAAATGCCTCCTTAAAAATACCCGCTACAAATGCCTCCTTAAAAATACCTACTACAAATACCCCTTTCAAAATACCTTCTAAAAATGCCTCCTACAAAAGTATCTCCTAAAATGCTTCTCTCTCTCTCTCTCTCTCTCTCTCTCTCTCTCTCTCTCTCTCTCTCTCTCTCTCTCTCTCTCGCTGAAGTTTGTTAAAATACTCGTAAAGATTTCCTTAATTATGGGGTTATTACGGATGAGTTAGCGGGTAAACCGCACTTAAACTTTTTTCTCAATTATGAAAGTCGGCGCAACAGCTCCGTCGATTCCCTCTCTCTTCAGTTATACATAGCCACGGAAGAGTCGCATTGCTGGATGAGACACTTCTCCTTTTACTCAAACTTGGCCTAAAATTGCCATCTCCCCATCTTGAATGCTTAGCTGTGACCATAAATTAACACTAGAATATGGTCCTAGTCAAGTGCTATGGAAAGGATATATCGTTTATAAAGCTTTCTGATTGCCTTGTTCTGCGACTGTGCTACATGGAAATAATACACTGCAAAATAATGAAATTCTGGGCCAACTTAATGTGAAAGGATTATACCACTCTCAACATTGCAATACCACATACTTCCATCACGCACTGATACAGAACTACACACCTCATCCTGCCACACTTCATACTGCCACGCCACACACTGCCACACCAGACACTGCCACACACCTCATTGTGCTATACTTCACACCCACACCACACTATCTAAACTCACACACACCTCACTGTGCCACACTTCATACTGCCACGCCAAACACTGCCACACCACATGCTGCCACACACTTCATTATGTCATACCTCACAGTGCTACACCACAGTACCACGACTGACACCAACCACACTGCCCCACACTTCTTGCTGCCACGACACACACTGCCACATATCCCTCCCTTCCTCCTTCCCTCCCTCACATCGCCACACCACACCACCACAACTCGCACAAACTCCACACTGCTACACTTCACACTGCCACACCTCATACTAACAAACCACACTCTTCCTTTTGCCATACCTTATACACTGCCACATCACACTACCACACCACAGAGTTCCACACATCTCACACACACCTTTCTGTGTCACATTTCACACTACCACACCACACACTACTACTACACAGTTTTATTTTTCCTTTCATCTCATTTTTCATCTCATTTTTCGTTTCTCTCAGTTTTCTACCGCTTACTTCACCTTCCTGCTTGGAGATTCTGTTTTCTTTACCTCGTCTTGGTCTCCTCGTATCTGTTATTCATTTTTTATTTTCACCTTTTTCATCCACCTACTGTCTTTGGCTTTTCTCTCGGTGGCTCTCCTCTTTCTTTCCATTTCATTTTTTTTTTTCTCTCTCTCTCTCTCTCTCTCTCTCACACACACACACACACACACACACACACACACACACACACACACACACACACACACACACACACACACACACACACACACACACACACACACACACACCACCAATTTCCACAATTCACCCGCAAATATACACCGCACCTCCGCCTCTCACCCCTGACCCCCCATTCGCCACGATGCAACTGATAACTGATAATAACGAGGTAATAACTGATGGAGATAATAATAATAAACGCGTGAGAGGCGGAGTTCAAGCGTGTCGAACCCTGGCCCTGAAAATGATGATAGCGGAACCACAACCACCACCACCACTACCACCATCACCACCACTACAACTACTCCTATCACCACCAATACTCCCATCACCACCGCCATCACTACCACCACCACCACCACCATCACTACCACTGCCACCATCACTACCACATCACCACCATCACCATTACTACCACCACCACCACCATTACCATCATCACTGCCGCCACCACCACCACCACTTTCTTCGGCCTGCTGATAAAGACAATGAATGGATGGAAAGCAAAATTCGTGAGAAAAAAGATAAGGGGGTTAAACAGAGGTCGATTGAAATGCTTGCAGCCGTGTTTCAATTTAAAGTACAGTTTTGTGTGTGTGTGTGTGTGTGTGTGTGTGTGTGTGTGTGTGTGAGAGAGAGAGAGAGAGAGAGAGGTTTCGTATAAAATGGCGTGGTGACAACAAGACTGAAGCATCAACTACGTCATTGCATTGAAGAGTTTCATGAAGTGTTTGTAATCCTTCATGTATCCATCTAACTATATCTATCTATCTATCTATTTATCCACCTATGACTTCGTTATATTAAAGGGTTTATAACAAAGAAGACATTTAGTAGAATTCATGAGGAAACTGGAACTGTCATTATTGAAAGTAAGTCAGATAATGGAGGTCTGTTGTGAAAGGATAATTGCAGTTCAGTTGACGCACGGAACTTTGGTTTATCTTGTCTATTTCCCATCTCCACCGCTCTCTCTCTCTCTCTCTCTCTCTCTCTCTCTCTCTCTCTCTCTCTCGTTTTCCCCCATCCAAGGCAGCACAATGCCACATAAAAGCAGCAAATGGGCGCTAAGCAAAATTCCACATGCTTTTTAGAGTTTAAAGTAAGCGGGGCACCAAACTCACTCACCCTCTTCCCTTCCCTCCCTCCTGCATTGCACCACGCGTACCGTAACTCAGCATCAAGAACAATAGCAGGAAAATGTACCGCTGTGAACGTTAAGTGGCTGACAGGCGGCGCTAATGGGGGAGAAGAACTGTGCTTGGGAGTATGAAGTGATGTGGAAAATCCTTAGAAGTGCCCAATTTAAGCCCCATTATTGAAGAAGAGGCATTGCGTTTTGGCATATCAAGCGGAAAATCTCCAGTAAGTGTTCAGTTTAAGCTCTTGTTACTGAAAGGGGAAAATTGAGCTTGAGAGTGATGTGTAAATTGTTCACGGGCGTGCATTCTTCGACTGTTCTTCAAGAGGCAACATTGTGCTTGAGAATATTAAGTGATGCGTAGAATTCTCGAAAGTGCTCGTCCTGAAGTCTGTTCTCATCGCGATTTATGATATCTTTTCTAATCCTTTCACTGCTGGTGGTCCTCCTTCTGATCCCCTTAGTTCATTTACTGGTTTATTATATATTTTCCCACCTTTGCATGATTTTATTCAGCTCAGGAAGAGACGTCTTGATCTGGTAGGTTTAGATGGAGCTTCACCCTTTTAGTAACAGAGATCGTCTGATGGTGGAAAAAGAAAAAGAAAAGAAAAGAAAAAAAGTGTGTCACCTGATTCAAGGGTTAAGAGAGACGCAGATTTTTCAGATGTGTTCATATTATTTTCTGTTCTCACTGCGATCTATGATATCCTCTAACCTGCTCACTGCCGGTGGCCTTCTTAAGCATTATGTACATGGCTTAAGACTGCTTGATAAATTGTAGTAGTAGTAGTAGCAGTAGTAGTAGTAAGTAATAGTAGTAGTTGTAGCAGTAATAGTAGTAATAATAGTAGTAGTAGTAGTAGTTGTTGTTGTTGTTGTTGTTGTCGTCGTCGTCGTCGTTATTGCTGTTGTTATTATTGCTGTCTTCCCGCGCAGACCCATCATCCGCAGGCAAGCAACCACTTTATGGGAAACCTCTCGTAGTGTAAGGGTAAATGAATGATACCTGTAACGCATGATCGAAAAGTTTCTTCCAGCTTGAAAACAAAAAAAAATCGTCTCAGCAAGAATAATATAAGGAATTCATCGTAATGGAGGGGTTAAAAAAGTTATAGCCAACCCTCCTAGTTAGGAAATTCTCCCGTGATCTGAATGAAATCGTCTGAGGATAGCAAAGACTTAGTAAATACAGACGCCATCGTACTGGAGAGTAACTGAAGGCTATGTTTAACCCCTAATAGTTCGAAAATTCTCCCCCCAGGCTAAGGAAAATCGTCTGCAGATGGCACAGAGAGAGAGAGAGAGAGAGAGAGAGAGAGAGAGAGACAGACAGACAGACAGACAGACAGAGACAGAGAGACAGACAGACAGACAGACAGATCCACCACCCTGCCTTGTCTCCCTCCCTCGCTACCAACGATGACAAGTACTACCACGTAAATCTTCACCCTGCCTCTTCCTCCAACTGATTTTGTCACCCCCTCCCACCTCTTTTCCTATTTACTCCCCCCTCCCCTCTTCTTCCCCTATTTATTCCCCCTTCCTCCCCTTCCCTATTTACTCTCCGCTCCTCTCCTCCGCTCTTTTTCCCCCTCCCCTCTTTTTCCCCCTCCCCTCCTCCCCTCTGTTGTCCCTCTCCTCTCCTCCCCTCTCTTGTTTCCCTCCCCTTCTCCCCTTTTTGTTCCCTTCCCTTTCTCCCTTTTTTGTCCTCCTCCCCTCCTCGGTCCCTGTATTTCCTCCCCTCTTCCCCTACTTACTCCCCTCCCCTTTCCTCTTTTTACTCCACTACACTTGCTCTGTTTACTCCCCCTCCCCTCTTCCCCCATATACTCCCCGTCTCCTCTTCCTCAGTTTACCCACCTCCCTTTTCCCCATATTTACTCCGCTCTCCACTTCCCCTAGTTCCTCCCTCTCTCGTCTTTCCCTTTCTTCCCACTCTCGTCTTCCCCTTTCCTTTGATCTCCTCTATTCTTCACGACATTTGAGCGGGCAAGGCGAGAGTGGTGGGCCTTTCTTCCTCTCGTGGCAGGCAGAGTAACGATGCAACAGCCTTAATGAATATATTAACCTGAAGGATTTACCGCTGATTAAGTTCTGACAGGAGGGTCTATGATGAAGGCTAGTGGGGCTTATATCACGGGGGAAATGAGAGGCTTTTGTGCTCGTCTTGTCACCGGCCCTCACACGCACACACGCACTCGCACAGACACAACCACACTAACATACACATTCGAACGCTTACTGATGCAAAGGTGCACACAGCTGCATATATGCTTTTGGTAACATGCACATACTGTACGCAGTGACGTTTTATATATACTGCATAATAGGCTATATATATATATATATATACTGTTCATGGAAATATGTCTTTACTAGTTTTCTGTTGACTGCTATTCATCGCAATTTATTTCGTTTCCATCAGTCCAGTTACCTTGTTGAAGGCACCACTGAGCATCATAACCTTCCCCATATTTTTGCATAATGTCATCCATTTGGCTTGTACTTCACGAGCACGTGCTCTTTGTGCAGCCACTGACTCATGACATCTGTATATTCTTATGCCTGCTCCATGTGCCTCTCACTTCATCCCAGATTCACTACAAGGTTTTATAATTTAATCTGAAACCCAGCCACCGAACTCAGGTTTCCCAGTTGTAAGTCTCTGCTCTCCTTGTCACATCAGGTTTCATAAAATTCTCTCTCACTCACTTGTACTCTCTCTCTCTCTCTCTCTCTCTCTCTCTCTCTCTCTCTCTCTCTCTCTCTCTCTCTCTCTCTCTCTCTCTCTAATATCTGTCTAGATATATTGATGCAGTGTGTATGTGTGTGTGTGTGTGTGTGTGTGTGTGTGTGTGTGTGTGTAGGGTGATCCGTATATAACAGTCCACTCCTCAGGGCAGTTTCTTACGTGTTGCGGGGAACGACTCAGCTGCATCAGTGTCTACCCTGCATCATTTCTGTATTTCCATTCGCCAGCGCCATGTGCACACCCGCATGAGCAGACTGAGCCGTCGCCGCAGAACATATCAACAGGCGTTTCTCGTGGCGTGCTATGTATGGTCCACCCTATATTAATATATATATGTGTGTGTGTGTGTGTGTGTAGGAGCTCTAGTGTAGAATGATCGATCTGTCCATATCTCTCTCCTTCCTTGTTTCTCCGTGTCTTCCCTCACCCATGCAGACAAATAATCACATAAATATAACCAGCTAGAAAGTTATACCGCATCAAATACTAAATAAATATACAGACTACCAAATTTCTCCCCAACGTCTTCCACCAGTCCATAGTGCAATCGCCATTTGTTTTCCCCTCAAGTATTACATGACCCGCTCCTTTCAATTTGCCTAGTCTCCCAGTCTCTAATCAGCCACACCATCCCCCCTCCAATCTCTCCCCATCATCATCATCATCAGCCACCACCAGTCCCCCATCCTGTAATCATTGCTCACCCTCTATCCTTCTTTCATTCACCTTAACTTCTTCAGTGTAGATTTTTTTTTTCAATTTATCTTAGGAAAAGCCCCTTGACTAGTTTTTTTCCTCCAGTTTTTAAGAGAATAGAGCAGAAAAGATGTGAAAGTAAGAAAAGATATATATTGTTATGCGAATTTGTTTGTTGAGCGAGCGCACAACAAACAAATTCGCATTGCAACAGGTATCTTTTCTTACTTTCCCAACTTTCTCCTCTTTCTCTTAAAAGCTGGAAAAGAATGTGTGTGTGTGTGTGTGTGTGTGTGTGTGTGTGTGTGTGTGTGTGTGTGTGTGTGTGAAGTTTAATGATATATATATGTACAGATACGGTATATTTTGAGAAAGAGAGAGAGAGAGAGAGAGATACGAGTAACGAGAGACATGGAGAGACAGACCCGAAGGAGCATAGACCATTCTACACCCAGACCCATAACTCCCGCTGGACACTATTCACGCCTAGGTGGCATCCCGCGAGTAAACAAATGATTTAGAAACCTTAAATTGTTCCCGCGCCGTAAACGTCACTCCCGCGGTACCGAGTCGTTAATTTTAAGGATCATATAGAACGTTTACAGTGAATCTTATGAATACAGAGAGCGGATGGGCGGGCAAACACCCCTCCATGGGCGGTCTAAGGCATGGATTTATAAAGGATACCAACTAATTTCCAGGATAAGCAAGTCTTCATAATGCTTAAGTATTATCACAGATTCTCTCGTAGTTTTCCGAATTCTGCCACTATTATAATGACTCCAGTTTGATTGAGAATCGTTTTGTAACCGTGTGAGTCAAGGTAAAGAGTTATACAAACAATTTTAAACGCAGTTTCAGGTTAAGAGTGTTTATAAATATGACCCTCAGGGGAGTTGGGTTAGCCTGGGAGGTCGGGGCATCTCAGAGGACCGATATTTCACGCCCATCAAGGCTCCTCCCACCCTCGTTACAGCAACAGCCCCTAGCGAACCACCCCATTCTACCCCCAAAACGACCCCAAACTACCCCAGCCGGCACAGCTTAGGGGAATTTCAGGTAGCTGGAGGGGTATTAATGAGGGGGTGAGCACGGGGGATGGTTGCTCAGGTGCGCTAATTACAGGTGCGGCCTGGGAACTTTACCGCGCGGGGCCACCGGTGTAGCAGTGCGGGGCGCTTGGTTTAACACCTTCCTCCCCGCGTCGCAGCCAGCATTAGGTCAGGCGGGGTGATAAGGCCGGGATTTACAGCCCATATATCACACTTTACACTTGTAATGTAAACGAAGATAGTCCCGCCCCGACGTTTACGAGTCATTCAAAACAATAGTCCGGTCCGCCTCGGGTACTATCTCATTTCGGGTGTGGGATGGCAAGGGATGGGCATATCTTACGGACCAAGGAGGCGGGGGCTCTTAACCATTTTGCCCCGACGTCTACCAACTTTCTGGCTCCCATCTACCAATTTTGTGTTTTATTTCGGCCAGCGTCGGGCGATTCTATTAATTTCACATAAACTTGAGGCAGCGGAAGGGTTGAAAAAATATTACTGTGTACGTTTTGGCTATGAATTAAAAAGTGTTGTGTCTTATTCCATCCAAACGCCAGACGTCTTCATTGAGGTTCAAGAAGGCCAGTGTATCCCAAGGGCTAAGCAATATAGGATGACTCTAAACCCTGGGCCTTATTTAGCCCGTGCATAAAGAAATAGAAGACGTAATCCCTACCTGCTGGCGTCGGGCTGGCCACATGAACACTATATATTTTTGTTTAAAGTCGAGGAACTACTGCCACTTTGATGTTAGAAATGTTTGTGTCAGTAAAGGAAGCTTGTTAGGCATGTGTCTAATGAGAATTTCACTCTTTCTCTTTGTTGACGCCTTTTGTGATTTGTTCGTAACCCTTTCAGCACGATGTTTTCACTCTTTGTGTTTGTTGTCGTCTTTTGTGCTTGATTCGTAACCCTTTCTGCACAATGTTTTCACCAGACGATTTTATTCAGCTTAGGAGGAACTTCTGAACTGGAAAGGTCAACTATAGCCGTCATTTATCCCTTTCTCTCCTAAAATAAGTAAAATCGTCTGGAGATAACAAGAGTAATATTTTAAAGATACGCCATTGAATCGAAGGCAGTCCTCAGTCAGGACAAACTGCTACAACTAACGCCAGACGATTTTTTAAAGCTGAGGGTGAGTCAAGAGAGCAAGACATTATTAACACCGCCAGTCGAATTTCCACGACCAAGGAGAAACACTTCGAGCCTCATCGCTACAAACGATATACATAAAATCGCTTGGTAGTACGAACTCACTCAAAAAGCCGTCACCCTGCTCATAGGATTAATGTTTTTTGTTTGTTTTTTTGAGGGGGGGGGGGAGATTAACGTATTCTGATGATGACAGTGACAAGTATATTAATGTCTGGTGAGAGGTTGAGCCTTGATGGATGTAAGAGAAATTTTGCAAGTCTTTTGAGGAATATTGAACCACTAAATGATGAGAAGACACTACATTGAATTATATCGTTTTTGGAGCATGCAAACTATCCTAACCTGGACCCGCATTCTTTGGGTTAAGGAAGCTCCCTAATACCTTTTCCTAAGCGATTTATTTGGTTATTGCGCCATACTGTCCTATTCTGTCTATATAAATCCCTCTAATATCCCCATACGCTGCATGAATAACGTAAAGGAGTACATTAACTAGTCATATCTAAAAACAAATCGGTAAGAAAGAGGTACTAGGGAGCTTCCATACTGAACGAGAATACGGACAGGTTTTATTAACTGATGACGATGGATTTGATAGTGAAATATGATGATTTAAGGAACGTTGTTGAACTTTAGACCGGGGAAACAGCAGACGAGATGATTTGCCTAAGAAAGAAGTTTACTCGCTGTTAGAATGACTAGGAATTAGTGACTAGAGAGCAGTTATTATCTTAGAGTGATGTAAGGAAGCTTTCCAGGTGTTAATGAAGAAAATTGAATGACCGACGAAGAGTGTCCATTTAGCTGTTACAGATCGTACTCCCTCCATTTATATAATATTGCGGGGAACAGGTGATGATGATGATGATGATTATGATGTGAGAGAGAGGGAGAGAGAGAGAGAGAGAGAGAGAGAGAGAGAGAGAGAGAGAGAGATTAACAGATCACGGAACCAATGGATAAGAAAGCATAATGGGTAGATGTGTGTGTGTGTGTGTGTGTGTGTGTGTGTGTGTGTGTGTGTGTGTGTTTGTCCCTCCCACGCATCACTCTCTAGAAGACCACGGGGTGGGGGTGAGGGGGAGGCGCACCATGGGACCTCAGCGCCCCCTGTGGTGAAACAGACGAACTACACCGCCGCACACACCCTCGCGCTCCTTCCTCACAACCACCTAGAGAGAGAGAGAGAGAGAGAGAGAGAGAGAGGGAAGTAAAAAAGGTGAAAAACTAGATAAGAGAGAGATAGAGGGATGCCGTCTTATGGTTCCCTATCTGTGTGTTACTGATATAAAAACAAAATAAATTTTAGAGGAACATCGTACAAGAGTAAAAAAAAATAAAAACGGAACACCAGAGACATCTTAAACGTGTTAGAAGAGGAATTCTTTGATGTGGTATCCAAATCTAAGCTCAGAGTAAATTTCTAGATAAATATCCCTTCTTACTGCCTATTACGAATAAATGTTGCCTGTTTCATCGTAAAGTTCTCCATTGAAGGCGAAACGAATATATTAATCTAAATATCAACCCCAGGCTACAAAGGGTTCAAAATTACCTCAACTTACAGACAGGAATAAGGTACCGAAATGTCTATATTAATCCTCTGAATCCGGTGAAGACTCAGTTTCTTGCTGCGTCCGGACGATTTAGCTCAGCTTGGGAAAGGTCTCTTGTACTGAAGGGGTAATGGAAGGTTTATCTGTCTCCCCCAAATCAATTGATCTCCTTTAAACTGGAGAAATCTATCTGGAAGAAGCAAGGACAAGTGTATGAACCTCTGATCTTGGTAGAAATGAGAATGCAACTTTAGAAATAACCGTAATCAGATAACAAAACAATTTTGAACGGTAATCAGGTTTCTTCAGTTCCGGGAATCTGAATACTGTCGTAAATGCACCCTTAAACTATACGGAAACCTGAAAAGGTAATAGACGAACGAGTAATAGACGAGTTTTTAAGTGAAAAAATTATAAGAGTTCATTATTATGAGAACTTATGAATGTATTAATCGGTTTGGATCTTGATTGCAAAGGTACATTAAAACACTCGCACATTCTCAATAATTAGTCGCCAAATTGTATTCTCATTGTAATTACTTGTTTTGCCCAATTTAGTACTACGCTTAGCAAATTATATTATAGCACCCTTCGTGTAAAAGAAGTCATATATTTACATTTACCCTTCCTACCTGAAGACGCCTTTTTAAATTCATTTTTGCTACCGCCGAGTGATTCTATACAGCTGTGGACTGGAAAAATCAGAAATTGCCTCCATTTTCTCCTTCACTACGATGACGGCTTCTCTAACTCATTAATACCTCCAGAACCCCCCTCTTTTTTTTTTTTTTTTTTTCAGCTTAGAAAGAACCCCCTTCGGTTGAAAGGCTTAGTGACCTTAGTACGGTGACGTGTTCTAAGTTATTCGTGCTCTCTTAAGACGATTTTATTCAGCTTAGGAAGGCCGTCTGTTACTGGAGGAGACTAGTAAGATTGTGTTTTTCGTCCAGCTTGAAAATTCTCCTAAATTGGAAAAATAATTGATTGTCGCCAGAATCCAGGGAGGGAGTGAGAGAGAGAGACAGACAGAATCAGAGAGACCGAGTGAGAGAGACAGAGACAGAGACACAGAAAGCCATTGTACTGTACTGAAAAAAAGAGAGGAAAAAGAAAAAAAACATTACTCACAGATTACACATCGTACACTAAAACCTTGACTTCCTTATGAGTAAAATTAAGTATCACAAAATCGGTAAAACTGACACATAAGGGAAATATACAGTGATGGCCGTCAGAGATCAGACGCTTATATGCTCGTTATAGTGCTTTAGTTCAGGGGGGTGTTTTATTTCTAGCCACCCACAGTGATCATGCTTTATTTGGAAAAGATGTGTGTAAGAGTGAGGGTTAATTCGTTCTTTTAATAATAGGAGAGTAAGTTGAGTAAAACCATCTGGAAGTAGGCAGATTAAACTGGCGCACACACACACACACACACACACACACACACACACACACACACACACACACACACACACACACACACACACACACACACACACACACACACACACACACACACACACACACACACACACACACACAAGTTAATTAATTCCTTTATAAATGAGAGAGTAAGTTTAATAAAACCATTGGAAGTTAGAAAGATTATACTAAAGCACACACACACACACACACACACACACACACACACACACACACACACACACACACACACACACACACACACACACACACACACACACACATTACGTCCGAGGAGGGAAGCGGTTATATTGCCCCAACATCCTTTACCAATGCCCCTTCAAAAACCTTAATACCGGTGTGAATAAAATCATGACTGAACATCAAAGGGCTCATGAAAGCACCAAAATACCCACGTAAAGGAAACACGAAAGAATTATCAATCCTTTCATTTTATTTATATCCCTCCTTCCTTGTTTAGCAGCTTCCCCAAACCTTAGCTGCGGAACTCACACATAATTCATGATTCCTGTTTCCTTTCATGTAACGTCGTATGATTTTTACCCTGAGCAGGAAAGCTTTGGGCGCCAGAAATGTTTAAAATTTCTTATGTTAATGCTTTGGTCGAGAATATAGAATGTGTTTTATTCCACCTTACCTCACACTGTGGGATAGAGAGGTGTATGAGTGAGGGGGTGAGGGTTAAAGACAGTAGCCTGATGACCGGCGACAGAAAGCCAGAGGCGATTCGTCTGTGGCTACTCCTTCCTGGACTGAGACGTCTGTAGATAGATAAAGTTAGATAGATAGATAAATAGATAGATGGATCATAAAAACCCAGCGCAGTCACTTGATAAATACCTTTCAGCCTACACAACCTACAGTAAATAACCATGGCTGCAAGTGTAATCTAAATGACCGAAAAACATACATACCGTGGAAAGAAAAATTTATTGATACATCTGGATACAAATACTTTTTTTTTTTTTCACTCAAACTACGTGTGTCTCATATGACGATTTTACAGTAAAATTTTGTACAACTTTATTAATAAAGTAATTAATACACACACACACACACACACACACACACACACACACACACACACACACACAAAGATGAGTCGCACATTTACGTTCAAAATTCCATCTCCATTCACACAACCCCGAAAGTATCTAAATATTAAAAGATATTTGCTAATTAATCAGCAATACTAAAATGGGTTGTAACTTCATTTCTTTAGCTCGAAATCTGAGACGTATTAGTGGCCGTGACTATATGTGATCCCTGTCGTCTTAGTTTGACATTATCATTATCATCATCATCGTCATCAAACATCAGTAATCATCATCATTATCATCAATCATAATCATTATCATCATCATTATCTATTTTTCCTACTTAAACATAGTGTGAGGAGTTTACATTGTATTCTCATCAACCAGCCAACATAAATATCCTACGTATAAGCTACATACATATAAATCTAAACTCACGACAGAGAAAAACACCAAGCACAGAGACATTACAAAGCACAGATTCTCAACCAGCGTAGTTTCGTTATTCTCCTCTACACCACATATCACACAAAGATCATACTAATAGCCTTTATTAACTTAGACGAATTAATTAGTCTACCAGTAGAATTATTCGCCAACAGGCATTTGTAATTATACTTTTAAAGGCTAATGTTTATATGTAATCATACACATTAAGACTAGCCTCGTAAAAAAGTTCCTTGGATCATAACCAATATTTTTCTTCCGATAACGTGAACCCCAGATTCTAGTAGCCATTATTTTCAGCTGCTCTTATATCTTTGCTCCACGGCAGGTATTGGCACTGTTTATGTGTATCTGTTTGTCTTTAATCACGTAAGTCCATGACACAGACAAAGCCAGATTATTCACTTTGCAGGTCTCCCACTCCCATCCCTCCATCGTATCACAATTCGTGGAGGTTGTGTTCAGTCGCCAAGTTACTTATTTTTGTTGTTTAACTTTGCACACCAAACAGGCCTAAGGTAACTATACTGTTCTTAATCACATTCACCTTTACCTGTGTTTAATGTAACTACCCTCACCTTTTCTCCCACACAGGTAAGTCTGCTCTCCTGCCATTGTTGTCTGAGGCGCCGCGGTGGTGAGTACAGATCAGTAATATCACAAGGTTCTCCCCCATCTCTCTCTCGTACACACACACACACACACACACACACACACACACACACACACACACACACACACACACACACACACAGAGAGTGAGAAAGTAATCACATAAGCTCAGACTGTGCTTAAGGAAAGACACATACCGTAAGAGGATCTATGAGCGAATCTTGTCCTTTACAGTAATACATAATGCGTAGGCACATTTGTATATACCTGCTAACATCAATGTACTGCACATTCATCGTAAAGTAAATGGCACAAGACTCAGACACAAAGGAATACACACAGACACACATAAAGAGTAGATTTATAAATCTTTCCCCGTAACTCTATCCTGTTGTCTCCTGTTACAGTTTACATATTTTTCAGCTGCCATACTACATATCTTTATACAGCTAGGTCTCTAGGGCCAGAATACGTTTTCCCGAGCTCGCGCACACACACACACACACACACACACACACACACACACACACACACACACACACACACACACACACACACACACAGGGCAAACTTAAAATAACTTCAGATTTGCCATTTGTAGTTTTACAACTCTCTTGCATACGTAAATACAACTCAGGTTTAAAGCACATTATAATCACCAAGGAAACAGGTATACACCAAATCACACACACACACACACACACACACACACACACACACACACACACACACACACAGTCACAAGCCACACACACACACACACACAGTCACAAGCCACACACACACACACACACAGTCACAAGCCACACACACACACACACACAGTCACAAGCCACACACACACACACACACAGTCACAAGCCACACACACACACACACACACAGTCACAAGCCACACACAAACACACGCCACAACATAAAGAAAAGCCACATAAATGACCCCGTGAGACCCCAGACGTTTAAATTCTTCTTATATTCCACTTGTTGCCGAGTTATCGCCTGGGATCAGTGTCGGACGGGAGGTCGGGTTACGGCTGATAACAAATAGCAAAACGTACGACCCGGGCTAGACAATAGGGACCGGGGGACGTAAAAACCAGCCCGGGTCCGTGAGAGGCGTAATATAAGTCTAAAGAGCCACGGTTTATTGGTCATTTCTCCCTGGTTGGTTTGGGGAGGAGGGCTGTACGACTTGAGGCCAATGAAGTTACTATCTGGAACACGGGTTTGAAAGGAGGCGTAACTTTATATAGGTGGAAATTCTCTCCCCTCTAGGCCTCCCATAAGGTAGCGTTGTTGAGGTCACAGAGCGGCGGACAAAAACAGAGAACCATAAGGTAAGATTAACGAGCGGTTCACTTGACTCGTGTTTTAAGCCAGGGGGGAATCTGAGAGCCACCTTAACTATCGCTGGACGTCAAGGTGGTAACCCAAGAAGGCCCTCGTCCTAGGTTTACAGGAGTGTACCTTGAGGAATGAATTAGCGAGCCCTGGTGCTGGGGAAAATGGCCGGGACGTAAAGGGGAACTGATACGAAAACAAACCACCTGAAGTAGGCTAAGCAAATAACAAAGGAACATCAAATGATACAAGCTAATTAGAAAATGAAAATACTGTGGAAAAATAGAATAGCAGAGACTTAAAGGGGAACTGATGCGAAAACCAACCATCAGAAGTAGACTAAGCAAATAACATAGGAATATCACATTGTACGCAAGTGAAATACGGGACGATAATGCTCTGGGAAAGTAAAATAACCGAGACTTAGGGGAAAACTAATACCACAACCAATTTTCAGAAGTAGACTGAGTGAATAACGAGGGAATATCAGATGGTGCACAGGTAACTTAGAAGATGATACTACAATGAAAAAATAAATCTGATAGTAATTGAGACGAAAGAAGGGATAGGAAACGCAGAGTAGAGTGTTGACTATCAGAAGTAAACAAAGTAAATAATAAGGGAATAGCAGATGTTATATACGTAAAATTGAACATGAAAGTACAGTGGAAAAATAAAATACCCGAGACGTAAAAAGGAAGTGATATGAAAACTAACCATATAAAGTTGGCTGCGTAAATAACAATAGGATATAATATACAAGTGAATTAGAAGATGGTAATGCAAGGGAGAATTAAGTCCGGCAATACCTACGATACAATAAGGGATAAGAAAGTCCGATTAAAGTAGTTATTATCAGAAGTAGTCTAAGCAGAGAATATAGGAGTATCAAATGGTACACAAACGAATTAGGTGACAGTACAATGAAAAAATGAATGTGATAACTCCTGGATAATCAAATCTGATTCATAACCATCAGAAACAGATTAAGTAAATAACAATGGATTGTCAGATAGGACACATGTGGAATAGAATATGGCCGCAGACTAAAAAGTAAACCTGGTAATGCCTATAAGCACTAACCATCAGGAAGAGTCTAAGTAAATAAATGGTAAAGAAAAATGAAGTGGTACACACATTAAACTGACTAGGTGATAGTACAACGGAAATATTATTAATCTTGTATGTTTTTTGCTATCTTCGTCGACATAAGAAGGGAGAGGAAAAACTTAGTACTCAGCATTAGTTGCAGAGTAAGTATATAGTAAATTAATATCAGATGGAATGGAAACAAAATTAGATAAGGAAGGTATCAGAAAATAAACCTGATACGACACCTATCTTGAAACATGCGGGAAGTAAACTGATGAGAAAAATCGAGTCGTAACCAGCAGAAGTCGTTCAGGTTTATAACATGCAAAGGAGTATCAACAGTATGCAAGTGGCTGAGAACTGGGCAATAAAATTAACGTACAAGCGTATGATACTTACCCGACTCCAAACATAGGAAGGCAAAGGACTCTAAAAATTAACAGCAAGTCATCAGGATTAGGATAAGGGAATGGTAAAGGAATATCAAATGTTAGGAAAGTAAATTACTGTAGCAGAGAAATATAAATATAAATAGAAACATGAATCTGATTAAATACGTACATCTCCTCACATTCAGGAGGGAAGCTATATACTGTAAAATGGATAACGAGAGGCAATCATCAAAGTAAGCTTGGTAAAATTCTAGTAAAGGAATATCAACTGGCATGCAAGTAAATTAGATGTATTAGTAGCATAGATCTGAAACTGATATAGGTCTGTAATTACGCTTGCTAAAATTTTCGATCCTCATCCTCATCAACATCATCAGTAGCAGCAATGGCAGCATTCCTTTTGTATTCCCACTACTGTACATAGGGTGAAACTATAATCAAAGTACACAGTGGAATGAGCCATACGATCACTGGCTCAGCATTCAGGCTTTTGACAGTCGGTATAAATGATCGACACAGAATACAGGAATTTGATTTATCAAAGCCATTAAACCAGAACAACAATTCAAGTGAAATTGCTCTAAAAATATAGGAAAAATAAATAAAAATGTCAATAATCGACAATAATAAATAAATAAAAACATTGATAAACAAGTGGTGCCAGGCACAACAAACCTCGCCGGACAGTAGTAATTTTATTACCTTTAAATACTGACTTGCTACTGCCATTTAGTCAGTAAACAACTAAAGTCTAAGGTAATGACGCAAACATTTTCAAATTATAGTCTTCTGAAAATCCATGATTTGCGTTTAACCTTTCAAGTCACTGAAGGTCAAAGGTCATGATGCCAACTGAAAGCCCTTATGAGACTTCCTGACTTCCTATATGTTGATAATAGTAAATATCTCTATCTTCAACCACTTTCGATCTCCCCCAGAATATCCATGACCTTGAGTTTGACCTTTCAGGGTCACTCAAAATCAAAGGTCTTGGTGCCAAATGAAAGCCCATATGGGAGTTCCTGTATATTGATAATAGTAAATATCGATGTCTGCAAGCAGTTTCGAGATATAGCCCTCTGAGAATCCGTGACCTTCATTTTGATATTTCAAGCTCACTCGATTTACTCCAGTATTTAATCCCATTCTTTCGGGACCAGTGCCCACACATCCTGAAAATTTCATGTTATTTTATTCAGCCGTTTTTCCATAATGTTGCTGCCAAACAAATAAACAAACAAACTCGACTAAAAACAATACCTCGCCGAACTCCGTCCCTGCCGAGGTAATAAAAAAAACAGTTGCCTCGGGACATGACTCACGCGTGTATCTCTCCATAATTCAGTGTTTGTTTTAGGCGATGCAAGATTCAATGAAGGGTACACGCCCTCTCTCACAAACATGGAGTTTTATGACGTGACTTGGTTTGCTTTTTATCGTTTGCCTTTTCGTTCGATCATTTGAGCTCCTCCCTGTTTTACTGAGCTCCTTAATGCGGTTGACTTTTTTTTTTCTTTCTTTCTTTTTTAGTTTATTCCTGCTACATCCAGACGATTTTGTTCAGCTGATGAGGGAGTTTTCTGTCTGGAGGAGTTTTATAAAGCCTAGCCTCATTAACCTCTTCATGACCAGGTGGCTCTCCTGCTTTCCCGTATTCCCCGACCTTCCATTATCCTCACGTCTTTTAGCTGGCTTTTTCTCTCATCCTTGCCCCTCACTGTTCACCTTCTACACCTAATACTCTCTCATTCTTTGTTCCCTTTAACTCTTCAGTCCGGTGGCATGTTTTATAGTCATGCTAGCTTCACACTTATTCTTTTTAACTTAGGATTTTCCGATCTTAGGGTTAGATACAGCCTTCACTGGCTTCAGAACTGTAAGGCACTCCTGTGGTGAATTACAGGGGCCCTGGCAATGGATTCACCAAAGATTTTTACTCTGGTTACCACAGTGTATATACAGTATGTGTGTGTGTGTGTGTGTGTGTGTGTGTGTGTGTGTGTGTGTGTGTGTGTGTGTGTGGAGAGAGAGAGAGAGAGAGAGAGAGAGAATTCTCTCCTCTAACCTGGTTTAGAAGTTGATGCTCAGAGGAAAGAACCTTAATTTTTTTGGATGAAGGAGGGAAACAAAAGAAGAATAACATGGTGAGGAAGTGAATTTTAGGAGAATGAATGAGCATAAGAGTCGGGCCATAACCCAAAATGAATGGGCAGTAGAGAACATTCACAGACACATTCAGGCGTGACTAACAAGGCAAGCAAGGAAATATTTACCCAGTTTAAGACACGCAACCTTTGATTTAGATAAAGTTGGTATTCTCATCAGCTCAGAAGTGCTCATTGTTAGTTAGTTATTTTGCATATTACACCTTATTCCTTTGCAAGTTACTGATACCTCTTTCATGTCGAGGGAGACAGCCAGAAAGAAAAAAAAGATAAGAAAGTAAATTAACGTTCCAGATACAGAAAGAACCTGTTAAGGAAGAGGAGCTAAGGAGCCTCCATGACCTAAAGGAATACTTGATCAGAGAGAGAGAGAGAGAGAGTCTCTACCCAATGGTCTCGTGGTCGGCTCAGGAATCGAACCCAAGATCTCTCCCTCCCCATATAAACAGCCTGGCAAAGGAAGTCTGAGAGTTCACGCAGCGATCATTGAATAAGGCATGTGTAGACCCCTGACCCTACTTACCTATCCTCTCTCTCTCTCTCTCTCTCTCTCTCACTCTCTCTCACTGCAGCCACCTGTATTATCAATCATTCGTTTCTTCACTTTCTTTCATCTCTTTCTACCCTCCACCCCCCCCTCTCTCTCTCTCTCTCTCTCTCTTTCTCTCTCTCTCTCTTTCTCTCTCTCACTCACTCACTCATTCACTCTACTCTCTTCTACTAAGTCCCTCTGTCTCTATTCACTTATTCTCTCTCCTTTCTCTCTCCCTATCTCTCTGTCCATCAATTAATCTGTGTCTGTTATCCTTGATCTATCCTTTTATTCTTTTCCAGCCTTCCTCTCCCCTCATTCTTCTGCTTTCATCCAGATCTTGCTTGGCACACACACACACACACACACACACACACACACACACACACACACACACACACACACACACACACACACACACACACACACACACACACACACACACAGACGCGCTGTTATTATTCTCTCTCTCTCTCTCTCTCTCTCTCTCTCTCTCTCTCTCTATCCTGTCCAAGACTATCAGTTTATCTATCCATCTATCACTGTCTGTATCTCCTTGATCTTCCCAGATGTGTTGCATTCTATTATCTTGCCTGCCTACTCCCCTCTCTCTCTCTCTCTCTCTCTCTCTCTCTCTCTCTCTCTCTCTCTCATCTGTGCATGTGGTTGTGTGTCTGTCCTTGTTTCTGCCCTTCATGGATTATATATATATATATATATATATATATATATATATATATATATATATATATAGATAGATAGATAGATAGATAGATAGATAGTGAGAGAGAGAGAGAGAGAGAGACTACGGCATATAAGATCTTGCCAGTTTCTCAGGGAGATAATATACCCTTTCACTTCTCCTAATTCCTCTGTCTTGCGTTATTCTTTTCACCTTATTTCCTACCGCCTAACTTACGAGTGTTGTGTGTGTGTGTGTGTGTGTGTGTGTGTGTGTGTGTGTGTGTGTGTGTGTGTGTGTGTGTGTGTGTGTCTGTGTGATTTGGGTATTATTCTCCCGTCTTTCTCCTTACTGTCGTACGTCAGTGTATTCGTTTGCAGAAATCTAATTTGGCAGACATAGTCGGCAGCACGAGCTTTATCCCCTGAAGTGTACCAGGGTGGTGGATGAGAGAGAGGGATTAAAAACAATTTCAGATATCCAATAGCCTCAGTAAGTATGTATGTATGTATGTATGTATGTATGTGCAGTGCTCGGGGAAGCAAGTCTTTATTTACAAATCACACAGTCTCGTCAGCACATGTTTATGTGTATTGTTGGGATAAGTCCTGCAAGGTAAAGAGTACTGTTTTTGACACACTGGCAGGGAATCGAACCCACGCATCACCACTTCCAAACTTAACGACCCGTCCAGTGCTTTTCGTCTGTAGGCATCGTTTACTGTACTGGCTTGAACAAAAATTCGTAGACAGTCCCCTTGAGCCACTGAGTCCTGCCTTCCATTTTCCTTCCATCCTTCACCAAAGGATAGAGAGCGTCCCTTTCTTCTCATACTTATTTGCCGTCTGCTTCATATTGCTATCACATAAAAACGAGTCATGTAATACCTTCCATTGCCACAACAGGCAGAGAAGTGTCGGTGAACGTCTGCCAATGTGTGTACAAATAGGAAGCATTGTTGTGCGTTTAGTGTGTCATGAGGAAAAGACGCTCAAATTTCTGTGTGTGTGTGTGTGTGTGTGTGTGTGTGTGTGTGTGATGGTTGTTTTGTGTAAGCATCTCCTACCACCCGGAAGTGTATGAGTGTTCGTCTTGATCACATGATTTGGAACAGTGTTTCATTTATGTGGTCGCATCTTTATATACACTTGAGCGTTGATTGGTGCACCAGCTCTGCGTTATTCGAGATTAATTTCCTTTTTGTGTTACGGGCAAACTCTGTGACTGTTCATGAAAGCGGATAACATTTTCATTATTAACATTAAAACACTGTAACACTAATTAGTCCATCATTACCTTATGTATCCGGACCTCACCCTCCCATTAGATAATCCCGCGAATAGTTCTGTCACGGTATCTTGGCCCAGATTTTCATGCTTTTGGAGGTTTATTCACGTATCCCATTGGCAGAAAATGACACTGCTGCGACTTTACATCCTTTTCATCGCCCTCCGTCATGGTGAGCGTCATATTTAAGCATTAATATTTTGCAACAACGTGGTATTGAAGATGGAAAAATGAAACTTTTAACCCAAGTTAAAGTAAAAAGAGTATGGCAACGCATTTACTGATGCCAAATCAAAAGACGGTGGTGTTAAATGACAATAACATTCCCACTAACATTCCCCAGCATTTACGATTGAGAGATGGCAATTTTAGGTCAGGTTAAAGCGAAGAGAGAAGAGTTACGTATGTACTGACAACTAGATCAGAAGACAGAAATGTTGTATAATGATGTCAGCAATTATGGCGACCTTCTCCAGCTTTTAAGGTCGAGAGTTAGCAATTGCAGATCAGGTTGAAGTTACAGGAATATTGTTACACTTGCACTGATAACCGGTTTAGAGAGCAGCAATGTTAGATGATGACAGTAGCAATTTTAGCAAACTTCTCCAGCAGTTAAGATGAAGAGATAGGACTGTTGGGGCAAGTTAATGTAAAAGGAGTATAGACAGGTATGCACTGATAACTGGATGAACCAGAGATTTTCCAGCAACTTTCTCTAGCATTGAAGAAAGAATGATAGCAATTTTAGGCCAAGTTAAAGTAGAGAGCAGATGTTTACCCTGTTACTGATGGCCAGATCAGATGCCAGTAAAGTTAGGTGACAACAGAAGCATTTCTAGCCTTTTCCAACATTTAAGATGGAGAGATGGCAATTTAAGGCCACGTTGAAGCAAAAACAGAGAAGCTACCCTCGTATTGACAACCGGATCAGCTGGCAGCAATGTTAGATGACAACAACAGCATTTCCAACATCCTCCCTCCCCGCCTGCGTCTCCCGCCATCACTGAAACATGAGGCACTGGCGTTGGACCGTCTTCCCGATGGTATTGGATATTCTGTTTCGGAGATCGGATAGAAAGTCATCATCTTCATCATTATGATCATTATCAATTATAAAACCATTATCATCATCATCATCGTCGTCGTCGTTGTCGTCGTCTTGCGTTTAGGAGGTCAAATAGAAGGTCATCATCATCATCATCATCATCATCATCATCATCATCATCCCGACCTCTTTTACCCAAAGATGGGGAATGGTTTGGTCCAGGGTGGAAAAAAAACCTGACAGAGGGAGAACTATCAAAAGTCTGCCCAGTTAAATAAAAACATCCTCTTCATTCACCCACCATTAATGCCCCGAAGTTCTGACCACCACATAGGCATAAATATCCACACAAAAATGTAGTGGAAATATGTGATATTTTCCTAGGAATCTGTATCAGGAAAAAAATATTATTTGTAGTTACATTCTTAGGAAAAAAGTAAGGAAATAAGTAAGTAACTAAGCAACTTTCTATTTATTCGCACATTTGTATCTATGTATATATTTATATCAATTTCTATCTGTCTATACGTATGTATGTAAGTATGTATGTATGTGTCTGTCTGTTTGTCTGTCTATAGAGAGATAGATATAGATATAGGTATATAAACTTACTGATGAGAAGAATAAAGGCGTAACTATATATATTTTCACCATGGTCAGTGTATATATAACTATGTTCAGTATATTTTGAGGCCTTTTCCTTCGTTATTTATTTTTACCATATCTAAACGATTTTCTTCAGCTCAGGGGAGACATATGGAGGTGGAAGGATTAGGTATGGCCTTCATTAACACCATCATTACCTGGGTACTTTCCTTAGCTGAATAAAATCACCTGGTACCAGCAGGAGAAAAATTTAAATCTCATCCTCGGTCTTATGAGATTAAAAAGCTATAAGTATCATGCAGGAAAATTCAAGAGTGTAATGTGTACGATAAACCACTAAGGAAGAGGTGCTACGTAGTCTGTCAACGAAAATACGGCAAACTGGAGCACTTTAATCTTTTCTGGTTATCTGCGAACGACTTTACTTATACCAGGCGAAATGTGTGGAAATAAATCGCTAGGGAAGAGATGCTAAAGGTCATTATGCTAAGGAAAATACGGTTTACAAGAGAATTTAAATGAGTATTATGCAGAATAAGTTGGTAAAGAAGATTTGCTAAAGTGCATTATACTTAGGAAAATACGGTATACAAGAGAATTTCAAGGAGTACGTACTGTGCAGAATAAGTCGCTAAGGAAGAGGTGCTAAGAAACTGCGATATACAAGAGAATTTGAAGGAGTAGTGTGCAGAACAAGTAGTTAAGAAAGAGATGCTAAGGAACTACGGTATACGAAAAAATTTTAAGTAGTGTGCAGAATAAGTCGTTAAGGAAGAGGCGCTACGAACTGCTAGGCCAACGAGAATACGGCTCATTACGGGACCGCTCTTGCCTATTCCCCGCGTCACCCCCTCATTGGCCACATCTCGGCAGCCTGGCGGAATGGCAATGATTCTAGATGGCGTGATAGTGCTGGCTTTATGTCCCCCAGAGAGACGGGGTTTGGGTTATTCATCGACCTTATGTGATGTATACCCTTGTCGTGTGATGCTCTTGTTAGCTCTGTGTCTCCCTGTGTCTGTGTCTGTCTGTCTGTGTCTCTGTGTCTGTCTGTATATCCTGGTGGCGCGATGGTGCTGGCTTTATGTCCCCCAGAGAGACGGGGTTTGGGTTATTCATCGACCTGATATGTTGTATAGCCTTGTCGTGTGATGCTCTTATTAGCTCTCTGTCTCCCCGTGTCTTTGTCTGTCCGTCTGTGTCTCTGTCTGTCTGTGTGTCTGTCTGTATATCCTGGTGGTGCGATGGTGCTGGCTTTAAGTCGCCCAGAGAGACGGGGTTTGGGTTAATCATTGATCTGTGTAATGTATAGCCTTGTCGTGTGATGCTCTTATTAGCTTTCAATATTTCTCTCTCTCTCTCTCTCTCTCTCCCCCCCCCATGTCAGGGTTACCATCATCATCGTTACTAGCACTGATTACTGCGTTACTGCGTTGGTTATAATGGTGCTGTGGAGGAGTGTTCTGTGTCGGCATTAATTTATATTCATCTTGAGGTCTCCCTTAAGCTGAATAAATCGTCTGTTGGTTGTAGGAATTAAGATTTTTATATAGTTTATTCTTTGCTGCCTTCAGAGTGTTTTACTCATCCTAGGAGTGGCCTCTTGCAGTGAAGGGATGTGTGAAAACTATAACTCCCCAGTGATAAAATTTCCTCCTAAGCTGAAAGAAAAATAAAAACCGTCTGGGTTAGAACAGAGAATAAAAATACTCCAGCAGTGAATGAATTTGTGAAAACTATAACTCCCCAGTCAAAACATTTCTCCTAAGCTGAAAGAAAAATTGAAATTGTTTGGGTTAGAATAGAGAAAAAAAAATACCGGACTGGAAGGATTAAGATGGTTAATGATGAGGACTCAGGATGCATGCTGTCTCCTTCCTGTGACAGAGAGCGGAGGTTGACGTTAGTGTTGTTGCGTGAGGCCGAATATCTTTATGGTAAGAGGAAGTCGTGTACAGTACCGTATTATCATTATCCAAGAGAGCGATGTGGCCAGGCGAAGCTAAGCCCGCCCCCCACGCACACACAAAACGCACTGCTATACTCCTTTACGTTTCACATGGATTAAAAATGCGAACTCTTTATCTAGAACTCAGAGTTATAACAAGAGATTAAATTTAGAATACGATGCGATACACTTTATGCTTTAACTTTATATCAAATTGCCATCTCCCCGTCTTGAATGCCGAGTTGTAACAATAGATTAACATTACAAGATGATGCTATGTTCTTCTCACTTTAACTTAGACCAAAAACAAATCCAAGTTGAACGTAGAGTTGTAACAATAAATTAACATTAGAATACGGTCTTATGCTCTTCTAACTTTAACTTATCCTAAAATGATCAGCTCCTCATCTTCAGTGCCGAGTTGTAACAATAGGTTAGCATTAGAATGGGATGGTAGTTATGAAGAATTGCTGTGGAAGTATGTGGAACTCTAGCATTGTCATTTTCTGCCACTGAGCACTGTGAGAGCAGCTGCTGAGAAAAAGATAAAAACAAACTAAGCCGTTAAGGTAAAAGAACTATATATAAAATAACTGTAAAAGATGTGCAGTGGTCTGACACCTTGTGGTCTAGTTGTCTGAGGAGCCAGTGATGTTCTGTGCGAATCAGTTCTTGTAACTTTCTCGATTAGCCCCTTAACAATGGTGACTTATTACTAGATTTTATTCTTGTTACCTTTAGACGATATTGCTGAGTTTAGGAAGAATTTCTAAGGGCGAAGAAATTAATTTAGACTGCATTCTGCCAATACAGTTCATAAAAATTCTTCTAACGACAGAGATTTCTCCTAAGTTGACAGAATCGTTTGAAGGTAGAAAGAATATATTGAGAACAACGTCGTCGAAATAAACAAACCAATCCCCACACGATGATTGGCGACTTATGTATTTTATAATGGCCAATGTTATATATTTTTACTCGTCACTGAGAAACTTTATCGTCCAAGGGCTAGGTAATATCTCCATTCAGAGGCGACTGGAGATTATTCGCTCTACATGGTGCTGTCAGTAGTGTAGGTTGGTTACTTAATCTTAACTATTCTGGGTTTCATTAGTCCAGTTTTGGGTCGCCACATCTCACAGAGAGTTTTCTGAGATTGGCAAGCAGCAATAAACCGATTGGGTGCTTCGAGGCTCTTTATGGAGGTTGACTATGGCTGTGACATTTGTTCTGAGTATAAGATATAGATAGCTGTTTGAAGTAGATAAGGATTTCGTGTGTGTGTGTGTGTGTGTGTGTGTGTGAATTATCCACCCACACAAGCAGTGCACTTAAAAGAAAAAATATATTTCATGGGTTTCAGCTCTCTACACTCTCTTCATGCTTAATTAAGGCCAATAATTTACATCAAAACAGATCAAGTTATATCAAACACTAATCGCTGTTTGGTCACTAGATTTAAACAAACGAATAAATTTACACACAGTAGGACTATAGGTCGATACTGTCATGATGATTTTAGGTAACAAGATAATTGGTTACAGTGAGAAATAGACTTTGGAAATAAATCACTAGTAAGAATAAGCTTAAGAGTATGTGGCTTAGTTGATCTCTCTCTCTCTCTCTCTCTCTCTCTCTCTCTCTCTCTCTCTCTCTCTCACACACACACACACACACACACACACACACAAATCTCTCTCTCTTCCTGTGTGTGTGTGTGTGTGTGTGTGTGTGTGTGAAGGTAAGCCATCGCCTGGCAGCGTGTGTGGCCAGATATTCTTGCGTGTAGGAGGAAATAAATGTAGATTGGGTGTGAATGCAGCATGATGTTGGCTGGAGAGAGAGAGAGAGAGAGAGAGATTTAATTTTCAGTTTATTTATTTATTTATTTATTTAGAGAGACTGACCTAGTATATCCAGACAGCAACATATATTTACCACCAATACCACCACTGCAATCGGAACCCTGCACCATTATCCCCGGCATATCACTTTCATTTCCTTATTCAGCCCTGGCCTATGATACTTGTCCCCCTCCGTCTTCGTATCACCGTCAAGCTGAAAGTGAAGGTAAGAGTGACTAACGATACACACAGAACAAAAGTAGCCATGAGAGCCGCCTTGGATCTTACCTACCTCGTGGCCTGTTGAAATGTTTTAGTCACTGTAAAAAAACTGAACCGTTTATATTTACCTGGTCTAAGTACTTACCGCAGTCACAAACCACCTAGTAACCTGAATCCCGCTGACTGTTTGCTGTTTTCTGCCCAGTGTGAGGCCGACTTACGTGAATAAATGTGTGGAGTGAGGCAGAGTGACTGAGAAACGTTTTGTGACTATGGGAGCTGGTGAGTGAAAATGGAGAACTGTGAGAGTGAATATGTGGGGCTAGTGAGTATGAGAATGTAAGACGGAAAGAGAGTGAGTGGGTGAGTGTGATGCTGAGGCAGCAAGAACAGTAGTAAAATTTTGCCCTAATCTTGTGTCTCTGAATTACTATGCAGGTTTTGGGAGCCTTTGTGTCAACACATAACCACAGGCTATTGAATTGTGATTAGGCAAGTTTAGAAAAAATGGATATTTATTGCAGTATATACGAAAATTTTGATGCTTGAAATGTAATTAATGACCGGTTGATTCTTCACTATGCAGGAAATCTTAAGAAAATACTGCAGTCACTCTGATAAATAAGAAACCTCTGATACCTAAGTAAATAACAGGTGACTGGCTAATAAGTCTCTTCTAAGTGTCCAATAATTTTATCCTAATTCCAACGCCACACTTACGACTGCAAGGAGGATAAAGTGCGGTGAAATGTGTGTTTGCCTCGTGACCACATAATCTAGCGTGTCCCTTGATCCGGCCGAAGCTACGAGTGTCTATATAAGCTATCAAGGCTGAGATATAGGCCCCTCTTTTTAAGGTGGGAGGCTCAGGTGTGCTCTGATGCTCTCTGTGATGACCTCTTTATGGCTCCACATCACACGGTTTACACACACTTCATGGCCTCCCTGACTAACTGATTGCCTGCCTGACTGAATCGTCTTGTACTTTAGTCCATTCAGTACGATGATGTTTTATATTATATGTTTCATAACTGAAGATGAAGTTATATCTATCTCAGTCAATATGTCTGTATCTATTTATCTATCTATATAGTAAATAGATAGATGGTAGCATACCGAATAAATATTGCCTACTGATATCTCGGTTATTAATATTCTTTGTCAGAATTTTAATATTTTATAATCATCATCGATCGACCATTATGTCCAAAAGTAATACTTGGTGCTAGAGGTTTCCAGAGAATAGGAACAGCAGGGCACAAAAGTTGAGAACTATCACCAACATGTCCTGTGAAATGAGTCGTACATTCGTTCGGTCTTTGAATTTCTCGGATCCATTTCAGAGGTCATTTAATCCATACAAAACTGTGCCTCATGATACCTATGGATCATCTTTCAGTACTATGACAACCCCGCGTTCTTCGCTAGGGTGGAATCTGTACCGATTTTAGTCTTCTATCAGGTGACTTTAGTGAGTTTCGGAGAGAGAGAGAGAGAGAGAGAGAGAGAGAGAGAGAGTTGTATACTGTATAGCTTTCATTTATCTCTTCAGTACGACAGGCCCCACTTTACCTAAATGTAATCGTCAGGAGTTAAGAGAAGTTAATTACAAAAGGTCTGGTCGAGGTGAAGGGACGAGATTTTATTCCTGCGGCAACCAATGAATTTATGTTGCTCAAGGAAGTGGCTGGAAGGTGAAAAGAATATTATATGGGTGTCATCGTACTGAAATGATTATAATTTGTCTTTGTTAGCACTAAACTGATTTAAAATTTGACACACTATAGAGATGGCGAAGCGAGGGGATTAATCTTTTCACTACAATGGAGTTTTATTTTTGCTTCCTTTATTTATTTAGTAATTTTCAGTCCTGCTCTTACTACCTCAAGACGAACTAGCTCAAATCTTCAGAGACCTGTCGTTGTGAAGTTATTACAAGCACTCTCCATTAAACTCTTGCACTATGAATGATCTCTCGTAACATAACTAAAATTTTCAGGTGGATGAAAGAATACAAATATAAAAGAAGCCCTTTGACTGAACAAATTTTGCCGTACCCAGAGGTGAGATCAAATAAAATGTGTGTCTCTGTGTCGCTTATTCACTTATCAGTGACCTGTTTTAAGGGATATGTTTTAGGCCTTATGCGGAGATGCTGAGGAGGGGCGGAGGGTAAATATGGATACATACATACACACATGCAGAAATACACGATACATGAATACTAGTAGACCGCGTACATGCGTCGCACCGGAATAGCCTTAGTTACGGCACAGAGAGGCCAGACAAAACATTGCATACCGGTACATAGTCTACATACATACGCATACACACATACATAAATTCATACGTACATGCACTGGAATATACAGTAGAGGAGCACTGTTCGACCGGGTACCTGCGTCGTGCCTGAATGATCATAAGTACCACACAGAGAGACAGGGCAAATTACAGGGCAATTACATGTACGCTGGGTGAGTCACAAGGGCGTCATTTAAGCTCTCAGCTAGTAAATATTCTTAACCTTTACAGTGCACAGTAGGGAGCGTCTGTCGGAGTTTTATATTTCTATTTTTTATTATTATCTTTTTTAAATTAAATCATGCACTGAAATTAATTGTTAGGCTCATATCTTACCGCTTCATTGGAAACAGTTTGTTCTCGGCTGCATGAAAACGTCTGGAAGTGGCAAGAAAATAGAATAAAACGTCTTGGGATTGAAAGAGTTAAGTCGATGATAACTCAGAAGCCTTCGTGATTATCGAGGGAAAGGGCTGGCATCATCTTGTTCCGGATAGCAGGAGATTACCACAGTGAATATAAGGTTATGATAAGAAGGTCGCAAGGCTTAGCTATACTGGGCTTCCTCTTCATTATCTCCTCCACTCTCTCTCTCTCTCTCTCTCTCTCTCTCTCTCTCTCTCCTATAGCACAGTAGGGGGTGACCGTAACTCCTCAGGCGCCCTCTCCCCCATTCCCACCGCCCCTCCTTCTGCCGTAAACCCTCATATATACCCCCATTACCCTCGTCAGTATTGAGACGCCCAAGGAAAAGTATGGGGCACAGATTTCATGACCCGCGACCTGTGTTAGAGAGAGAGAGAGAGAGAGAGAGGGGTAAATATAAGAGACAAGAAGAATGTATCAGCATAAAGTACACTAACGAAGGACGTGTAAATATAAGTGATAAAGAACTCAGCTGAGAGAGAGAGAGAGAGAGAGAGAGAGGTAAAAATTAGAAAGACAGGAAGAAAGTATCGATATACGAGTACGAGTAAAGCACAGTAACGAAGGACACGTAAATATAAATAATGAAGACCTCAGTTGAGAGAGAGAGAGAGAGAGAGAGAGAGAGAGAGAGAGAGAGAGAGAGAGAGAGTAAAAATGAGGGAGGCAAGAAGACAGTATCGGCATAAATTTCACTGATGGAAGACACGCAAATATAAGTGAGAGAGAGCTGATTAAAATGATCTCGGTCACGCGTCAATCTCGAAGTGGCAGAATAAAGAAAGAATAAGAAAAAGGGGCAAGAAAAATAGAAGAAAATTTAGCACAGAAGTAAGAGTGAAATATAAATATTGAAGTAAAGAAACGGATTTTTTCTGTTTCAGTTGACTCCACATATTCATCAATTATTTTTAGACAACTGTATGTATTATCAGCAGGCTACATTTTGACAGTCAGATATATAGATACGTAGATATATAGATCGATTGATAAGTAGATAAATAGATAAGCAGATAGATAAAAATAAATATATGAGTAGGTAGGTAAATAAACAGGCATAATATAGAGTAAAATTGGCAAAGATATTACTGCAACAAATGAGAAAACAGCTTTGGCGAAATTTCTTGTGCATGGAGTAATATAAGAGAGAGAGAGAGAGAGAGAGAGAGAGAGAGAGAGAGAGATGGGAAACAGAATGGTGAGAGAGGAGATAATAATATATGCAAAAACTGAGAGGGCACAGGGTACGAACTGAGTGTGGATGTGGGTGTCGAGGTGACTGAAGAGATGCAAAGAGAGTGTGAGGGAGGAAATGGGAGAGGTGGGAGAGAGGCAGATGGTGGAGGAGGTTGAGAGGGCGAGTATAAAAAGGATGGGGAGAGAAATGTGGTTTTGTTTGAAGCTGAGAATTTTGTGTGTGTGTGAGAGAGAGAGAGAGACAGACAGACAGAGATTTAGTACACTTTTTATCTCTCTTTTTAACTAATATCATCATCCACTGAAAGATCATTGATAACTCATTTACCTGTCACCTTTAATATGTCGACTGATCCCCCAATTCTGTCATCCACAGCCACTCGCATCTGTCGCCAAATTTGACAGGTGTGTGTGTGCTACAGATGCTGCCTTGATCTGGGTCCAACCTTCCCCATCAAACATACTGACCTCAATACTACCTTGCTTCTCTTTTTAGTTCCCCCTCTACTTCTTTCTTCAGTTTCTCCCTCTGACTTTTCTCTCTGACGTCAGTTTATAATTCTCTCTCTCTCTCTCTCTCTCTCTCTCTCTCTCTCTCTCTCTCTCACACACACACACACACACACACACACACACACACACACACACACACACACACACACACACACACACACACACACACACACACACACACACACACACACACACACCACTATTCTACTCTGTTTTTACCATTTGTTCCTCAAGAATACCTTTTCCCCATGCATTACCCTTCACTCTCATTCAAGCTTTTTTTACACTGAGTTTTTACATAATCCTCTCACACATTCACGCCTTTTTCTTAATTCCTTTTCATGTGTTATATTCTTCACGTTCATGATTTATCGCATCACTTTTCCTTTTGTCATTGTTAGCCTCATACTATTGTTTTTACTTTTTCCCTTATTCCTTCCAGAGTTATGCTTTTTATACATCCTTTTTCCTCTTTTGTCTTTTGTATTCGAGATTTATAATATTCTTTTTCCTTTATACACTTTTTTTTTTTCTCATATTCATACTCTCATCATATATATATTTTTCTTCTAGTTCTCTCATGTTGATACTATTTTCACATTTTCTTCCCTTCTGTTCTGTTTAGCGTCTTATTTGTGCAGTATGACCTTCGTAAATAAACTGTTTTATTCCGTTCGGCTTCAGACACGGCTACGGTGCGGGTTGATTTTGATTTGAACATGCCCTATAGCCTGTTATACGCTGAGGGGAGCGAATGCATCTTTTGTTTAGCCTAT